>NC_137922.1:26222374-26232374 GCF_963457725.1 Sprattus sprattus | reverse complement strand
TCACACACACACACACACACACACACACACACACTATACGCTATATCAGAGCTATATCCACACTGCGGAATGGCATCCCAGACCTCAGAGCAGGAGGATGGGGAGCATGGAAAGGGGAAAGGTCAGTGGAATCTGAATCAGCCCCGATGGGAACAGCCAGGTCCCTCCAGGAGCCGTCTCACACACCTGTACTCTCCGAGGGTGTGAGTAGTGAGGCAGTGAGGCAGGTAGGCAGGTACACAGATCTTGGCATACCGGTGACTGGTGGCTCAGCTTTACACAGCATGCTGCTACCATGGCAACCTCAAGTTCACAGGGGGCACATGCACGCGCTCAATGTCTCCTGAAAAGTGGGACCTCACTGCCCCCCCCCCCCCAAGACACTCCCAACCCCCCCCCCCCCCCCCCTCCCTCCCCTGTTTCCCTCCCTCAGGGTAAACAAGAACAAGCCCACGCTCTCAGGACGTCTCTGCCTCTCTGGGTTTATGGTCCGAATGCAAGGCTTGATCAAACACACACACACACACACACACTATATGCTATATCAGAGCTAGGCTTGATCAAACTAAACATACAGCCTCAGGGTTAGAGTCCGACCTGCCGTCCCCTATTACAAACCGCCACTGTGTAAACGCCCTCCTATCAGCAAACTATCTGCAATAGCTGAACAGATCACTGGGGAAGAAAGTGGAAATCAAATGATGATGTGGTCAAAATGTGTGTCTGTATCAGGCAGCTCTCATTATTCAGTGCTCTTGTGTCTGAGGATGTGTTGTTCTGAGGTCCAGATGTTTTCTAAGGTCCAGATGTGTTGTTCTGAGGTCCAGATGTGTTGTTCTGAGGTCCAGATGTGATGTTCTGAGGTCCAGATGTGATGTTCTGAGGTCCAGATGTGTTCTGAGGTCCAGATGTGTGTTCTGAGGTCCAGATGTGGTGTTCTGAGGTCCAGATGTGTGTTTTCAGGTCCAGATGTGTGTTCTGAGGTCCCGATGTGGTGTTCTGAGGTCCAGATGTGTGTTCTGATGTTCTGAGGTCCAGATGTGGTGTTCTGAGGTCCAGATGTGTGTTCTCAGGTCCAGATGTGTGTTCTGAGGTCCCGATGTGGTGTTCTGAGGTCCAGATGTGTGTTCTGAGGTCCAGATGTGTGTTCTGATGTTCTGAGGTCCAGATGTGTTGTTCTGTCCTCCAGGAACTCTCCGTGATGAAGCAGGTGTTGCTGAGCATGCGCTCCCAACAGCAGGGAGACTTACTGGCCCTGCCTGACCGAGGGGTCGTCGCTACGGCAACTGGAGACGCCGTGCTACATCCCCGACGCATCAGTCCTGGCCTCGGACGGGAGGACAGCCTCGGTGACCATCGTCCCAAGCCCACTGTGTTTGTGAGTACCGCACTTTGACCTCTGACTCTGACCCACGCAGTACCACACTCTGACTCTGACCCACGCAGTACCGCACTCTGACCCACGCAGTACCACACTCTGACTCTGACCCACGCAGTACCACACTCTGACCCACGCAGTACCGCACTCTGACCCACGCAGTACCACACTCTGACTCTGACCCACGCAGTACCACACTCTGACCCACGCAGTACCACACTCTGACTCTGACCCACGCAGTACCACACTCTGACCCACGCAGTACCACACTCTGACTCTGACCCACGCAGTACCACACTCTGACTCTGACCCACGCAGTACCACACTCTGACTCTGACCCACGCAGTACCACACTCTGACTCTGACCCACGCAGTACCACACTCTGACTCTGACCCACGCAGTACCGCACTCTGACCCACGCAGTACCACACTCTGACTCTGACCCACGCAGTACCACACTCTGACCCACGCAGTACCGCACTCTGACCCACGCAGTACCACACTCTGACTCTGACCCACGCAGTACCACACTCTGACTCTGACCCACGCAGTACCACACTCTGACTCTGACCCACGCAGTACCACACTCTGACCCACGCAGTACCACACTCTGACTCTGACCCACGCAGTACCACACTCTGACTCTGACCCACGCAGTACCACACTCTGACTCTGACCCACGCAGTACCACACTCTGACTCTGACCCACGCAGTACCACACTCTGACTCTGACCCACGCAGTACCACACTCTGACTGACTCACGCTTTTTTTTTTACTTTGTCTTTATTGTAAGTAAGACTCAAACATAATGCACATACAGCAACAGAAACATCATACAAGCGTTCATTGGAAAACAGGTTAACAGGCAAACTCTCTACACTTATGCGATTGTGTGGTGGTCTGGTGACATTTCCACATTTCATACCAAATCTCAGGAGTTATTTCCTCATCTAGCTCTTTCTCCCATTTAGCTTTTATATATAATGTTGAGTGTTGTTTGGATTTCATTAAACAAGTATAAAGAATTGAAATTGCCTTAGGTATTTATCTACAGTATGATGCCACAAGAATCTTGATCAGGGCAAATCTATCTTTTAATTCTTGGAAACTCAGCATTACACCTTCCTTGGTAATGGTACACATTGCCGTTATGCCAACATTTACCCATCCTCTATAGGTCACATCCATCCTCCCTGGAATAAATTCCCTGTCAAATGCAATCCATTTTAGAAGACTAAGCTCCCTACCTATTTTCAATTGCTTTGCAACTGAGTGCCATGTATCTAGCGTAAAAGATGTTACTGGATCAATCTGATCCTTGAGCTGTAGAGGGGTTTGCCTTTCACCAACGCATGTTCGGATTGGGTGGTGTATACATATTTTATATTTTACACTGATGGCACACTGCACATCAGGAGCAATTAGGTGTTCAGCGTCTTGCCCAAGGAAGCTTCGACGGGGAACCGAACTAATCGAATTATCATGTTTATGTTTTTGCACTCTCTTCTCCTCCTCTCTTCTCCTCCTCTTACTTCCAGACAAATAAAAGAGTCCCAGATTTGTACAAGAAGGCCAAGCGTCAGACTAAATAACCAGGGGGACCCTCAGACCCCCAGACCATCGACCCCAAGACCCTCAGATCCCCAGACCAGCAACCCCCAGACCCTCAGATCCCCAGACCAGCGACCCCCAGACCAGCAACCCTCAGACCCTCAGACCATCAACCCCCAGACCCTCAGACCAGCAACCCTCAGACCAGCGGCCCCCAGACCAGTGACCCTCAGACCAGCGACCCCCAGACCCCCAGACCCCCAGACCAGCGACCCTCAGACCAGCGACCCCCAGACCCCCAGACCAGCAACCCCCAGACCCTCAGACCAGCGACCCTCAGACAGAGGACCCCCAGACCAGCGACCCTCAGACCAGCGATCCCTCAGACCAGCGACCCTCAGACCAGCGACCCCCAGACCCCCAGACCAGCGACCCCCAGACCAGCGACCCCCAGACCAGCGACCCCCAGACCAGCAACCCCCAGACCAGCAACCCCCAGACCCTCAGACCAGCGGCCCTCAGACCAGCGACCCTCAGACCCTCAAACCAGCGACCCCCAGACCAGCGGCCCTCAAACCAGCGACCCTCAGACCCTCAAACCAGCGACCCCCAGACCCTCAAACCAGCGACCCCTAGACCAGCGACTCTCAGACAAGTCACTCTCAATCACTCCTATAGCATTAGAGTGGTGAGATCTGTGGGTTTTTTTTTTTTCATTGATGTCAGTTCTTGGAGCTTTTCCTTAGATACTGTCTGACATTTTAAAATGTTTTTACAAAATGTGAATTCAAGAAGTGAATTTTTTGTATTTATTTGTGAATGAATTTGCTTCATGTGTGCAAGTAAAAAAAAAGTGTGAGATTTTAGACAGTGTGTTTTGATTTATTTATGTGTGTATGCGCACGTGTGTGTACACGTGTGTGTGTGCGCATGCGTGGGCGTGTGTGTGTGTGTGTGTGTGTGTTAGTGTGTGTGTGCTGCACAGATATGGTTTCATGTTTATCATGGTCTTGTTTTGTGTACTCTTCCAACCTGCTGTGTCTGCCTCAGACAACCCCTGACTTCACTTCACCGCTAGTTTTAACTTTACAAGGAACTAGACCAAAGATCTCTGTTGCTCTTGATCACCATTTTGGGGGGCAGGTGCTGCTCAAAGTTTTAAAGCACAAAAGGCATCCCTCGCCTCAAAAAAACACAGCATGCTTTCACTTGAAAATGTATGCCACGAGACAAATTTAAATGGTTTTAAAAAACATCCATATAAAATAGAATGGTAATAGTAATGGTTAGAAAACGTAGGGTCTTAGGGTAAAGGAACAAGTGCCTGAGCAAGAGCAACACCTGGGGTAAGTCTGTCCCCTCGTCTGGCTCCTAACAGCACCTAACAGGTATACTCTGCAGGGGATATAAAGGGATATTAAGGTATGCAGACGACATCTGAACCAGTTTATTCCACGTCAGACTCCTCACCTTCGGTATTGTCGGGCTTCCAAGATCAGAGATGGCATCGAGCGGCACGGAAGCGACCCTTTGATTTGTTAGACTCGCACATTGGTGTTTAAAAATAGCCGCAGTCATGCATACCTTAATCATTTTAGAGTTATGTTCTTATCGGTGTCATCTTAATGTTGCGCACGCTGCGTGCCTGAAATACGTTCCATCAAGTCGCTGGCGGCTACGCCGAAGCGCCCTGCACTTAAGATCACCTATCAATTAACGCCGTTTGTAAATTGATCGGTGGTGTCATTTGTCATTAGTTAAGTCATTTGAATAAGTTGGATTGAAGTAAATTAATTAATTATATGTTCTAAAACAAATCTTAGTTCTAAAATGTCAATAGTAGC
The DNA here is from genome assembly GCF_963457725.1 of Sprattus sprattus. Lineage (NCBI taxonomy): Eukaryota > Metazoa > Chordata > Actinopteri > Clupeiformes > Clupeidae > Sprattus > Sprattus sprattus. Next base: position 26,227,599 of record NC_137922.1, on the reverse strand, counting down.
CTATAGGCCTACTGTATGGGATAATATGCTAAATTCATAAACTGGTCTTACAAGCGGTGATTTGTTCTTACATATGTTTATATAGTGGTTCAAGCCTAGACGAATATGTTTTAGTTTGTATAATATTGTTTTTTCAGTGTGTAGTTAAGATATGGACTGTTGGGATAAGAAAGGCTATTAGCCTTAATAAAACAACGTCTTGATAAGATAAATATTTCTATTCAGCTTTGCATACGGTGACGTGCAGTTTGTCCAAATTCTGAATGGAGCCCATTAAGATTCCAGTCACTTTGACTGCACAGTGCACACGTAGGCTACGACTGAATTATGAACTCACTTCGGCCATCAGGTTTTTTTTTTTACCTTCTGTTGTCTATTTTCGATGTTACTGTAACAGTTTCTCAGCGTTATAGGTGTAGCCGTTCTTTAGAAATGAGAGCGCCCCGCCCCGCCCTTCCCTTCGTCAAGCGGAGACTACAAGTCTTTCTGGAGCAGCGAAGAGGAGAGGAGAGTCGGGACAACCACTCAAGCGAGAACATCTCCACGCCGTCATTCCATGCACCCCTCGTACGTCCTCCCTTGTGTTGTACTACCGTGTTCTCAGCTTATTTTCGCGGCCAGTACCAGAGGAACAGGGCGTCTATGGCCGCCACGCTTTTAACGATGAGCGCTGGGCTTGCTCCAGGACCAGATGAGTTTTACTCTTTCATAAAGCCATCGCTGTCGGACGGTTTCCCAGACGATTCGTCTCTGTTCGGCTTTGATTGCAAACATAATGAGGCGGATAGGACTGCATCAAGCGACTACTCTCAGGTAAACTGCGCTGAATGCTTTTATTATTATTCACTCAAGTGTGCGAAGCTTTTGGTCTGAATATTGATGCATGTGTTGTGTGGGAACGTGGCTTAATCATGGGTCACACGGCGAGGCTCTTGTCCATTGAGGTTATAGCCTGCCCGCTATCGTTTGCTATTGATGGAATCTTGGGTGTGGGTTTTCCCCGTTTACACTGCCTGTACACGGCCCGGGCGGTGGATATATCAGACGGAGCAATTGCTGGCAGTTGGTCTCTTGGCTACCATTCCGTCAACAACTGCCTCCCTGTCGCCCACGCACGGAACTCACCTCGCGGTCTACACTGAAACTTCCCAGCAACGCTGACCCTTAATCTGAAAACTTGTGAAAGAGATACAGGCTCAGGCAACAGCTGGAAGATCTAAATCCAGAAATAGCACGGCGTAAGCTCCCGTAGAGTATTGCAGTGTAGCCTGGCATTCAGGGTGTTTTCCTCTTAGTGTGTGCATAACTGCAGACCACTACCCCTCCACGTCTGGCAGCAAGCCATGTGTGAATATGGTATTTATTTAAAAATATATCTATTCTCGCTGTGGGCGGTTACACGATAACGAGAAGACATTTATTTGGAAAAGCTGAGCAGTCCGTAGCGCTGTTTTCCACCTGTCAGCAGTGTCTGTTTTGAGCTTGTGGTATGAGTGCTGTTTTACAGGCGAGGGGGGAATGTGGCAGGAGCCTATTGAAGGGTACATGATAAATGTTTTACTGGTGACTTGCGCCATATAACGCAAACGGACCGACCACCGCGTCCACCGTCACCCACGTCCTATGCCACAGGCTGGGGGAGAGAGAAGACTGTGGGAGACGCGAAAGCGTCAGGTCCGTGGGCTGATATGATTTTATCAGTTAAGAATTGCGGGAGGATATTTGAATCCTGGCAGCAGGAGTGACTCGAATCTGTGTCTGTGTCATGTAGAAACGTGTTGTCAGTTTGATGCAATTCCTTCGCCTAGAGGTCAGCTTCTAAATATGTCCCCCAGTGCAGCTGTCAGATTTATGACGTTTTTCGTGTCTTTACGCGCACTGTTACACAGCGAAGTCTGTGGTTTCACACCATACAAGCGTCAGCTCGGAAATTATGCCAGAAATGTTTTCCCAGGCTTGCACTCTCAAGATATAAGAGATCATTGAGTTAGTGTAATGCCAGGTTTGTTGGCCTACTTCATGCAGTTAAGCCAGAAATGTAAGATATGTACAGGAGTTAGATGAACGCATCACAGGCCTACAGTAGTGTGTCTAGTTTACAAACCTGTGTGTGTGTGTGTGCAGTGCTCTACATGTTTGTGCCTTTCCCTCTGCAGGCTAAGTTCGAGATGGAAAAATATCTCACCCCTCAGCCTCCTCCTCTGCAGGACGGGCGGAAGTCTCGGCGGGAGAGTGCGTCCGTGGTGGACCAGTTCTTCTGCGAGGACCACCACGGCTCCCCGTACAGCATCAACATGAACGTGTACCTGCCCGACCTCGCCTACCTGCGCACCGGCTTGTGCCGCCCCTCGTCCCGCCAGCCCGCCTGTGCCCAGGTGAAGACTGAGCCCGGCAGCACCTCGTCGTTCGGACACTCAGACTGCCCGGGGGGGGCAGCGGCCGTGGCCCCCCATCCGCCCGCCCTGCCGGACTTCACTAGCGTGTTCAGTGCGGCCGCCGGCACAGGAAGTGGCGTGGACGCCTCAGTCGAGGTCCCCTCCGGTGGCGTGTTTGTGAAGCAGGAGATGCCCTCCTTCGAGCTGCCCCAGGACGGCCCTCTCTACCAGCTGCTCACCTCCGAGCTGGACCTGCCTATGCAGCACGGCAACGCTCACCCCGGCAACACTCACCACGGCAACGCTCACCACGGCAACACTCACCCCGGCAACGCTCACGTGGGCGACGCCCACGGCCATATGCACCCCATCTTCCATGACCTGCACATGGTGGCCCAACAGACTGCTGCTAAGCCCTACCCCTGTGTGAGTGGGGGTGCGGGTGTGCCCTTCGCTGTGCCCTACGCCCCCCCCCAGCCCCAGCCCAAGGCCCCCTACCTGCCCCCCTCGCCCCCCAGCTCCGAGCCCGGCAGCCCCGACCGCCACAAGGAGCTCCTGCACAACCTGACGCCCCCCCCCTCCTACGCCGCCACCATCGCCTCCAAGATGGCCACCCACGCCCCCCCCGCAGCGCCACCCCAGCCCCCCCGCACCCACAGTGCCCACAGCCAGGCGATGCAGGTGCGCTACAACCGCAGGAACAACCCCGACCTGGAGAAGAGGAGGATCCACCACTGCGACTTCCCAGGTAAGGGAACCTCCACACACAAACATGCACACACACTCACACTCGCACTCACACTCACACTCACACTCACACTCACACTCACACTCACACTCACACTCACACTCACACTCACACTCACACTCACACACTCACACTCACACTCACATACATACGCACACTCACACACTCACACTCACACACTCACACTCACACACACACACACACACACACACACACACACACACACACTGTGGTAGTGATGCTAATACTTATATATAGAGGAGAGAACAGAAGTCTTGTCTATTCATGTCCATGCCACACCAGTGTGTGTGTGTGTGTGTGTGTGTGTTGGACCTTCTCTTTTAAGGGCTGTTTCTGTTGGTGGGCATTATCACAAGATTGATCTGCTATTGAATTATTTAGAGAGTGATAAAGCCTTTTTTACCAGCGGTAACCAGTGGGGGGGGGGGGGGGGGGGGGGGAGGTTGGGACGTGTGTGTGTGTGTGTGTGTCTGTGGTTGTGTGTGGGTGGGGGTTGGGGCGGGCAAGAGGCAAGATTGGTATTCAATCCTGTTGCATCAAATTGACTGAGAAGCAAAACGGATCCAAGCCCTGGCACCCCCCTTCCCCGCACCCACATACACACACACCAACAGCACTAAAAGTGCATTTACACGCCATGCTCACGGCCCAAATAACTCCCAACTCCATTAGAGCGCAATCACAACGCCACTTATCTGGATGTGAGAGCGCTATTAACAAGATGGCTTTGGGTTTTTACCGTGCAATGGGGACGCCTCTTTTTCTTCTTCCGCCGTCTCAGAACTTTACTGGCGTCACACGTGGCGTCGTGTGTGTGTTATGTGTGTTTATGTGTGTGTGTGTGTTTGGAGCCTTTGAAGGAACAGACTCTTAATAAAACCATGATATGTTTTGCTAATAGCTCGATCTGTGTGTTCCCGTACAGGTTGTAAGAAAGTCTACACCAAGTCCTCCCACCTGAAAGCTCATCTACGGACACACACGGGTAAGGCAGACACTCCCACACACACACACACACACACACACACACGGGTAAGGCCTTCACTAACACACACACACACATGGGTAAGACAGACAGTCACACACACACACACACACACACACACACGGGTAAGGCAGACACTCCCACACACACACACACACACACACACACACACAGGGAAGGCATTCACTCTCCCACTTCCATTTATTCATGCGTGTTTACTTCTTTATTTATTTTTACAAGGTCTCGTTTAGGACGCCACTCTTATTTTGGGCAGTGCGTGTTTATGTGTGTGTGTGCCTGTGTGTGTGTGTGTGTGCGTGCGTGCGTGCGTGTGTGTGTGTGTGTGTGTGTGTGTGTGGTGTTGCCAGGCAGAGGCCTTCTCTTGGCATGCACACGAGGTCTGCGCACGCCTGTCGTCTGAAAGTTATCCCGCCGCCTCCCCACGCGAGATTCCTCCGTCGGCCAGATGTAAACTGACACACGGACACAGTGTCCTCACCGTCCTGTGTGTGTGTGTGTGTGTGTGTGTGTGTGTGTGTGTGTGTGTGTGTGTGTGTGTGTGTGTGTGTGTGTGTGTGTGTGTGTGTGTGTGTGTGTGTGTGTATATTGTATTGGTGTGTGTGTGTGTGTGGGGGGGGGGGGGGGGATATTTGTCTTTGCCTCCCCAGCTCATTATGTGTGTTAAAGGGATGGGAGATAAGACTTGTGTAAACACACTCGCACACACACGCAGCCAGAGTGTAGTCGGCCGGGTACTGCATGAAAATCCAAATCTGCACATTCCATACGGCCACTTTGGCCTGGAGACGGCACTCGCAGACCTGTGTGTGTGTGTGTGTGTGGAGACAGCACTCACAGACCAGTGTGTGTGTGTGTGTGTGTGTGTGTGTGGAGACAGCACTCGCAGACCTGTGTGTGTGTGTGTGGAAACAGCACTCGCAGACCAGCGACTGAAACTTTTATTTTGATTCTTCTTTCCTTGAGGATTTCCCCTCTGGGGTTTCGAAATGGGTCATAAACTATAAGACTGGCTGTAAAGGCAAATTATTGTACAGAAAATTATCTTCCTGATAAGAGTAGTCAGGTTTGTGTTTGT
>NC_137922.1:26212374-26217374 GCF_963457725.1 Sprattus sprattus | reverse complement strand
ACTTGTAAATCCATTTTTTTATTTATTATGTAGCTTTAGTGAAGAGGAATTTGATCAATCAGCCATGACATGTACCTAAGAAGCCTTAATGTAAATAGCCTTATACTTCCTGTAAATATTGTTTGATTGTTTTGTTTTTTGTCGTTGTTCCTTTTCCCATTGAAACAAAGGGGTGTCTTGTCTGAGACACCCTGCACCATATTGTGTGACTATTTGATGTTTATTTGAATAATTTTATTTCATTTTTTTTTACACTGTACTTAATCTTATTTTGTAGATTCTGATGCAATTTCCTAAAACAAAATGAGACGAAAGTTGTGGTTGGCAACTCAATGAAACGCAAAACTATTAAAAATCTACTTGGTACTTTTCATTCCCTCGTCTACATGTTTCTTTCCATAACACGCAACCAGAACACGGAACCATTATCTATTACGCAACTATATCACACAACTGTATCTCGCAACTATATCACGCATCCAGAACACGCAACTATATTCCGCATCCAGAACACACAAACCAGAACATGCAACCAGAACACGCAACTATAACTCGCAACTATATATATATACAGCCGCGGAAAAAATTAAGAGACCACTTCAAAATTATCAGTTTCTCTGGTTTTACTATTTATTGGTATGTGTTAAAGTAAAATGTACATTTTAGTTTTATTCTATAACCTACTGGCAACATTCCTACCAAATTTCAAATAAAAATATTGTCATTTAGATCATTTATTTGCAGAAAAATGACAATTGGTAAAAATAGCAAAATTGATGCAGTGTCTTCAGATCTCGAATAATGCAAAGAAAACAAGCTCATATTCATTTTTAAACTACACAATACTAATGCTTTAACTTAGGAAGAGTTCAGAAATCAATATTTGGTGGAATAACCTTGATTTAAAATCACAACTTTCATGTGTCTTGGCATGCTCTCCACCAGTCTTTCACATTGCCGTTGGGTGACTTTATGCTACTCCTGGCGCAAGAATTCAAGCAGCTCGGCTTCTTTTCATGGCTTGTGACCATCCATCTTCCTCTTGATCACATTTCAGAGTTTTTTTTATGGGATTCAGGTCTCGAAATTGGGCTGGCCATGACAGGGTCCTGATCTGGTGATACTCCATCCACACCTTTACTGGCCTGGCTGTGTGGCATGGAGCATTGCCCTGCTGGAAAAAACACTTCTCAGAGTTGGGGAACATTGTCAGAGCAAAAGGAAGCAAGTTTTTCTTCCGGGACAACGTTGTACTTTGCCTGGCTAAGGTTTGTAAAAGACCATAAGGATTGAACCAAAGCGGACTGGAGGGTCTCCTAGTTCGTCTTCTCTGATGAGTCCAATTTTCAGCTTTGCCCAACACATGGTCGTCTGATGGTTAGACGGAGACCTGGAGAGGCCTACAAGCCACAGAGTCTTGCACCTACTGTGAAATTGGACTCATCAGAGAAGACGAACTAGGAGACCCTCCAGTCGGCTTTGGTTCAATCCTTATGGTCTAAGAAAAACTTGTTTCCTTTTGCTCTGACAATGTTCCCCAACTCTGAGAAGTGTTTTTTCCAGCAGGGCAATGCTCCATGCCACACAGCCAGGCCAGTAAAGGTGTGGATGGAGTATCACCAGATCAGGACCCTGTCATGGCCTGCCCAATTTCGAGACCTGAATCCCATAAAAAAAACTCTGAAATGTGATCAAGAGGAAGATGGATGGTCACAAGCCATGAAAAGAAGCCGAGCTGCTTGAATTCTTGCGCCAGGAGTAGCATAAAGTCACCCAACGGCAATGTGAAAGACTGGTGGAGAGCATGCCAAGACACATGAAAGTTGTGATTTTAAATCAAGGTTATTCCACCAATTATTGATTTCTGAACTCTTCCTAAGTTAAAGCATTAGTATTGTGTAGTTTAAAAATGAATATGAGCTTGTTTTCTTTGCATTATTCGAGATCTGAAGACACTGCATCTTTTTTGCTATTTTGACCAATTGTCATTTTTCTGCAAATAAATGATCTAAATGACAATATTTTTATTTGAAATTTGGTAGGAATGTTGCCAGTAGGTTATAGAATAAAACAAAAATATACATTTTACTTTAACACATACCAATAAATAGTAAAACCAGAGAAACTGATAATTTTGAAGTGGTCTCTTAATTTTTTCCGCGGCTGTATATTCAGAATACGCAACCATAACACATTCTACATAAATCTTTCACAAAGAGCAGTCGGAGGGAGTCTTCATGAAGAAGGTTCCCAAAGAGCCGTCTGAGGTAGTCTTCATGATGAAGGTTCTTACTGGTCTGCAAACACAAAGAGCTGTCTGAGGGAGTCTTCATCTAGAAGGTTCTTACGCCAGTGCAAACATAAAGAGGTGTCTGAGGGAGTCTTCATCTAGAAGGTTCTTACGCCAGTGCAAACATAAAGAGGTGTCTGAGGGAGTCTTCATCTAGAAGGTTCTTACGCCAGTGCAAACATAAAGAGGTGTCTGAGGGAGTCTTCATCTAGAAGGTTCTTACGCAAGTGCAAACATAAAGAGCTGTCTGAGGGAGTCTTCATCTAGAAGGTTCTTACGCCAGTGCAAACATAGAGGTGTCTGAGGGAGTCTTCATCTAGAAGGTTCCAACTCCAGTTCCTACTCCAGTGCAAACACAGAGCTGTTTGATTCACAGAGAAAAAGCAGCAGGAATTCTTGTGTCCTCTGACGTCACACACCTGCATTCTAAACTGTTTGTCACACGAATGGCTTTTTGGGAAACTATCAGTGTGTTTCTATTTCCTTCTCTCAGGCTTACGTCCAGGAACATTAAAGAGCAACACACACACACACACACACACACACAAACACAGGCCAAGGGCAGTGCTTTAAAAAGTCAGTTTTAACCAACTGTTCCTTGTGAGCTGTTTCTGAAATCGTTTTGGTTGCATAATAGGGGGCAAGTAGACCTTGATTTATGTCTTGTCAGGTTATTTGCTCATAGGCTTACTCACACACACACACTCTCTCACACACACACACACACACACTGTGGTCGAAATCCAACACCAGTGCCTGCAGGCAGAAGTGAACTTTTTTCGAAGTATCAAAGCGAGCCAACCGGTAGTTTAATAGAGACAGTCCTGCAGGAGTCAAGTTTGTGCAGGACGGCTTATTACCTCATGAGGAGGTGTGTGTGTGTGTGTGTGTGTGTTTTAAGACATCAGATCCCACGACAGAGAATCCCTGCAAGGTTACGGAGGGGTGACGCGGGACGCAGGAGGAGGCTCGAGGAGACGTCTTACGGCGGAGCGATGGAACGTTTGACACTAATCCCGTCGTCTGTGTGTCTGATTGGGTGTCATTATCCCACACAGGAGTCTGATGTGGAGCGGATGTGGCCCTTATCTGCTGCAGATCCAAGACAGATCAGGGTCTAAATCAGATCAGATCAGGGCCTAAACCAGATCAGGGCCTAAACCAGATCAGGGCCTAAACCAGATCAGGGTCTTAACCAGGACAGGGCCTAAACCAGATCAGGGCCTAAACCAGGTCAGGGTCTTAACCAGGACAGGGCCTAAACCAGATCAGGGCCTAAACCAGATCAGGGTCTTAACCAGGACAGGGCCTAAACCAGATCAGGGCCTAAACCAGATCAGGGTCTTAACCAGGACAGGGCCTAAACCAGATCAGGGCCTAAACCAGATCAGGGTCTAAACCAGATCAGGGCCTAAACCAGATCAGGGTCTAAACCAGGACAGATCAGGGTCTAAACTAGGACAGATCAGGGCCTAAACCAGATCAGGGCCTAAACCAGATCAGGGCCTAAACCAGATCAGGGTCTTAACCAGGACAGGGCCTAAACCAGATCAGGGCCTAAACCAGGTCAGGGTCTTAACCAGGACAGGGCCTAAACCAGATCAGGGCCTAAACCAGATCAGGGTCTTAACCAGGACAGGGCCTAAACCAGATCAGGGCCTAAACCAGATCAGGGTCTTAACCAGGACAGGGCCTAAACCAGATCAGGGCCTAAACCAGATCAGGGTCTAAACCAGATCAGGGCCTAAACCAGATCAGGGTCTAAACCAGGACAGATCAGGGTCTAAACTAGGACAGATCAGGGCCTAAACCAGATCAGGGCCTAAACCAGATCAGGGTCTAAACTAGGAGAGATCAGGACTGGGTCAATACCAGAGTTAGCTGCTGTTCAGGAATGTTCAGGAATGTTCTATATTTAGACAGATATTCTTGGAGAAAAAATAAGTTGGATGGGATCGGCTTGGATAAGAACTTCATTCTAACATACAAACATACATCTTGCTTCCAGTTCTCCTCATGTTGGACTTGTCCTCCCCCTTCTCCTGTGATATCAGCAGCATTCCCCCCCTACACCTCTTATTTGTTTGGACATGGAGAACATCACCACAGAGCACCGTCCCTGCTGTGGGCTGTTTGTCATCACTGCACACACACTTTTCATCTCCCCCTTTGGCACCATCACAACACACACACACACACACACAAACACCAACACTGCCTGATTATTTGTTCTTCTGCAGATCGCGTGTTTGATTCCCATTATTTGGTTGAGTAACAGAGCTGTTTAATCCCATCTCCTCACACACACACAAACACACACACACATACACTGTCCGCTGCGGTCGGCCAGCTCTGAGGGTTCCGCGGCGCAGTGGCCACCGCCACCGGTGATCGCGCTGTGAGGCCTCGGCCGCTTCTTAGGGTGCAACCGAATTTCAAGCTGCCAAAACTTTGGGGAACCCCTGCGGCTGAGCAACAATACTCCTTTTGATATGAGATCAGGAAACACAGCGAAGGAAAATAAATGCCTTCATCGTTTCGGGAAAAGAGGGGGACTTTCTCCTCCGCTCTCCGCGCTCTCTTCTCCCTCTACATGTGTTCCTGGTTTGGATTCGCAGAACTAACTAACACACACACACACACACACACACACACACACACACACACACACACATACACACACACACACACACACACACACACACACACA
>NC_137922.1:26197374-26202374 GCF_963457725.1 Sprattus sprattus | reverse complement strand
AACTCTACAGGCTAACTCTTCAGGCTAACTCTTCAGGCTAACTCTACAGGTATGAGCGCAGGCTAACTCTACAGGCTAACTCTACAGGTATGAGGGCAGGCTAACTCTGCAGGTATGAGGGCACTGGCAGGCTAACTCTACAGGCTAACTCTACAGGTATCTAGCCTCTGCATTCGATCTCTGCAAGCAGTTGCCAGTGTTGTGATGGGGTTTGGTTATGATGAGTTTGAGTTGCCAGTGTTGTGATGGGGTTTGGTTATGATGAGTTTGAGTTGCCAGTGTTGTGATGGGGTTTGGTTATGATGAGTTTGAGTTGCCAGTGTTGTGATGGGGTTTGGTTATGATGAGTTTGAGTTGCCAGTGTTGTGATGGGGTTTGGTTATGATGAGTTTGAGGTCACAGGTCACAGGTCACAGGTATGTAGCCGCTGCATTCGATCTCTGTAGGCCGATGCGCGGGAGGGGAGCTAGATGTGAGGCTGTTCTGAAAGCAAATAAATTAACTGGATCAGTGCCTGACAGAAGCTGAATCTAGAACTAGTCTGCCTGTAATCTGATCCTAATCTAGAACAGGTCTGCCTCTAATCTGGAAGGGGTCTGGCCCTAATCTGATCTGAGTGTGAGTTTGTAAAAGCATTTTGCCGTCTTCAATTTGCGCCCGCTAGAGTCCTCTGAGACTTAATTTCTGCCCTGTTCCATTCTCTCAAACCAACAGCGAACCGCCTAGCAACCCTTTGACCAATGAAACACTACAAAACGGCTTTCTGTTGCAGTTTCACGCCATGTCTGTATTTGGAGGCCTTTTTGGACACCTGACTTGAACTAAGCCAAACACTTGGCTCCATGTTTTTTCCACATTGCGGCGCCCGGTGTGGGCTGAAACCTTTCAGCAGCACGATGATGTATCTTTCCCCTGTGAATGCCCACCTGGTCAACAGCGTTATTATGGCATTCTCTTCCTGAAGTAGTTCCACATGACATCCTGCCCATCCAATCACAACGCTCTACTGTGCCTCTTTCACCCACACTCTGTGTAGCACCTGTGTTCCAGTGTCACTGTGGAAAACTGGACTGACTCCATGGGCCCTATCTTGCACCCAGCGCAATTGACATTGTCACCGACACATGTATAATTCCTATCTTGCACCCGGCGCACAACGCGATTTTCCCTCCAGAGGCGCGCTTCGAAATGAACTTGCGTCGACATGGGCGGGGGCGGAACAGAGAAGGCGTTTCTCTGGCGCAAGTGGTATTTTGCAGTTTCAAAACAACGCCGTGCGCCGTGCGCCATTGACCAAAAAAAAGCTGGTCTAATGTGAGGCGCAATGTCTAAAGTCTGTAACGCATATTCAGAACGCTATTTTAAGGGCGCATGTGCTTGCCCGCACAGTATAGGACCTATAGGCTACACTTTACTTCTGTCGTCTTCACGAGAGATTTACACCAATTGTTTGGCAAGCCATATATAATTACAAGGAAAATAAAGTATTTACCACATGAGGAAATCATTGTGATATCCGTATCCAAGACATTTTAAAACTAGGCATACATCTAGCGTACACAATTGACCCAAATGATTCAGGTTAATTGAAGCTGCGTGACATTTGATTTATTGTATGGCTTTGTTGCATTTATTTAATGCCAGTATTATTATAAATCTTGTGAACTCATCTTTGTGTATGTGGACTTTATTTATGTACCTTGGGTTTGGTCAGCTGGTGCACTGGCTTGGGTGCCGATTTCCATGCCCCCAAATCCCTGCAGGCTCTCAGGCGTGAGGGTAGACGTGGCGATGTCCTCTGCTGCCGTCAGATCCTGGGTCGAGGCAGATCCACCTCCCGTGAAGGCACGAGAACGTGTGGTACCTTCCAGCTTGGATGTCCCACGTCTCCGGACGTCATTATAGCGTTTTCGGCAACGTTTTCGGGTGCCCCGTTGCAGAAACAATCACGGCAATATCTTGACATGCTTGCTTGACTTTGCTTACTTTTGGAGGGTTTCTCGCATCCCCATATATATCTATCTCCCGGCTTTTTACAAAGCCATACAATAACTCAAATGTCACGCAGCTTCAATTAACCTGAATCATTTGGGTCAATGTGTAGGCTACGCTAGATGTATGCCTATTTTCAAAATATCTTGGATATGGATATCACAATGATTTCCTCAAGTGGTAAATACTTTATTTTCCTTGTAATTATATATGGCTTGCCAAAAAATTGGTGTAAATCTCACGTCGGTCTCCTCGGCTGTGAACTTTTCCGGTCTTCCACCAGGTAATTCCGCCATCAAAATAACAAGCCGCTATGGACTATGCGCTCCTCGCTCTTAAAGGGAATGTGAAATGACGCTCGGATTGGTTTATTGCATATTACGCCCAAACCACACCTATGGCTGAGTAACCTCCTTTGGACCAACCCTTTTGACACTTGCGCTGGACGCAAGTGTGTTTTTTCTGCCGTTAAAATAGCAACTGCGCCATAGAGCCGCCCACACAGCTACTTGCGCTTGGCGCCGTCCTACTTGCGTTTCTGATCGGCAAGATAGGGCCCCATGTCTCTTAAGCAGTGATGACTGACTCCATGTCTCCTAAGCAGTGATGCAAACATCAGTGCGTATGCTGTCCTGTTATGACATCCTCCAAAACCATCCTTTTCCTCATAATGACTCCAACACTCTGACACCTTAAACCTGCTACTTTACTTTACCTAATTTGGCTTCTGTATAGGAGGCACATGTATTAAAATCAACAGCTTAATCTGTCTACCTTAAACAGGAGGCACATGTATTGAACTGTGAGAGTAAGTGATTTTCTCTGTGGCAAAGCTGGTAGTGGACTGTGACGTGACGTGATGTGCTATGTTTACGCAATATTAATAACATCGATCTATATTTACACAAGGACCATGGCTATTTCATCGTGAAATGGTAAATCTTATTTAATGTTTAAAAAATATACCACACATCATTTATATGCCTTTCCTGCCCTTGTCCTTGCACCAATATGTGCCTAGCAGGCAGAAGACGTCCATGAGTGTAGGAGAGGAAGTGGGAGTTTATTTTATTGCTCTTCACACATCTGGACACATGTGTGCTCCATACTGTCAACCCAGCCTCTCAGTTCACAGGGAAATACTGCACGGCCCCATGGCATGTCTCCTCTACGTGGGTGAACATCACATACTGTATGGTATCATTCATATACTCACTCTGTCTTTTTAGATACTCACTCTGTATAATAGAATAGAATCAGTCTTGACAGTGAGAGTCAGGGTCACATTTCATGTGTTCAGTCCAACATCTTTTCATCATCCTCTTTTCCCAGCTGGTTATTAATCCGTTTTCCCATCCCACTCTCTGGAAGAAGCACAGATCTGATGACAGAGCTTTACCACTCATGTCAAACTCCAGCATTCCAGTGGTTCTGCGGTTAAATAACACAGACTCTGGGTGTGCAGAGTGCTCTGAGTGAGAGGGGTGTTCTGACGTTCTTGTAGTGAGGTGTTCTGATGTTCCGGTAGTCACTACAGTGTAGTGAGTGAGGTGTTCTGACATTCTTGTAGTGAGGTGTTCTGATGTTCCGGTAGTCACTACAGTGTAGTGAGTGAGGTGTTCTGACATTCTTGTAGTGAGGTGTTCTGACGTTCCTGTAGTGAGGTGTTCTGATGTTCCGGTAGTCACTACAGTGTAGTGAGTGAGGTGTTCTGACATTCTTGTAGTGAGGTGTTCTGATGTTCCGGTAGTCACTACAGTGTAGTGAGTGAGGTGTTCTGACATTCTTGTAGTGCGGTGTTCTGATGTTCCGGTAGTCACTACAGTGTAGTGAGTGAGGTGTTCTGACATTCTTGTAGTGAGGTGTTCTGACGTTCCTGTAGTGAGTAAAGTCCTTCATGTTCCTTAGTGAGGTGTTCTGACGTTCTTGTAGTGAGTGAGGTGTTCTGACGTTCCTACAATAAAGTGTTCTGACATTCCCGTAGTGAAGTGTACCAAGATTCGTGTAGAGAGAGAGGTATTGTGATGTTCCTGCAGTGAGGTGTTCTGACATTCCTGTAATAAAGTGTTCCGAAGTTTCTGTAGTGAGAGAGGTCCTTCATGTTCCTGTAGTGAGAGAGGTGTTCTGATGTTCCTGTAGTGAGAGAGGTGTTCTGATGTTCCTGTAGAGAGGTGTTCTGATGTTCCTGTAGAGAGGTGTTCTGATGTTCCTGTAGAGAGGTGTTCTGATGTTCCTGTAAAGAGGTGTTCTGACGTTCTTGTAGTGAGAGAGCTGTTCTGACGTTCTTGTAGTGAGAGAGGTGTTCTGACGTTCCTGTTGTGAGAGAGCTGTTCTGACGTTCTTGTAGTGAGAGAGCTGTTCTGACGTTCCTGTTGTGAGAGAGCTGTTCTGACGTTCTTGTAGTGAGAGAGGTGTTCTGACGTTCTTGTAGTGAGAGAGGTCCTTCATGTTTTTGTAGTGAGAGAGCTGTTCTGACGTTCTTGTAGTGAGAGAGCTGTTCTGACGTTCCTGTTGTGAGAGAGCTGTTCTGACGTTCTTGTAGTGAGAGAGCTGTTCTGACGTTCCTGTTGTGAGAGAGCTGTTCTGACGTTCTTGTAGTGAGAAAGGTCCTTCATGTTTTTGTAGTGAGAGAGGTGTTCTGACGTTCTTTTAGAGAGAGAGGTGCTGTTCCTGTAGAGAGGTACTGTGTGGTTCATGTAGAGAGGTGCTGTGTGGTTCCTGTAGAGAGGGGAAAACAAAAGGCTGTTCCCAAGCGTGTGTTGTTATGGTGACACCTCTGCGTGCCAGCGGAGCGGGCATGCATTGGCAGTGATGCAACAGCGGCAGCAGAAAGTGGCACGCTGGTGTGAGATCTCCCTTCAGCTGACTAAAATCTCCCTCTTATCTGTTTGTCCTCTTGTGTGGGTTTAAATATGTCTGTGTTTGGAAGACTATGCGTGTGTGTGTGTGTGTGTGTGTGTGTGTGTGTGTGTGTGTTTGTGTGTGTGTGTGTGTGTGTGTGTGTGTGT
>NC_137922.1:26177374-26192374 GCF_963457725.1 Sprattus sprattus | reverse complement strand
CTACGTTATCAGTCATCAATGTATCAATGCGCGCTGCGCGCCGCACATCAACTAGTGCCATTACATTAGCCTACATCTCCTTTCTTTGAGTCTGCTAAGACACGCAGAACATTAATGATTCTAAAACAGTTTAAATTCAACCTGGTCAGTATTCTTAATCTACTGTAACATATTACTTTAAACATGGAATTCATAACACATTTCTATTCTAATAGCACACACTGCATATTCAATATCACATGGTATTTTACTCAATAAAACATTTTTGCATTGTCAATCTCATATCGCTTGCGACAAAACACTTTTAATGCTGGTATTTGTAGAATAGGCTACTACAAATATTCCCCGTATCTGTCTGGCGGTTTCACCTGGAACAACAACAAAACGTGGACGAAATATAAGGACTGCTGAAGTATAGGCTAAATCATTAATCTAGTTGGTTGTTTGTGAAATTGGGAAGTGCGAGACAGAGGGACGGAGAGAGAGACAGGGAGGGAGAGCGAAAGAGAGAGAGGGAATTCTTATGAGTGACATAAGCAGGGATAGATTTTCCTCTTGAAGCATCTGCTGGCATAGTCTGCATAGCCAGAATTAGGACCGGGTGAGAAGTCAAAGCCATGGGTCATGACGGCCCGAATGCCTTCATCTCAACATTTGCCGCCTCTCGTTTTACAGTTCACACGCAACTGTTGGCCCGAAAATGCTAGTCTGCTGCCCCCTTTTGGTTCCAATATGTACCTACTTTATAAACAGAAAACATGAGATGAAATCTAACATTATTTCCTCTACATAATATTCAAACACCCAAGGCGTGAGAGTGAGCCGAGAGCGAGCAGTGTATTTGGGTGAGGTATTTGTGGCGGGACACTGTAGGAAAATAGTGAGTCAATTTACACCGCCAAATTTCCCTGCAGTGTGGACCTTTTGGTTACATTCTGACTGCGCATCTGACTAAGATTGTGAAAACTCTTCTGTGCTTTGATCTAGCCTGAAGATTAAACTTAACGCACGACCGATATATTTCTCAAGCAGTTACTCATTGTCTGCTTTTAAAATCCATGTGTTAAGCATGAGAGATCCTGCTTGAATCATCTCAGCGGTGAAAAATTAGGACATTTTAAATTGTGGCACAGATGTTCAGGACACGACCATATCAAACATTATTTGTTATAATAAATTGTCAGTTTAAACATTTGTAAAAAAAAAAAAAAAAACTACACATACGATTTTGCCAGGAGCTCGTGCACCTCAAAAAAGTAAGTAACAGTTTTGAGGCTAGTGGCTAAGCTAGCTGGTTGTCATCAACATAAACTTAGCACATTGCCACCGCCTGTTCGGCTAACAGTCTGAAGATAACGCTATTAAACTGTTACTTCACTCCTCAGCATCATTAAGGTAAAGGCCCTGCCAAACATACTTATTCAAGTTGGTTGTATATTGTCCTTCTGGGGTTGATAGTGCACAGCTCTAGCTGGACCTGCTAGCTACCACTAGCCCCTACTTCAAGGAATAGATAGGCTACCATGTCAATGCTATCTGTAGCTGCCTTACTAGCGTACTTTTTATTTAAAGACCTGTGCCATATCTACATGGCACTTCCCGCAGCATCTTTGTGTGATAAGTGTTGCAGTTTCTATATTGTATTTGTACGTTAAACAACCCAAGGCTCCAGCCACTCATTCAAACAGGTCTACCCCCAAACACACCAAGGAAAGTGTTTGAAGCTTATGTTGAACATAAGGGAGTGTGGGAATGCCTCATTGGGGTTAAAAGTCTGTGATTGATGGTGTGTATGATTTTAATTCTCATTTCATCCTTGTGGTTTTGGCAGATGGCAGACAGTGATGACGAATATGGTCACCATCGAAGGGATAAGTTTCACCCTGAGAGGGGTGAGTACGAGCCCTCTCGAGTGAGGAAGGACCGGCGGGGAGACCACGATCCCTCTCGAGTGAGTGAGGACTGGTGGGGAGACTACGATCCCTCTCGAGTGAGGGGTGACCACGATCCCTCTCGAGTGAGGAAGGATCGGCGGAGAGACCATGATCCCTCTCGAGCGAGGGCTGACCACGATCCCTCTCGAGTGAGTGAGGACTGGTGGGGAGACTACGATCCCTCTCGAGCGAGGAAGGACCGGCGGAGAGACCATGATCCCTCTCGAGCGAGGGGTGACTACGATCCCTCTCGAGCGAGGAAGGACCGGCGGAGAGACCATGATCCCTCTCAAGCAAGGGGTGACCACGATCCCTCTCGAGCGAGGAAGGACCAGCGGAGAGACCACCGTAAAGAGAGGTGATTGAGAAGAAGAGAATGAGATCAGGTTTAGTTCAGTGGCATAACGTAGTTACCACGGGCCCAGGTGATTGAGAAGAAGAGAATGAGATCAGGTTTAGTTCAGTGGCGTAACGTAGTTACCACGGGCCCAGGTGCAGGCTATTATGACGGGCCCTAACCAGTGGCGTAAGGCAGTGGTCCCCAACCACCGGGCCGCGGCCCGGTACCGGTCCGTGAGGTATTTGTTACCGGGCCGCACAGAAAGAATACATTATTTATATAATTTCCGCTGTATTAATTATTGGAGTCTGAAAGGTGTTTTATTTTGAAAAACTACCGGATTTTCCCGGACGTAACATTCGCCTGTGCCTCTTGTGTCAAGACGCTTGTCACGTTCACGTGATATGTCACTCAAAAAAAAAAAGCCCGCATACTAGCGAAAATTAGTAATAAAACAAACATCTTTGGAGAGCTTCTTTGCAAAGGTGAAACGGTCAATTAAGGAGCCAGAAGAGGAGCCTAGAACCTCAAAAAAAGAAAGCTTCTTTTAAAAGACAATACCATTAATTAAAATACGGGTTTATTGCAACAGGTGATTCTCAAGCACCAAGTCCGCTCTGTTTAATATGTGGCGACAAGCTAACAAACGAGCCAATGAAGCCTTCAAAACTGCTTCGGCACATGGAGACCAAGCACTGATTCAGAGTTATGGTGAGTTGTATTTTTCATGCACTTAACGTTCGTAATACCTAACGTTAATGTTAGCTGTTGTGTATATGAGCAGACCGGGCTTCATTGTATCAAACTCGCGCTTGCCTCACATCAATATGAATGGATGACGTGACTAATAAGTGGTGTAAAATGACACCTTGAAGCCGGTCCGTGAAAAAATTCCCTACATTAAACCGGTCCGTGGTGCAAAAAAGGTTGGGGACCCCTGGCGTAAGGCATTTTACAGTCCAGTACCTTTTTTTTTCATGTTTGTAACCGCCGCCATGCCCCCTCCCTCCGCCTATAACACTTATCAGTGTAATTTTTTCGCTGGATACGGGTATACATCAGTATTTTTGGCAATGCGACTTGGCTATTCATTCTATTTAGATTGACATAAATGTGTCTATTGGCCCCGGCTATGGGCCCCCTAGACCCACGGGCCCGGGTGCGACCGCACTATATTAAAAATAATATTATATATATATAATAATAGGCCCCACAGTAGGAACTCAATACAATAAAATACAGCACATCTTTCATTACTTATATTCAAATTTTTTATGTTTCAATACTTTGTATGTTCAGCTTTATTTTTGATGACAGACTCAGTCCTCCATAGCACGGAGTGTTGCTCAAATTTCTGGAGAGATGTTCTGCCATTCTTCAAGGAATGTTTTTCAGCTGCTCTTTGCTCTCTGGGTTGTGTTGCTCAACCTTTCTCTTCAAAACCCCCAAGGGGTTCCATTGGATTCAAATCTTGTGTGCTTTGGATTGTTATCACGCTGGAATATTCCTCTTCTGCCAAGCTTCTGGAGCTAGGGAGTCATCTTGTCAGTCAGTATTGTTTATATATCCACAGGCATCTGTGATGCCACCTATAAATGTCCTCTCCCCTACACCTTTTGCACTCAAGTATCCCCTCATCATCTCCCTCCCACCTCTGGCTTCGCTGTTGTGACTATGTGTTCACTGTGGTAGTAGTGGCTATGCACTCACTGTGGTAGTACTGGCTTTTTCAAACTCCCACCTCAGTGCTTCGCTGTCGTGACTATGTCCTCACTGTGGTAGTCGTGGCTATGCACTCACTGTGGTAGTCGTGACTATGCACTCACTGTGGTAGTCCTGGCTACGTTCACGGCAAACACTATGGACTCCATCTGAGCCTAACAGCTCTTTGGCACAAAACTGTAAAATTAAACTTTGCTGAAGAACATGAAGAGAAGCCTGGGGGTGAGTACTGGGAGCACACACACACACACACACACACACACACACACACACACACACACACAGACACACACACACACACACACACACACACACACACAAACACACACTCACACTCACACACACACACACACACACACACACACACACACACACACACACAAACACACACACACACACACACACACTTTGCTGAAGAACATGAAGAGAAGCCTGGTGGTGAGTACTGGGAGCACACTCCTCGCTCACATGAGACCAAGATAGATAACACAGCAAAGAGCAGCTGAACACTGGTGTTCTCCATGCTGATGGAAATTGATATAGTCATGTAATTACCACTGCATTGCAAGCATATATGCTCTCTTGTGTGTGTGTGTGTGTTAGGGCTGTAACGATACACCTACCTCACGATTCGATTCGTATCACGATTCTTGACCCACGGTTCGATACACCCCACGATATTATTATTATTATTTATTTTTTTATTATTTCACATTAGAATAAGTATGAGCTATAAAAAAAAATGAAGAAACTATTTATAACCAAATATTGAGGTTTTTATTACTCAAAGCAATGCTGTTGAAAAACATTCAACAAACTTCTGAAAAAGTAGGCTTGAACATAGCCTAAAAATATGAGGGAAACAACACATAAATAACCAAATAACTTAAATAACTTAAACTATGATGGCAGTGTATGGCCAAATGTGACAGAACCTGACTGCCACGTATTTTATGAACAGGGCCCAGGCTAATCAAATGAATGAATATCGAGGAGGCAAGAGTTTAGCAAAATAAAACGTTTTATTTCTGTAGTTTAATAAATATCTGGTCACTGGTATTTAATGACATGACAAAAACAGTTCTCACACACGCACACCCTCATACACTGCCGTCATAGTTACCCACGATTACCCGCGATAGGCTACTGGCAACAGTAACACACCCACCAAAAAGAGCTATAAGATCTGGAATAACCCAACTCACGCACACGAGCCAGAGCAATCAAACGTGTTACAATGTTTCAGAACACTACACACATTAGTGAATAGCCGCCACACTACTACACCACGTATTATGGTATGCACTTCCACACAATGCGCATACTTGGGAACCACTACAAACTGAACGTTAGGGTTACACAGTAACCCCGTACATCACAAGATGGCCGTTAAGTAACGAAAGCACACACACACATTCATACAAACAAAATACAGAAAGATCCAAAGAAAGTAACATAAAGTACTGGTGGCTCTCTCACAGCCTATTAACTCAAAACAATTTAAGTACGGGAAAACAGTGGTCAAAACACGACGCAGTGTACGTCTTTCTTCTGAGGGAGCGTTAGACCACCCGCAACCAAAACTCCGGAGAGGGAGAGGGAGAGACAGCTACGGAGCAATTAACGCACACACTTCTATTCTCCGTGCAAAGCAGTCCTCCAGCGACAAACAATCCGGCAACCACGCGCCAACAATTCAAATGGCCGATTCAAATGTCATCTGAGGTAGCCATTGCGCACAGCACACGTGTAGGCTTACTAGCGAACCAAACTTTTTGTATCCGGGACCGCTGAGGGCATGTCGCGGTTCTGCCTCCTCGCATCGCGATGCAGGTTCGTGGCCCAGAGTGTCGCGATTTCTCGGTTCGATCCAATATCGTTACAGCCCTAGTGTGTGTGCCATGTGTATTGACAGTCTGGCCTCACCTTCACACATTGCCTATGCTAAAGAAGCCCCAAGAACAAATGCTCACGGAACCTCTCCAGACATCCCATCTCCCAAGGTGATGAAATATACATCACTGTGTTACCATGATTCCTTTGTGTATGCATGTACCGGAACCTCCTGTGGGGGGGTTGGGGGTCACCTCACCTCCCCTCCCACTCACAAGCCCCCTGTCCCACCTCTCACCTGTAAACACACCCCTATGATATGACCTCCCACAGCTGACTTTACTTAAACTGCCATTGTACAAAGATCTACAGTCTGTTACCCTGTCTACCTTGATGTGGAACTGACTCCCTATAGGTGTACGTGGAATAAACCTTCAGAACCTTTGATTCACCTTGTGGTACCTTTATCTTTGTCTAAAAGTTTAGCGTCAGCTATTATTCTGTCAATGCCAAGAGGTAAAATATTTGAATATTAGCAATGAGAATTGTTCTCACTTGTTGCATTGAGTTCCTACTGCTCACATGAGACCAAGATGAATGTGTTTGGCTCAGATGGGGACGAGCATATTTGGTGTGAACTTGGCCAGTAGAATACCTTTAAAGAGAAATGTAGAGCAACTCACCCCTCCAGCAAAGAGCAGCTGAAGAAAAAAATGTCTCTGAAGAATGGCAGAACATCCCTCCAGAAATTTGAGCAACACTGGTGCCAAGATAAAATATTTGAATATTAGCAACGAGAATGGTTCTGACTTGTTACATTGAGTTCCTACTGTGGGGCCTTTTTAATGGCGTAAATCCAAACTGTTAGTTTTGTACTTCAAATAAGAGCATATGCCCTACTGTTCAACTTAGAAGTAATGTAGTTACTGTGGTGATAAGGTGATACAATTTTGAGTTGTTTGACATTTCAGTGCTATTGCACAAGGGTGTTGTATCTCACTTCTGTTGTATACTGTACATAGTGTATGTCAGCATTTTCCATATTTACTGAAGGTTTATGAATCAGATCTATTTGGTAAATAATAGTATACCACTATTTGTCCAGTGTTGCTGTTTGGACTGGTGGCTGATATGTGTAAATCAAGTCAAGTCATATCTATTTATATAGCACATTTAAAAACAGCTCACGCTGACCAAAGTGCTTTACAAGTAAATCACAATAAAATAAAATATCAAAACAAATAGAAAACAAAAAGCAAAACAATAAGATACACATATAAAGAACAGAAACACCTCTAAAAGAAGGCAAATATACAAATGATCAACTAAAATCAGTGTGAATGGGAGCTGTATCTTAATAGGTTCCTACTTCCTGTTGGGTTCCTACTTCCTGTCTGACTCTGCTGTGCCCACGTGCCAGGGTGCGGGAGAGAAGCCGGGAGCGAGACAGGAAGGAGCATCGAAGGCATGCCAAGGGTCAACACCACCGTGAGAAAGGTCACAGACGTCACGACAGGGGTAACGGACACCATGACAGGGGACACAGCCACTATGAGACGAGCGAGCAGTTCACACCTTCTGCACAGGACATGGGATTCCAGGATAGGCCTGGACGGATGAGGAGGGACTGGTGAGGGTCTCATTTACATTTACATTTAGGGATGTGAAAGTTGCTTTGTTATCTGTCATGCCACTTTTACATTTAGTCATTTCACAGACGCTTTTGTCCAAAGCGATGTACAAGGGAGAGAACAGTCAAGCTAAGAGCAGTAAAAACTTGGTGTAATAATAAATACTAATTTACATAAGAAATAGAAAAACTCTCACTGTAACTGTGTGTGTTTCATGGCTCTCTGATATCAAACTTCATTGGGTTTTTTCCACCCCTCATGTGTAACCATGGATACGGAAAGGCGGTACTGTGAGTTCTATGGTTGAATGGATGGAGTAGAACAGAACAAAAACTAGCGACTTGAAATTGTGATCGATCTGTTTTTAAAGGGGCCTATATGTACGCCTTACTAGCTGTGAAAGATGAAAAATGAAGCGTTTCATCTCTTCACGAATTTACGAACACTAACTGTCATTATTTTAGCCTCTGAAATGAGAGTTTAGCGATTACAAATACCATTCCTGACAGTTTGGGCTCATGCCAGTGATGGTGTGCTTGCTTTGCTTGACTGTTCTCATCTGTTAACATTGACTCACTAGCGCCTCTTGAGGTACAAAGGGACATTACGAGAGAGAATGGGCTGAGGCTAGCTGGATAGCCTGCTAACTTTAGTGGCTATCCGGGCAACACCGAGTATTAGCATTATTTCTTCACATTATGTTGCTATTTAAAGTTACTTTTTGAATGTTTTTAAACTATTATTCTAACATAAAGCACCTTTAATGGTCTAAGAGAAAGGCCATAATTAATAACTCTAGGTACTGGGACGGTTTTCAGATATTTTCCCCCATGTGATGCAGGGATGACGCTGGTGGGGAGCACTGCTATGGAGGGGGTGATTTTAGGTCCATGATGGGGGGGAGGGGTGTTAATTACCCCCTTCCCCACCCCTGGGTCTACCCTGAAGCTCCGCCCATGCAGCAGAGTCATGCCACCTTCATGCCGCCCAGGTGAGGTGTGAATGAAGTCAGATGCTGTTTGTTTGTTAGCTTTAATGAGAGTGTAGCTACCACTGTACTTAAGAAATGGTCGGAACATCATGGAACAGATGTTTTTTTAAACTTAAAGGTCTGTCCTGCGATTCTGAGTATCTGTGTGTGAGCCATACACTTTTTCAGCCAATCAGCATCAAAGGGCGCTTGTGCTACTGCTCTGCTAGCCTCACGATGTCACACTCATAATTCTAGTCAGAATATGAGTCTGATACTGCTCCATTGGGCTGTGATTATGAAGCGTGTTTCAAACGTAGACCATCGGGGCCAGCTGATACATTAAACTTTTACTGGATCCCGTACGAAGGACGGCGAAAACATCTTTTCGATTGACAAATGCCTTGATCGCGTTTCTCTGTTCCTCTTTCAAAATGAATGCGCTGTCAATATCTTCTAAAACAGACTCCAATCTCCACATTTCAGCTCTCCAGCGGCAGCTGGCTTCAAACCAAGCACTCTTTGGTGACGTGGTTGATAACGTTACAGTTGATCATCTGTCCATCATCGTATAAAGCCCGCCCTGACAATTTGATTGGCTGTCTAGTTTTGGTCGGGCATAATTTCTCCCCAACGGAGCGATGCCAGACCGAACTTCCAGACCTCAAATGTTGTGGGCGGGGCTAAGTTAGGTTCAGGCCCTGGGCTCTGTAAAGCACCTTGAGACAACTTTATTGTTTTGGCGATATATTGAAAAATTGAATTGAACTGAATTGAATTGAATTGAATTGAATTGAATTGAACTTAATTTAACTGAACTGAACTGAACTGAACTGAACTGAATAGAGTTAAATTGTGTTCACAGGTTTGGTGGCGGCCCAGATGCCCCCCCTGGCTGTCACCCCGCTGCGCTGAAGGGCTTTAAGGAGTTCCTGCTGGGTCTGGACCCTGCAGTGGGAGAGATGGAGGCGGTCAGGAGCTACAGCGAATACAAGGTCACCTTCAGGAGGGAGCAGATAGAGGCCTTCTTCCTGGCACACAGAGAGGAAGAGTGGTATGACAGAAAGAGAGAAAGAGAGAGAGAGAGAGGAAGAGTGGGATGGCACAGAGAGAGAGAGAGAGAGAGAAGGAGTGGGATGGGACAGAGCGAGAGAGACTAGAAAGGAGGAGTGGGATGGGACAGAGAGAGAGAGAGAGAGGAGGAGTGGGATGGGACAGAGAGAGAGAGAGAAAGAGGAGGAGTGGGATGGCACTGAGAGAGAGAGAGAGAGAGAGAGAGGAGGAGTGGAATGGCATAGATAGAGAGGGGAAGAGTGGTATGGCATAGAGAGAGAGAGAAAGAGAGAGAGAGTAGGAGTGGTATGACACAGAGAGAGGAGGAGTGGGATGGGACAGAGAGAGAGAGAGAGAGAGGAGGAGTAAGATGGCAGGAGCAGTAATGAGTACAGTTAGAAGTGTTGGTCTGTGTGCACTAACAAGTTGTTTTTGGTGTTTTTGTCTCTGTTCTCTCTCCTCCCTCTCTCTGTTCCCTTCTTCTCCTGTGTCTTGGTGACGGCATCTGATTGGCTGTGTCGGGACGTGACGGGGGGCTTAGGTTCCGCCTCCGATACCACCCAGAGGACACTGAGCGTCGGGACACTGAGACCCACAATGCTTTGCAGAAGAGGCTGGGTGTCTTCATGTACCTCCTGGGAAAGGGCTGGTTTGATAACGTCACACTGGATATGGCACAAGCCCCAGCCATCATTAAGGTGTTAGACGCAGGTATGGTCATCAGTAATTGATGGTGTTTATATCATACAGGTGTTAGAGGCAGGTATGTCACCAGTTCTCCGATCTTATGTCACTCATAATCACCAGTTATGATCGGATAATTGTAAATGGTGATTTCAATATCCATATCAACAAGATGACAACTGCTAGAGCCAGTAGCTTTCTTGACATCTTGGATAGTCTAGAGCTAAAACAACATGTCACAGAGTCCACCCACAACCATGGCAATACCCTTGACTTGGTCATCTCTAGAGGGTTAGAAGTCACAGACTTATTGGTGAGTGATATAAATATGTCTGACCATTATTGTGTATCTTTAAATTTTATAATAAACGCCTTAAAAATGCATCCTGAAACTACAATAAATCACGGTTGCTGGATGCTAGAGCAGAGCAGCAGTTTTTAATCCTTACTGACTCCCTAAATCCAGATATTTTAAACAATTCTATTGACCAAATGATATATGGCTTCAATAGTGAACTTACTGTTCTGCTTGACAGAGTGGCCCCGCTAAAGTAAAAATAAAGGCCCCAAAGGAAACCCTCTCCTTGGATGAATGAAAATATCCATGACCTAAAAAGATCTTGTAGGACATCTGAGAGAACTTGGAGAAAATCAAAGTTACAGGTTCACCGGGACATCTTAGAAGAAAAAATAGCAAATTATAATAGAGCTGTTCAGAATGAGAGAAGGATCCACTTCTGTAAGATAATTGCTGAAAATAGCGGAAACTCTAGGATTCTGTTCTCTACCATTGATCGGCTGCCTGCTACACCAAACACCGCCGTCAGGCATCTCCTAGAAGATGTGAAGAATTTGCAGAATTCTTTAAAACCAAAGTAACTTCATTAAGGGAGGCTATTGGTAGCACAGATGACAAAATTGATAGTACACCCAAAAATAGCCCCCCAGAACTAAGTTCTTTTAACGCTATTACTCAACCTGAGCTAAGCAAAATTATAACTCAGACCAGCTAAATTCCTTAAGAAAGTATATGATAGCTTGGCCCACTTTGTTTTTAAGATAGTGAATACCTCATTAGAAACAGGTATATTTCCGACTGCTTTTAAAACCGCTGTTGTGAAACCTCTGCTTAAAAAGACGAATCTTGACCACACCATCCTGAGTAACTACAGGCCTATATCAAACCTACCGTTCCTGAGCAAAGTACTTGAAAAAGTTGTCTGTAATCAACTAAATACTTTCCTCAAAGAAAGCAGCATATTGGAAAAGTTCCAATCAGGTTTTAGATCAAATCACAGTATCGAAACGGCCCTTGTAAAAATAGTAAATTACATCAGACTTGCTACTGATTTAAACAAAGTCTCAATCCTTATTCTTTTAGATTTGTGTGCGGCATTTGACACCATTGATCATGAAATTTTAAATCACCGCCTTGCAATGTGGGTTGGTCTCTCCGGAAATGTTTTAAATTGGTTTCAAATGTACATCACGGGCAGAGATTTTTATGTTAGTCTAGGAGATGTATCTGTTAAACACGAATTGCCTTTTGGGGTGGCCCAGGGAAGCTGCCTTGGTCCTCTGCTCTTTTCCTTATATATGCTCCCATTAGGAAACATCATAACTCAGCATAATGTGAACTTCCACAGCTATGCTGATGACACCCAGCTTTATATTTCTGTGGAACCAACCAACCCAGTTGGCTTTTCCTCCCTCACGGCATGCCAAACCTCCATTAATCAGTGGATGAGCAAAAACCTCTTAAAGTTGAATGATGCCAAAACAGAGGTACTTTTGGTTGGGCCAAAACAATACGAGACACCGTTCTCTGTCATCTTGGGAACTTGGCACATCAGGTCAAACCAAAAGTAACCAGCCTAGGTGTCATCTTAGATTCAGAGCTAAGCTTTGAGCCCCATGTTAGTAAAGTTACCCAGACAGCTTATTTTCACCTGAGAAATATTGCCAATGTACACCCCTTTTTAATGCGACAAGAGCAGAAAAACTAATCCATGCTTTTATCACCAGTAGGTTAGACTACTGTTACGCTTTATTTACTGGTCTTCCAAAAAAACATATTAAGAAATTAGAACTCCTACAGAATTCTGCTGCTAGACTTTTAACAAAGACCAAGAAGAGGGAGCACATCACCCCTGTGTTGGCTAAACTGCACTGGCTCCCTGTCTCCTACAGAATTGATTTTAAGGTCATGTTGATCACTTATAAGGCTCTAAATGGAATAGCACCTTCATACATCTCTGAACTTTTAAAACCCTATCAAACACAAAGGAACCTTAGATCTGCAAATGCCAATATGTTAGCTGTACCCAAAGTGCTCCACAAGAAAAGCGGAGAAGCTGCCTTTGCCTATTATGCACCAAAGCTATGGAACACCCTACCTTTGTACGTGAAGCAGGCAAGCTCAGTGGGTATCTTTAAAAAACACCTGAAAACATTTCTATATATGAGAGCATTTAGCAAGACCTGATTGTGTTAGATCTTTTAAATCTTTTTATATTTTTCTTCTCTTTTATTCTTTTATATCTTTTATTGTGTAATGTGCCCCTGATTGTTTTAGATCTTTTAAATCTTTACATATTTGAAATGTGTGTAATGTTCCTGCTTGTGTTGGATTCTTTTATTTTGTGAATGCTCCTGATTGTGTCTCTATGTAAAGCACTTTGGGCTGCATTTTTTTTGTATGAAAAATTATTATTTTTATTATTATCATTAATTGATGGTGTTTATATCATACAGGTGTTAGGCAGGTATGTCATCAGTAATGGATGGTCTCTATATTGCTTTGAATGAATCCCTCTGATTCAGGTGGAATAGCTCACCTTGTCTGATCAGTGACAGGTCAGTGTTGTCCCCTCTGTCTGCTGTATATATTAAAATTCAGTGTTGTGCATGAACAAGTTCAAAAGAACACCTTCATTTTTACGAGAACAATGAACTGAACGCAACTTAATTCGAAATAATGAATTTGAACGGTGAACACGTTCATATTATCTGGGTCCGGTGCAACTGAGGTCTTAGACGCAACTAGGTCTTAGACGCTGTCTAAATCGAATGCTTGCAACCTCTCATTGCTCAGTACCTGTTAAAAAGGCCATAGTAATTATTTTTTGAAATTGCCAAGACAGAGCATGTTTCGGTAAATGACCATACAGTATTTGGTAATTGCGTTGGTCATGTGATAGTGTTTTGATTTCTCTTCACGGCTTATTTAGATGAAGTGGCAGTTAACTTCGGGAATATTTTCATATAATTGAACGTTGCACTTTGTTGAAGTTGTGTGCATCCATGTAGCCTATACGTACGTTTGACTTTGTAGCCTACCTTGTTATTATGTGTTTTATAGTTTAGCTTGCTCATAATTGTTACGAGCACTGTCACTTAATTAATCTAGCATGATGGAACTGTTCTTGAACTCGCTTAGCAAAAACTGCTAATGTATAAATACGAGTGTTACAGGGGTTACCTTTGCTAACTTTTGAGCTGTCTTTCATTTAGTGTACATGCTCTTGTATATCTTAGATTAAGCCAGTCGCATATCATTGCTTGAAAGTTTGCATTCTTACCGTTAGTTCCCTGTATAATTCATTATTTAAATGGTACAACAGGGCTGTGTATCTGATAAAGTTTCTGACAGTAAAAATCGTACCTTTCTGTGCAAACTATGTCCTGGAAAATGAAAATGAACTGAACTGAATTATGAACGAGTTCAGAATTTAAATGGTGAACTATGAACGTGAACGATTTATATTTACTTGTATGAACTGAACTTTGAACTAGTTCATGAGAGGTGTGAACGTGCACTGTTAAAATTGTATTATATATTTATTAAACTGAATAAAAGTTTTGACTGTCTTAAATGAATGTGCAAGATACGATACGTGATGTACTGTACATGCTTTAAGTGAAATAATAAATCCCCCTGTGTGTTTTCTTTCTGCTTCAGTCCAAATACGGTTTGAGGGAGGAACAGAGAATGACCTGCAGGTTCTGGAGATGCCCACAAAGAAACAGGGAGAGGAGGAGGAGAAGAGGAGGATGGAGGAAGAGAGGAGAAAGGAGGAGGAGAGGCGGAAGAAAGAGGAGAGGAGGAAGAAAGAGGAGAGGCCTCTCTCTGGAGAAATGCAGTCTGAGGCCCAAAAGCAAGATGAGGGTCAAGCCATAGATCCAGAGAACATGCTCACACCCGGGGCAGAGAAGGTGTGTGTGTGTGTGTGTGTGTGGGTGTGTGTGTTTGTGTGTGTTGGTGTGTGTGTGTGTGTGTGTGAGTGTGAGTGTGAGTGAGTGTGTGTGAGTGTGCCGGCTAAAAGGCTTATGGTATATGATAATGGTGCACAAAGTGATGTGTGTGTGCATGTGTTTAGCACCCTATTATTCACCAACATGCACAACAAACACACACACACAGATGCATGCTAATGCCTATTAACCCCTGTTAGCTGGCCAGGAGAAGGAAGCACATTGAGGGGGAGGAAGTCAGTGAGTCCACAGCCGCGGCCTCCGTCTGGCATCCCTTCGACCAATCAGCTGAATGGGAAACAGGCGGGAAGAAACGAAAGGAGGACACGTCAAATAGAGACAAAGAGGAGGACAAAAAAGGTTGATGTCCAATAACACTATTATATATATAACATCATATATTTATAACATCCTACATTTATAACATTACTGCAGTGGGTGAGGTTTCCCTTGTAGTTTGTCAAGCTTCATTTAACAGTAGACAAGTGGCAGCAGTTCCACCCTCCTTTTCTCTACTCGTTTTGTTTTCATTCTTCGTAGAGATGAAGAGATATATTGAGGAGGACGAGGAGGACGTGG
>NC_137922.1:26162374-26172374 GCF_963457725.1 Sprattus sprattus | reverse complement strand
CAACCTGTCAATCACTTATGTTGGAGTATAGTTTGGTGAAAATGCAGTGTAGAAATGCCCACCTGGCTTAGGCTTTAATAATAATAATAATGCATTTTATTTGTAACGCACTCTTCATTCAAAAGAATCTCAGAGTGCCACAGGTTCTGTTGTCTTTGGTCATTTTTATCTGACTTTAAACTATTTCTTTGACATAGTGTAGTTACCCATTAGAATTGACCAAATCTTTCAATCCCACCATATTTTGTCGTCTGTGTTGTTTTGCTGTTGTTGTTTTGTTGCTTTTAAGCTATTTGTGTGTCCCACCCTTGTTGTCTCTCACTCATGTTCTGTTGTCTTCTGGCCTTCAGAAGGTGGAGGTCCTGGGCGGCCATTCTCTCCTCTGTGTATGTGGGGCTTTGGCCAGACGAGCCCAGCCCTCGTCGGCTATGAGGGTAAGACTGTGTGTGTGTGTGTGTGTGTGTGTGTGTGTGTGGGGGGCTTTGGCCAGGCATAAGTTAACTAATTTAGAAGACGCTTTCATCCAAAGCAACCCTCAGTACAGATGCATATTATCATCATCGTGTTTGTTCCATGGGAATAAACCTACTGGAGCCCTGTTGATGCACTGGCGTCTCATACCTCATTATGTTGCCATCGCCTCCAGACGAGTACGGAGCAGACGGGGGACGCTTTAGCTGGTTTAGAGGAGGCCCCGCAGGAAAGCCCCAGTGCAACAGGTGAGAGGAATGGTGACTCCTCTCGACACACCCACACACACACACACACACACACACACACACACACACACACACTCTCTCAGAACAGAGCATCTGAAACACCCTCAAATGCTTTGTCTTAGTCTGCACAAAGAGATGAAAACACACTCACACACACACAGGATTATCCACACAGGATTTTTCATGTCATTTTTGTCACTTTCTTTGGCCAGATCAATGCGTGGGGAGCCACGAAAGGTGATCAGATACCATGATTGGGACGCTCCTGGTGAAGACTTCTTTTAGGAGAGGATGGGAAACACTGGGATAAGGCACGCCCGGGATTACACCAGTCAGTGGACTGTTCTTTCTGTGTGTGTGGTTGAGTTTAAATGTTGTTATTACAGATGGCAGGAGTTGCTCACAGGGTTAACCATGTGAGATAATCTCCCTGATCAGTCTGGTATGTGCCAAAGTTAGTAGAAGGCCTGTTCAGTGGCTTAAGCACCCTTGCAGAAGCAGCGGTGGACGTTCAGAGGCGTCATGTTTAGAGGCACTGAGTCATGTTTAGAGGAGCTGAGTCATGTTTAGAGGCACTGAGCCATGTTTAGAGGTGTTGACTTTACCTGTCAGTGACTGTTATGCTCTGTGTTAATGTAACCTTTAATGTTCGTTGTAAGTTTTGCTGGTCACTTCCATGTTTGAGCCCAATTGTTGACTTAAATTATCCACTTTTGTATGTTTTGTGTATATGTAAATATATTATTGACTGCTGTTCATTCATGACTCGCGTCAACTTGATTGCCAGTGAAGCAAGAAATCAGAAATCCCCTACAGAGATCCTTCCTATCATGTTTAGATCCCTACATAGAGATCCTGCCAATCAGGGTTAGATCCCTAAAGAGATCCTGCCTATCATGTTTAGATCCCTACACAGAGATCCTGCCTATCATGTTTAGATCCCTCCACAGAGATCCTGCCAATCAGGGTTAGATCCCTACAGAGATCCTGCCAATCAGATCAGACTAGGGTTGGTTATCGCCCACATAGGTTGTTGTTCGCAAAGTAACCAGCAGAGGGTGTACTGGCTGACCAAGGGAGTCCTGCTACACGAATCATTCCTCTGAGGTGCAGGTCGATGTTATGTCATTTATAAACTGGCCAGCAGGGGGAGCTAATGTGCTTTCTGACCAAACTCACTAGTAGCAGAAGGATGGGAAAGGGGATATTTCTGTGGTGAGATGTTAAGTCGTTATAAACTGTTAGCTGTACTAAGGGTCACTAGGCAAGGTTCCTCAGGAGCTGCTTAGTTCTTCACAGACGGGCTAATTTTGCATGGGAGTGTGTGTGTGTGTGCTCAGGGGAGTGTGTGAGTGTACTCAGGGGAGTGTGTGAGTGTGCTCAGGGGAGTGTGTGTGTGTGCTCAGGGGAGTGTGTGTGTGTGCTCAGGGGAGTGTGTGTGTGTGCTCAGGGGAGTGTGTGTGTGTGCTCAGGGGAGTGTGTGTGTTTGCTCAGGGGAGTGTGTGAGTGTGCTCAGGGGAGTGTGTGAGTGTATTGGACCCACAGTCGTGCTCAGACAGACAGATGGGAAACCACAAGGCGTAACTTACAAACCGGCTCTTCTTTATTGACTAACATGCCTCCATTAAAATTAATATCAGACATTTTTATAACGTATAAGTTCCATTCAAACTTTAAACCAAACTCATAATTAGAAAACAAAATATGAATCATTGTACACCATCAAAAAGAGAAAAAAGATGAATACTTTGAAGTTTTTAATTATATATATTTATATATTTATACTTTCACAAAGCTGGGCTCCTGTAAAATACTATGGACTTGAATACATCACACATATCTGGGAACGTACAAAACTGCTCAACACTGTGCATTTACATAACACGCTTAATAACAGAAACATACAAACAAATAAACCAACGCATATCATAACTTTGAATAACTCATGTAAAATATACAGACCTCTGCTTAAACTAGGTTTGTGCACTAAGAGTGGACACAGGGATGACCTCGGCTTTCTCGCCCCCCCCCCCCCCCCCCCCCACCCCCAACCCCCCAGGTGCAAAGGTCAACCCAATCAATAATCAATATTAAAACAACAGCACCTCTCGTCCAAACTTTATTATTCATTTGACATTATTAGCATTAGCGCAATTAGCATGTTTGAGGTGCAAAGTCCTGTGCAACCACCATGAAGTCCTGGCAGCTGATTGGTTAGACTACTCTGGTTAATTCTTGCTAAACATTTATTGGCTTTTGCTCTCTTCCAATGGGAATGCCTCTTTTTAAAGTCAGTACTGGGGGCAGCTCAATTTAAAGTGTCTAAGGTGTCATTTGTGTGGAGCACGCAAGGGTGTAGGGCCTGTAATGGCTTGGGTCCTGAAGTCTTGGTTCTGATTCTGATTCTGAATTATAATTCCGATTAGGCCCTGAAGTCTTGGTATTCTGATTCTGATTCTGAATTCTGATTTCCGATTTGGTCCTGAAGTGGCAGTGGGGATAACTCCGGCCTCATGGCCCAAGCAGAGACCACATCTGCTGGCCAGCTGTTTAGCTTTTGGTTTCAGGCAACCGTACTGTTGCACTCTACTGTTCAGATCATCTGTGCTTTGAGCTCAAACCATTGAATTTCTACATAAATGTCAGGCCCCGTTCACCATCGGACCGACCCACATCTGACACATTCCCACAAGACTAGGAATAACACTGGTGATGGTTGGGTCTGTGGTCTACCCATGGAGGTGAAGTGTGTGAAAGTTTTTTTAAACGAGGTGAAGGATCATTTTGGCAAATCACTCTGCAGCCATCTGAACTAGCCCCTCTGCAACTGTAAGTCTCTGTGCTCCTGCAATGCCCCTTGGTGGCAGGAGTCTGAACTGTGCAAACACACACACACATACACACATACATACATACACACCTCCGCTTTATGCTCACCTAAGCTACCGCCCTGGAATGTCTTAGCAATAAGAAAACACTTTATAATACTATTATTCAAAGGATAAAATACGATCAAGAAAATCAACTACAACAGAGTAAAGACGCTGGTGGTGACCGTATACATGGGAAAGGGGATGGGATGCCCAGACAAAGTACATTAATACTGATGATTGTTAAATTATGGTATACCAACATGATTTTACTACAATGGGGCATGATGAGATAGGAAAGCAATGATATACTGACTCGATTGGAAATCGATGGTGTGTGGGAGTTTGTATTGCACTAAGAGTCATTTTGACATTTCACTGACTGTGAACTCAAGCACCTCGCTCGTGCCCCTTCAGAAGGGCGCCCTCTCCTAATGTCTCTCCCCAAAAACGGGAAGATGGATTGGATGTAGGTGTCATGCATACTTTCCACTTGTCCCACTTGCACAACGACTTGTCTGTCTCTCTCTGACCCTGCCTTCCTCTGATTTCCTGCTAACTTTTCTCCACAAGCTGTGTAAAACAAGCTGAAAAAAAAACACAATTTCTTAAAGTGACAGTCACTTAAACAACACAACTGAATGAAATGCAGACAGAACAATTTGTGTACAAATGCCTTTTAAAAACGTCTATAGAAATAACATCCTGAAGGAAATGTTCTGGATGTCTGTTGCTGGCAATACACACACACCAGCAAGTCCTCATGTTTACTCTCTTCTTTCCTCTCAGTCTTTTCTTCTCTCCATCTCTCTCTCTCTATCGAACCCTGTGACTGCGGCGGTCTGTTGCTCTGATTGGTTCAAGAGCCGTAGGGGTGTAATGATGGCTCCTCCCCCCAGGGTTGAGCTAACAGGCAGAGAACCAGCTCTGCTGATTTGATTGGTCAGTCTGTCTGTCTGTGACCCGCGTCGTCCAATGGGCAGCTGCAGTGCTCAGACGAGGGCGTGGCGGCGGCGGTGCAGGGCGAGGTGGTCGGAGCGGGAGAAGGAGCGATCGCAGTCGCCGCACTTGAAGGGTTTGACGCCCGTGTGCTTGCGATAGTGGCGCGTCAGCTCGTCTGACCGGGCGAACTTCCATGTGCATCCGTCCCACGTGCACTTATACGGCTTCTCACCTGTACACAGAGACAGACACCGTCACACACACACACACACACACACGTGCACTTATACGGCTTCACACCTGGATACAGAGACAGACACCGTCAGACACTCACACACAGACGCATGTGCACTTATACGGCTTCTCACCTGGACACAGAGACAGACACCGTCAGACACACACATTCACACACACACACACACACACGAGAGGGAGGGTTGACAGTAACACAAACGGTATATCCTTAAAAAAGATTTAGGCATGCATGCACTTCATATGCAAATGCTTTTAAAACATGTCTTTAGTTGTTTTTGAACTGGGTTAAAACAAATCTTAATTATTAATCAAAGAGTGTTTTACACATTCTATGATTATTATTATTATGATTATTATTATTATAATTTACATGACTTCTCTTCCCAGTGTATGAGCTCTGGGTCTGGGTCTGGGCGCAGCTCACCTGTGTGTGTTCTCCTGTGGGCCTTCAGGTGTGAGCTTTTGGTGTAGACCTTGTTGCAGCCCTCAAACTCACACCTGTGGATGCGCCTCCTCTTGGAGTCAGGGGACTCGGACCTCCGCGGCCGCCTCAGACTCTCCATGCTGAACGGCAACATGGAGCTAACGGAGAGGAAAAACACACAGGGTCAAAGGTCAGGTGTGGTGCATGCTGGGTACAGTTTTAGAGGTAAGTGACACCGAATGACAGGGTCTCAGGCCCCGCTTGTATAGTCATTTCTGCTTTGGAAGGGAATGAGCTGGAAGTATCTAAGTGGCAGCCACACCTTTCATATCTCCTTTAGCATAAGGCACACTGTAGCCTCCTTTAGCATAGGGTACACTGGAGCCTCCTTTAGCATAGGGTACACTGGACCCTCCTTTAGCATAGGGTACACTGGACCCTCCTTTAGCATAGGGTACACTGGAGCAGGGTACACTGGAGCCTCCTTTAGCATAGGGTACACTGGAGCAGGGTACACTGGACCCTCCTTTATCATAGGGAACACTGGACCCTCCTTTATCATAGGGAACACTGGACCCTCCTTTATCATAGGGAACACTGGACCCTCCTTTAGCATAGGGTACACTGGACCCACCTTTAGCATAGGGTACACTGGACCCTCCTTTAGCATAGGGTACACTGGACCCACCTTTAGCATAGGGTACACTGGACCCTCATTTAGCATAGGGTACACTGGACCCTCCTTTATCATAGGGAACACTGGACCCTCCTTTATCATAGGGAACACTGGACCCTCCTTTATCATAGGGTACACTGGACCCTCCTTTAGCATAGGGTACACTGGACCCACCTTTAGCATAGGGTACACTGGACCCTCATTTAGCATAGGGTACACTGGAGCATCCTTTAGCATACGGTACACTGGACCCTCCTTTAGCATAGGGTACACTGGAGCATTCTTTAGCATAGGGTACACTGGAGCATCCTTTAGCATAGGGTACACTGGACCCTCCTTTAGCATAGGGTACACTGGAGCAGGGTACACTGGAGCCTCCTTTAGCACAGGGTACACTAGAGCATCCTTTAGCATAGGGTACACTGAACCCTCCTTTAGCATAGGGTACACTGGAGCAGGGTACACTGGACCCTCCTTTAGCATAGGGTACACTGGAGCAGGGTACACTGGACCCTCCTTTAGCATAGGGTACACTGGAGCATCCTTTAGCATAGGGTACACTGGAGCATCTTTTAGCATAGGGTACACTGGAGCATCCTTTAGCATTTTTGAACAAAAGGAGATAGTACCGCCCCACAATTCATTGCAGCAGCAACAACAACCCAGTCAAAAACTGATCGACGTGTCCCACGTCATTAGCATCCGCCGTCACATAATTAGTAGCCTTGTGTAAGTCGGAGTCTCGTTGCACCAAGGTTGTCTTTTCCTAAGTCCTTATGAGGTCTACTTCACATCTTTCCTTGACTTCATGATGTTTTCCATTGAAATCAAGGAAAAGACAAAAGGACGAGAGTGTCCGAGGAAGATCTGACTGCAGCCTCAGAGTCTGATGGTGTTAGTGTGCTGAAACTGTAGTTCTACTTGATCACCACTAAAGGTCGCTGTTTGATTACTGTAGTGACTTCAGAAAGGAAATGGCTTTGGCTATGGCTGCATGTGTGAGGGTCATACTAACAGACAGATAGATACTGAAGCACATACACACACACACATACACACACACAAACGGGGAGAGAGTGAATGGTTGAAAGGCCAGACCGATCACTGTTGGCAGAAACGTCTTTGAAATTCAAATCTAAACTTTTATAGTACGTCTTAATAGAGGAGGGAGAAAATGGGGGGGGGGGGTCACCTGTAGCTTTTGGCAGCCTTGATGCCTGGGGGGGCCATAGAAGGGGAAAGAAAGCTGTGACTCCTCTCAACATACACACACACACACACACACACACACACAGAAGATACTCAGAACAGAGCATCTGCAACAAAATCCTCAAACGCTGTGAGAACCACTGTCTCAGTCTGCACAAAGAGATGAAAGCACAAACACACACACACACACACACACACACAAACATACACAAATACACTCACACACACACGCACACACACACACACACACAAAGACAGACACAGTCAGACCTCTGCTACTCTCAATCTCATGTAGTGCAGAGAGGCAGGCCTTTTCTACTCCAATAAAGCAATGACGCACACACACACACACACACACACACTCTTTTTCTCAACTCTCACTCTATATCCATGTGAAGTCCTCCCTCACTCTGGACTAAACAGACTCTATCTATGTGAAGTCATCTATCTGTGTATTCTCCCTCAGTGTGTGGGCAGAGTCATTCTTCTATCTCCTCTCTCCCCCTCAACATAAACAAATAAAGATTCTATCTGAACAGTTCTTCCTCTGCTTCATTCTCCTCCTACACACTTGCAAACACACATACACGCACACACACTCACAAACACACACCGACACACACACACCTCCTACGTGGGGAGACAATATCGGACACACACACACACTCACCAACACACACACACTCAAAAACACGCACACACACACACACCTCCTACGTGGGGAGACAGAAGCCGAGGACTTTTGTTTGAGTTTCGTCCAGGCCGACGGCAGTCATCCCCACCCAGAGAAAAGAGAAGTCAGAGCCAAGGCAACACTCTGTGTGGAGTTTAAAAGAGCAGTTAGTTACGCTTTAACACTGTGTGTAGTTTCACAGAGCAGTCAGTCACGCTTCATCACTGTGTGTAGTTTCACAGAGTTACTCTTCATCACTGTGTGTAGTTTCACAAACAGTCAGTTACTCTTCAACACTGTGTGTAGTTTCAGTCACGCTTCAACACTGTGTGTAGTTTCACAAACAGTCAGTTACTCTTCAACACTGTGTGTAGTTTCAGTCACGCTTCAACACTGTGTGTAGTTTCACAAGCAGTCAGTTACTCTTCAACACTGTGTGTAGTTTCACAAACAGTCAGTTACTCTTCAACACTGTGTGTAGTTTCAGTCACGCTTCAACACTGTGTGTAGTTTCACAGAGCAGTCAGTCACGCGTCAACACTGTGTGTAGTTTCACAGAGCAGTCAGTTACTCTTCAACACTGTGTGTAGTTTCACAGAGCAGTCAGTTACTCTTCAACACTGTGTGTAGTTTCACAGAGCAGTCAGTTACTCTTCAACACTGTGTGTAGTTTCACAGAGCAGTCAGTTACTCTTCAACACTGTGTGTAGTTTCACAGAGCAGTCAGTTACTCTTCAACACTGTGTTTAGTTTCACAGAGCAGTAACCCTTCAACACTGTGTGTAGTTTCAGTTACGCATCAACACTGAAACAATAAACACCTATACGAAGCCACTACTCTCTGATTGTCTAAATAATCTTAATTGTCGTCTAGATAATAATCGAACACTAAACACCTATACGGAGCCACAGTCTGTTTTTCTAAATAATCTAAATTGTCTAAACACTTAACACTTATACGGAGCCACTACTCTCTGTTCGTCTTAATAATCTTAATCGTCGTCTAGATAGTAATCGAACACTAAATAATAAACACCTATATGGAGCCACTACTCTCTGTTTGTCTAAATAATCTAAATCGTCGCCTAGATAATAATCGAACACTAAACACCTTTAGGGAGTCACTACTCTCTGTTCAACTGAAGATAATAGATAATAGGAAAAAATAATACAATATTGAATTGGTTGTAGTAGCATGTACATTAGGCTATGTTGCATAGATGTACATACAAAATATATATTATTTATATTTAAAAATTATGGTAAGTTAGGAAGACACCACCGCATATTCATCTAAATCAGTAGGGCCTTATACATGTGCCACTGAGATCAGATCAGTTTATCGTATCGTATTCGCGTGTAGGTGTGAAGATTTTCAAGGGAAACGGCTCTTGTCGTTACCTGTATACATGTGCAAAATGTAAAGCGGTTACATTGCCTCGGGCATGCGCAAAGACCACGGAGATGTGCTCCCACCTGGTTTGTTTACTAACAACATCAACGTGGATCCGCATCGGGCACAGGCAGTGTAGTGGCTTAAAGTTCCCTTCTTTCTATCAGCATATAGTGCTTAATATTTTCTTTGAATAACCACTCTCGGATGGAAAGAAAACGAGTCTACGCGTGGATGTGTTTCAACAACGGTAGAAAACTGTGTTTGCTCTGTCTTTTACTGGACTCATAATTATATGACAGTGGTATTAGTTACAGTTGAGACACCCGAAATAACTTGCATGCGCAGCAATCCTGATACGTGATTTTTAGTTTGCACATGAATACTAACGTCTTCTTTGATCCCAGGAAATTTGAGCACATAACCCATCTCCCTTACGGAGATATTGGCGAAAGTTAACCTACTTCATTGCAAACGTCTAGTTTTTCAAACGTGTCTAGTTTTTGTGCAGTAGTGAATAGAGTCTCAGTCTACTACACCATACATAGCATATCATGTTTGTAGAAAATGATTAAGGTGCAACAAATGCCAATAAGCATATTTCAATTAAATGATTCACATTGCAAGCAAAATGGTGCGGCTGGAGCACAGGGAGGGACAACGGTGACGCAGTTTGGATGTAGCGACAAACATTTATGTGCTGTAACAAACAGTGTTAACCAGTATGTGAGTAACGTGGCTTTTATTAAAACATAGCGTGTGTAATGTGTAGCTATTTCATTCCGTTTATTAACCTTTCCGGCTGTCTGTATTACTAGCCAGCAGCAGACGTAACGGAA
>NC_137922.1:26149874-26157374 GCF_963457725.1 Sprattus sprattus | reverse complement strand
AGGTCGACATGATCACAGGACACACACACACACGCACACACACGCACACACAGACAGGACAATGCAGAGAGGGGAGGGGCATCTGAGCAGCTCACAGAGGCCCATTAAGCCCCAGTCTAACCACAGCCACGGAGCACACACAGACACACACACACACACACACACACACACACACACACACACACACACATTACACACACCCACTCACACACACATTACACACAGCCACAGAGCTCTCTCGCTTTTGTTTGCTTTGCTCCTCTCCAGGTCACACTCCCCCCTCTCAAAGAAAAACAGGATAAAAGAACGGAGGAAGGGAAGAAAAGGAAGAGAGAGAGAGAAAGAGGGAAAGGGAGAAACCCTCCAAAGGCACAGAGGCCATTAAAACCAGCCCTCATGCCTCACACACACACAAACACACACACACACACACACACACTCACACACACTCACACACACTTGCCCTCATGCCTTAGGCCGAGCTGCTTTCCTGGGCAGCTGAGAAGAAGAGGAAATCTCAAGAGGAGAGAGAGAGTGAGGAAGAGAGATAGAGAGAGATCGAGACAGAGATAGAGGAAAAGGGGAAGGGAGAGAGAATGAGAGAGAGAGAGAGAGAGGAGGGGGAGATGAAGAAAAAGCAGAGTGGTAGAAAAACAGACAGGAAAAAAAACCACCTCTTCACACTCTTGGCCCTTGGCTGTTGGAATAGCTCCCTCTATACCCCCCCCCCCCCCCCCTTCCCAAAGGCCCCCTCTGATAATCCAGGTAGTGTGTGTGTGTGTGTGTGTGTGTGTGTGTGTGTGGTGAGGGGCGGCTGGTGCTGTCTTTGCTCACATGTCCTGAGGGGCGGAAGCCTCAGAGAAGAGGCCTGTAAACCAGCACACACACACACACACACACACAAACACACACACACACACACACACAAACACACACACACACCCACACACACACACACACACACACACACACACACACACACACACACACACACACTATGACATCAACAGAGGAATGGAAAAGGAACCAGCACAGGCAGCAATAGCATGGAGGAGTTGAGAAGAGTACACGAGAGGCTTTCGGCCTGATTTACAAACATTGCGATCGCTGCTTAATCTGCGGTCGCACATTAACGCACAGTGTTTTTGCGCATTTTCTGTGGTATTTATCAAACCAGATCCGCGCTGGGCAATCTGTGTTTACTCCGCCCTATAGGCCCTGATTTACTAACATTGTGACCGCTGCTTAATCTGCGGTCGCACATTAACGCACTGTGTTTTTGCGCATTTCCGGTTGTATTCATTTAGGAAGAGAAAATGAAGTTTCAGCGAAGAGGAGATAGATATATTGGTTCACGTTCGCTCAATCACTGAACCTGATTCAATGTGTGAATATTGTTGTTCTGCCCGCCATCACCTACAGCGAGATGTTTAAAAGAACACGATTATAAAGAATATGCTATTGGTGGCATTAATGCATAAACTGTCTATTATAACAATATAGATGTGTACATGGCGAGATTAATAATTTCTACAAGGGACAAGGGTTCACTACAATATGGACGTGGGTGCAATCAATGGTTCCAATTACGTTCGGAAAGTTTGCGATTTCAAAAAAAGTCCTGTTTGATGTCTAATTTCAGCTATGGCAGTGGGGAAATGTATCGAGTACCTGGGTGATTATTTGGCTGAGTGAAGGCTGAGATATACCAACTGCTGATGCTATAACTGTTTGAAATGATCCGATGCCAATATTTGCAATGTTTAACAACTGATGGAATGGAATGTGATCTCCGGTTGGAGGGTTCGATGTCGTCTCTGATCTGGTTCAGTAATTGAAGTATTGCGTGGCTGGTTAACCTGTACCGTCTAATGATTTGTGGTTCGCTTAACTGAAAAATTGTTATACGAGTTGAAAAAAATATTTCTGTGCGCTGTCTCTGTCTATGTCTTCGCCTTGCTCTTATAGCTGCTGCCATATCAACGTTTTCAGACTCAGTGGGAATGCACTTCCTGGTTAAGACGTGCTTTTATGAGGCGGAGAATTATCCCGCAAATTAGAGACGTGCGCTGGCCAGGCAGTTTTAGTAAATACCACGCAATACATCATTAGGCGCACGTACCTTCTCTCCCCCCATTAAATAGCGCTTTACACCCACGTTCCACCCACGTTTCCGTTCCTCCCACGTTCACACCCCCAAAGAGTTAATATGCGACTCTACTCAAATGCGCCCCCTTAGTAAATACCGTTTTATGTTTACGACCGCTATTTTACGCCAGAAATGGGCGCAATCCTGTTAGTAAATCAGGCCCTTTGTGTGTTTGTGTGTGTGTGTGTGTGTGTTGAGAAGAGTACACGAGAGGCTGTGTGTTTGTGTGTGTGTGTGTGTGATTGCGTGTGTTTGTGTGTGTGTCGAGAAGAGTCCACGAGAGGCTTTGTGTGTTTGTGTGTGTTCGTGTGTGTGTGTTGAGAAGAGTCCACGAGAGGCTTTGTGTGTGTTTGTTGAGGCTGTTGAACGCCTGGCCCTGTCCTCTCCTCCTTTTGCCTGCTGTCTGTGTGTGTGTGTGTGTGAGTGCTAGTTCCTCTCCTCT
Organism: Sprattus sprattus; assembly: GCF_963457725.1. NCBI lineage: Eukaryota > Metazoa > Chordata > Actinopteri > Clupeiformes > Clupeidae > Sprattus > Sprattus sprattus. Next base: position 26,154,783 of record NC_137922.1, on the reverse strand, counting down.
GCGTCTACTCCGCTCTAAAATACTGAGAGGCTTCTGGGATGTGTCAGTCCGTCCCGCCTGGGCCAAGGGGGGTGGATGGAGGGACGGGCGCTTCAACCAGTGTGTGTGTGTGTGTGTGTGTGTGTGTGGTGTACTGTGTGTGTGTGTGTGTGGTGTGTGTGTGTGTGTGTGTGTGAGACAGTAATGGAAAATCCAGTGATGGAATCTGCGCGGGAGCGCGGAGAGATCTTTGGATAGAGGTTCCGTTAAACACAAGCCTTCAGCTGACCAGTGCGCATTCTTTGGTTCATTAATGTCAAGCATGAATGTTCTAGAACCCACCAAGTAGGGTTGGATTTCATCTTGTCCTCCGGTCTTTGGTAAATATAGTAACAGCGCCAGAATCATACGCTCTTACATGGAGCACATCACAGTGCTGTGTGAGCAGGCTGGAGCTCCTGATGTAGGCATACACACACACATACACACTCACACACTCACACATCACAGTGCTGTGTTAGCAGGCTGGAGCTCCTGATGTAGGCATACTTGTCTACCACAGAGGAAGACCAGCAGAACGGTCTAATAAGCGATAACGGTCTAATAAGAAGGGAAGACGGCCGATAACGTTCTGATAAGAAGGGAAGACGAGCAAAAACGTTCTAATAAGAAGGGAAGACCAGTGATAACGTTCTAACAAGCGATAACGCTCTAATAAGAAGGGAAGACGAGCAATAACATTCTAATAAGAAGGGAAGACCAGCAATAACGTTCTAATAAGAAGGGAAGACCAGCGATAACGTTCTAACAAGCGATAACGCTCTAATAAGAAGGGAAGACGAGCAATAACGTTCTAATAAGAAATGAGAAGCCGTTTGACCTGTTGGAAATCAGGGAATCCACCCTTACCACCAAGAAGTTTAACACAAAAAGACACACACATACACAAACACACATACAGTACACTCGCACACCTGTGGCACAGCCTTTGCAGAACATATTTCCACAAAATCCCATTAGACATACACACACACACACATACACAGACCTGTGGCACAGCGTTTACAGAACATCTTCCCAACAGAATCCCATTACACACACACACACACACACACACACACACACACACACACACACCTGTGGCACAGCCTTTGCAGAACATATTTCAACAAAATCCCATTAGACATACACACACACACACACATACACAGACCTGTGGCACAGCGTTTACAGAACATATTCCCAACAGAATCCCATTAGACACACACACACCTGTGGCACAGCGTTTACAAAACATATTCCCAACAGAATCCCATTAGACACACACACACACACACACACATACACACACCTGATTCCCACAGAATCCCATTAGACACACACACACACACACACACACACACATTAGGCCACCAACACTGTCATGTGTCCTGGACATATGTTGTGTTGTCTCAGTTGAATGTGTAGACCGCAAAAATTCCAACATGCAGTTAACATCATAGTGTTTTGTGTTTGTTTACTACATGTAAATACATGCAGATCTTTTCATACGGCCAGATGACTCGTTTTGAGTTTTGCTAAGCTCAACAGCCCCGCTGTCAGCATTGATCACCATGATAAGCCACATTGTAATAGCATCCTGATGTTCGAGTTCTGGTGACACAGAGGAACACATCGTTGGCTCCCCACTGTTCCCCCCCGCTCCTCCCTGCTACGCCCTGCCCCGCTGCTTCCTTCAGACTTAAGGGCTGTCAGATACTCATCACCTATCAAACTATCACACTGCTGCTCGTGTCAGATGCTCATCACTTATCAAACTATCACACTGCTGCTCGTGTCAGATGCTCATCACTTATCAAACTATCACACTGCTGCTCGTGTCAGATCACTTATCAAACTATCCACGAGGTATTGATTAAGCAACCACGTAGTAGCGCTAACGCTCTGTAAATCAGAGCCTAATTAAAAGCACTGCAAAGGGTCATAATGGACACGTTGTGTGTGTGTATGAGTGTATGAGTGTGTGTAGGTCACCTATGTCCGCTGAATAAGTCACCGGTTCATATGTGTTAGTACACATTACACACACATTACACACACGCTTAACACACGTTACACATACCTAAACACGTGTTACAGCGCCTGGGGCCATTTGAGCAGCCCATACCAGACTGGACTTAGAGACCTCATTAAGGGCTGTCCATCTCTAGAAGGCAGTTTTGCCTTGATCTTTGCCTCAGGCAGTGACTCACACACACACAAAAACACATACACTCACACACACACACACACACACACACACACACACACACACACACACACACACACACACACACACACACACAGACACACACACACACAGGTGTAGGTTGTTTGGCAAAACACAGGTTCACACTGTGAACATTCATTTTGTATTTAACAAAGGAAATGCATGACAAATCTGCACTTGCAAATACCAGTAAACCTTGTGCTCACCTCTGAAACACCTCCTATGAATACACAGAATTGAGCGGACACTGTATGTGTGTGTAGGTTTGTAGTCTGTGTGTGTGTAGGTTTGTAGGCTGTATGTGTGTGTAGGTTTGTAGGCTGTATGTCTGTGTAGGTTTGTAGGCTGTATGTGTGTGTAGGTTTGTAGGCTGTATATGTGTGTAGGTTTGTAGGCTGTATGTGTGTGTAGGTTTGTAGGCTGTGTGTGTGTAGGTTTGTAGGCTGTATGTGTGTGTAGGTTTGTAGGCTGTATGTGTGTGTAGGTTTGTAGGCTGTATGTGTGTGTAGGTAATACTTAATAATTAGAGTTCTCTTATGGGACAGTGTATGTAGTTTTTCCTATCTGAGTAGTAGTAAGTGGTTAACATGAGGTAGCAGTAGGTGTGTGTGTGTCTAGTAGAGTTGAAGAACACAGGTGTGTGAGGTCTAGTATGGATGGAGTACACAGTTGTGTGAGGTCTAGTATGGATGGAGTATACAGTTGTGTGAGGTCTAGTATGGATGGAGTACACAGGTGTGTGAGGTATAGTAGGGCTGAAGAACACATGTGTGTGTCTAGTAGGGTTAAAGTACACAGGTGTGTGAGGTCTAGTATGGATGAAGTACACAGGTGTGTGAGGTCTAGTAGCGTTGAAGTACACAGGTGTGTGAGGTCTAGTAGGGATGAAGTACACAGGTGTGTGAGGTCTAGTAGGGATGAAGTACACAGGTGTGTGAGGTCTAGTAGGGATGAAGTACACAGGTGTGTGAGGTCTAGTATGGATGGAGTACACAGGTGTGTGAGGTCTAGTTGCGTTGAAGTACACAGGTGTGTGAGGTCTAGTATGGATGGAGTACACAGGTGTGTGAGGTCTAGTAGCGTTGAAGTACACAGGTGTGTGAGGTCTAGTAGGGATGAAGTACACAGGTGTGTGAGGTCTAGTAGGGATGAAGTACACAGGTGTGTGAGGTCTAGTAGGGATGGAGTACACAGGTGTGTGAGGTCTAGTATGGATGGAGTACACAGGTGTGTGAGGTCTAGTTGCGTTGAAGTGCACAGGTGTGTGAGGTCTAGTAGCGTTGAAGTGCACAGGTGTGTGAGGTCTAGTAGCGTTGAAGTACACAGGTGTGTGAGGTCTAGTAGGGATGAAGTACACAGGTGTGTGAGGTCTAGTATGGATGGAGTACACAGGTGTGTGAGGTCTAGTAGCGTTGAAGTGCACAGGTGTGTGAGGTCTAGTAGCGTTGAAGTGCACAGGTGTGTGAGGTCTAGTAGGGATGAAGTACACAGGTGTGTGAGGTCTAGTAGCGTTGAAGTACACAGGTGTGTGAGGTCTAGTAGCGTTGAAGTGCACAGGTGTGTGAGGTCTAGTAGGGATGAAGTATACAGGTGTGTGAGGTCTAGTAGGGATGAAGTACACAGGTGTGTGAGGTCTAGTAGGGATGAAGTACACAGGTGTGTGAGGTCTAGTATGGATGGAGTACAGAGGTGTGTGAGGTCTAGTAGGGTGTAAGTACACAGGTGTGTGAGGTCTAGTAAGGAAGTACACAGGTGTGTGAGGTCTAGTAGCGTTGAAGTACACAGGTGTGTTTCTAGTAAGGAAGTACACAGGTGTGTGAGGTCTAGTAGGGTGTAAGCACACAGGTGTGTTTCTAGTAAGGAAGTACAGAGGTGTGTGAGGTCTAGTATGGATGGAGTACACAGGTGTGTGAGGTCTAGTAGGGATGAAGTACACAGGTGTGTGAGGTCTAGTATGGATGGAGTACACAGGTGTGTGAGGTCTAGTATGGATGGAGTACACAGGTGTGTGAGGTCTAGTAGCGTTGAAGTACACAGGTGTGTGAGGTCTAGTAGCGTTGAAGTGCACAGGTGTGTGAGGTCTAGTAGCGTTGAAGTATACAGGTGTGTGAGGTCTAGTAGGGATGAAGTACACAGGTGTGTGAGGTCTAGTATGGATGGAGTACAGAGGTGTGTGAGGTCTAGTAGGGTGTAAGTACACAGGTGTGTGAGGTCTAGTAGCGTTGAAGTACACAGGTGTGTTTCTAGTAAGGAAGTACACAGGTGTGTGAGGTCTAGTAGGGTGTAAGCACACAGGTGTGTTTCTAGTAAGGAAGTACAGAGGTGTGTGAGGTCTAGTATGGATGGAGTACAGAGGTGTGTGAGGTCTAGTAGGGTGTAAGTACACAGGTGTGTGAGGTCTAGTAGCGTTGAAGTACACAGGTGTGTGAGGTCTAGTAGCGTTGAAGTATACAGGTGTGTGAGGTCTAGTAGGGATGAAGTACACAGGTGTGTGAGGTCTAGTATGGATGGAGTACACAGGTGTGTGAGGTCTAGTAGGGTGTAAGTACACAGGTGTGTGAGGTCTAGTAGGGTGTAAGTACACAGGTGTGTGAGGTCTAGTAGGGTGTAAGTACACAGGTGTGTGAGGTCTAGTAGGGATGAAGTACACAGGTGTGTGAG
>NC_137922.1:26117374-26119874 GCF_963457725.1 Sprattus sprattus | reverse complement strand
TTCCAAGGTTGGATTGTTCCAGTGGTGAGAGCCTGGTGTAGACGTCCAACCAAGGAACTCCTCCGGGAACACTTCCTCCGTCCTCGTCGCGTTTATACACTTTTGTTTGTTACTTGTTTGTTTACCCCTAGACATATTGCATGACACTTTCCTTTTAATTCATTATACTGACTGTTTCTTTATGTAAATAAACCTTTTACTATTTAAATCACTACGGTGTGGTCTACCCATTCTATGTCAGGGCTGCCTTGAGCCAGGCAGTCGTGACACTACACTCCTTTCTACCTCCCCACACACCTCTCCACCTCCCTACACTCCTCTCCACCTCCCTACACTCCTATCCACCTCCCTACACTCCTCTCTACACTCCTCTCCACCTCCCTACACTCCTCTCCACCTCCCTACACTCCTCTCCACCTCCCCACACTCCTCCCTACACTCCTCTCCACCTCCCCACACTCCTCTCTACCTCCCTACACTCCTCTCCACCTCCCCACACTCCTCCCTACACTCCTCTCCACCTCCCCACACTCCTCTCTACCTCCCTACACTCCTCTCTACACTCCTCTCCACCTCCCTACACTCCTCTCCACCTCCCCACACTCCTCCCTACACTCCTCTCCACCTCCCCACACTCCTCTCTACCTCCCTACACTCCTCCCCACCTCCCTACACTCCTCTCCACCTCCCTACAGACCTCTCCACCTCCCTACACTCCTCTCCACCTCCCTACACACCTCTCCACCTCCCTACACTCCTCCCCACCTCTTTACACTTCTCCCTACACTCCTCTCCACCTCCCCACACTCCTCTCTACCTCCCTACACACCTCTCCACCTCCCTACACACCTCTCCACCTCCCTACACTCCTCTCTACCTCCCTACACACCTCTCCACCTCCCTACACACCTCTCCACCTCCCTACACTCCTCTCCACCTCCCTACACACCTCTCCACCTCTCCACCTCCCTACACACCTCTCCACCTCCTTACACTCCTCTCCACCTCCTTACACTCCTCTCCACCTCCCCACACTCCTCTCTACCTCCCTACACTCCTCCTCACCTCCCTACAGACCTCTCCACCTCCCTACACTCCTCTCCACCTCCCCACCTCTTTACACTCCTCCCTACACTCCTCTTCACCTCCCCACACTCCTCTCCACCTCCCTACACACCTCTCCACCTCCCTACACTCCTCTCCGCCTCCCTACACTCCTCTCCACCTCCTTACACTCCTCTCCACCTCCCCACACTCCTCTCTACCTCCCTACACTCCTCTCCACCTCCCTGCAGACCTCTCCACCTCCCTACACTCCTCTCCACCTCCCCACCTCTCTACACTCCTCCCTACACTCCTCTTCACCTCCCCACACTCCTCTCCACCTCCCTATACTCCTCTCCACCTCCCCACCTCTTTACACTCCTCCCTACACTCCTCTCCACCTCCTTACACTCCTCTCCACACTCCCTACACTCCTCTCCACCTCCTTACACTCCTCTCCACCTCCCCACACTCCTCTCTACCTCCCTACACTCCTCTCCACCTCCCTGCAGACCTCTCCACCTCCCTACACTCCTCTCCACCTCCCCACCTCTTTACACTCCTCCCTACACTCCTCTTCACCTCCCCACACTCCTCTCCACCTCCCTACACTCCTCTCCACCTCCCCACCTCTTTACACTCCTCCCTACACTCCTCTTCACCTCCCCACACTCCTCTCCACCTCCCTATACTCCTCTCCACCTCCCCACCTCTTTACACTCCTCCCTACACTCCTCTCCACCTCCTTACACTCCTCTCCACACTCCCTACACTCCTCTCCACCTCCCTACACTCCTCTCCACCTCCCTATACTCCTCTCCACCTCCCCACCTCTTTACACTCCTCCCTACACTCCTCTCCACCTCCTTACACTCCTCTCCACCTCCCCACACTCCTCTCCACCTCCCTACACTCCTCTCCACCTCCCTACACTCCTCCCCACCTCCCTACACTCCTCCCACCTCCCTACACTCCTCTCCACCTCCCTACACTCCTCTCCACCTCCTACACACTTCCCCTAAACTGAGACAAAGTCGATCACCTTTCATTGGTGAAGAGGCAACACTTTGTCACTATAAACATGAAGAATGTGTGTGTGGGTGTGTGTGTATGTGTGTGTATGTGTGTGTGTGTGTGTGTGTGTGTGTGTGTGTGTGTGTCTGTGTGTGTGTGTGTGTGTGTGTATGTGTGTGTGTGTGTGTGTACTTGCTTATTTGTGTAAAGTGTACTCGTGGGTGTACTTAAAGACCCAATATGTGTATATGTCAAGTGTGAGTGTGAGTTTGTGTGTCTATGTGTGTGCGTGTGTGTTTCACTGTGAGGGGATCAATACAAAGCATCTTGAAATGGGGCCCTGCCAGCCTGTAGTCTACCACCTCAGTGTACTAGGGCCCTGCCAGCCTGTAGTCTACTACCTCAGTGTACTAGGGCCCTGCCAGCCTGTAGTCTACTACCT
>NC_137922.1:26092374-26102374 GCF_963457725.1 Sprattus sprattus | reverse complement strand
AATTGACTGATGTGTTAATATTACACAATGAAATGTTAGTGGCCGTTTGAGTTTAATGTTCTATTGGCCGCACAGAAAAAGACTGTCCTTTTAGACGCGTGGTCCTTGCTCTGGAGGACCTGAACCGCCTGCCAGAGGGCAGGAGATTAAACAGGTGGTGGCCTGTGTGTGTGTGTGTGTGTGTGTGTGTGTGTGTGTGTGTGTGTGTGTGTGTGATCAGGTGGTGGCCTAGGTGTGATGTATCTTTCATTATGTTTTTGGCCCTGCCGAGGTAGTGGGAACGGGCAATGTTTTCCAGGGAGGGCAGTGAGCAGACAGTGATTTATTTTGTATTTATTTATTTTTTTTTAAATGTAGGCCTAATGTTTATGTATTTATTTGGGCTGTGGTTTGACTCTTTGGGGGGCATTGTGGAGTGGAGTGGAGTGCATTAGGAGTGGGACAGAGACCACGTCCTAAAGCAAGCAGTGAGCACTGTTTCAAGATGACATTTAAAGTTGTCCTTGAACATGTAAGGCTGATCTTAAATCATGTTTTCTGTTCTCTCTGTATGTTCAGTGCCTCTGTTAAACCTTTATTGTGTGCCAGGGGCAGCAGATGAAACAAGATTTAATTTAGTCCACTCATGAAGAGTTGATTCTGTTTGTTAGTGAGCTGTGCGCTTGTATCTCTGTTCGTGAAGAGGTGGTTCTGTTTATTAGTGAGCTGTGTGCTTGTATCTCTGTTCGTGAAGAGGTGGTTCTGTTTATTAGTGAGCTGTGCGCTTGTATCTCTGTTCGTGAAGAGGTGGTTCTGTTTATTAGTGAGCTGTGTGCTTGTATCTCTGTTCGTGAAGAGGTGGTTCTGTTTATTAGTGAGCTGTGCGCTTGTATCTCTGTTCGTGAAGAGGTGGTTCTGTTTATTAGTGAGCTGTGTGCTTGTATCTCTGTTGGTGGGCTTGTGAGTTTCTCCTCAGTCGTCCAGAGTGGAGCCCTGCTAACACCACTGACGTGAGAGTGAATAGCCCTCTCAAGAAACAAACTGAGGTCACTTAACAGGACAGTACTGGTTCTGCTCAGTGGCTGTGAGTGCTGACCATGGAGCTCAACAGACTAGGGACCAACGGAACTAAACAGACTAGTTCAACAGACTAGAGACTAGAGGAAGGACTGGGGTGAGAAGGAGGGAGCGGGGGGGGAGGAGCAGGAGCAAGGGGGGGGGGGGGGGGGGTGTGGAGCAGGATTCCTCCGTGCTCTAATGATGGGGCATTGCATTCCATGTGCCCAAAGAGCGTTGACGGTTCGGGTCACAGAAGTAGGGTTCAGATGCTCCCCGAGCCCCACCGTGGGGCCCCCTCAGAGGTGGAGTGGGGGAGGTTGGCAGTGCCAGCCATGGTGCCCACTTAATGGGCAGCCTCTGACTGGGACGTGCTCACATGGGCATCCTGAAAGGAAGCTTCTGGAAAGTCCCGACTCGCCCCACTGCCCGCAGGCCCGCACTGGCAGCTAGGACGGGCATTGTCCCGATGCACTGGAGCCCGTAAGCTGACCCACATTGGTGCCGGTGCAAAGGTTTGATGTGAAAGGGTGGCGCTGTCCAGCGTGGACGGGGTTTGACGACGTATAGAGGCTGGCTCCAGCTCCAGTTTGACGACATATAGAGGCTGGCTCCAGCCTCAGTTTGACGACGTATAGAGGCTGGCTCCAGCTCCAGTTTGACGACATGTAGAGGCTGGCTCCAGCCTCAGTTTGACGACGTATAGAGGCTGGCTCCAGCTCCAGTTTGACGACATGTAGAGGCTGGCTCCAGCCTCAGTTTGACGACGTATAGAGGCTGGCTCCAGCTCCAGTTTGACGACATGTAGAGGCTAGCTCTAGCTTCCCGCTGTATTAGCACTGTGCTAATGAAGCTTTCCATTCACTCTGCAGCAGGTTAATTTGGGCGCTCAGGTGAAGGGCAGCGCCATGTTATGGCTGTAGTGCTGGCGCCGTGCCCTGAGCAGGATGCTCTCTTCACATGGCCCTGCTCTGGCCCCGCTCTGGCCCCGCTCTGGCCCCGCTCTGGCCCCGCTCTGGCCCCGCTCTGGCCCCGCTCTGGCCCCGCTCTGGCCCTGCTCTGGCCCCGCTCTGGCCCTGCTCTGGCCCTACTCTGGCCCTACTCTGGCCCTGATCTGGCCCTGCTCTGGCCCTGCTCTGGCCCTGATCTGGCACCAGATGCCGTTTAGAACATTATATAGGGGGACCATCCAAATAAAATGTGACCGGAAAAAACTAAATCAGAACCTTAGATATGTTTATAATCTGAGCATCTGGAGATAGTCCATAGGGGACCATCCAAATTATAAACACATTTTATTTGGATGATCCCCTATAGTCTATCTACAGATGCTCAGATTTTAAACACATTTTATTTGGATGATCCCCTATAGTCTATCTACAGATGCTCAGATTTTAAACACATTTTATTTGGATGGTCCTCTGTAGACTATCTACAGATGCTCATATTATAAACACATTTTATTTGGATGGTCCTCTATAGACTATCTCCAGATGCTCAGATTATAAACAAACTATCTGTTGAAACTCTGTGAACTACAGTTTATGGTTAAGGTCAGGGGTTGGGTGTGGTTAAGGTCAGGGGTTGGGTGTGGTTAAGGTCAGGGGTTGGGTGTGTTTAAGGTCAGGGGTTGGGTGTGTTTAAGGTCAGGGGTTGGGTGTGGTTAAGGTCAGGGGTTGGGTGTGGTTAAGGTCAGGGGTTGGGTGTGGTTAAGGTCAGGGGTTGGGTGTGTTTAAGGTCAGGGGTTGGGTGTGTTTAAGGTCAGGGGTTGGGTGTGGTTAAGGTCAGGGGTTGGGTGTGTTTAAGGTCAGGGGTTGGGTGTGGTTAAGGTCAGGGGTTGGGTGTGGTTAAGGTCAGGGGTTGGGTGTGGTTAAGGTCAGGGGTTGGGTGTGGTTAAGGTCAGGGGTTGGGTGTGGTTAAGGTCAGGGGTTGGGTGTGGTTAAGGTGATGCTCAGTGTACAGAGGACACTGTAGATGGACTATCCAAAACACAATTACCTTTGGACCCCTCTGTCTCATTCCTTTCTCTTTATTCTCCCCTTCCTTTCTTTTTATTCTCTCCTTCACTTGCCTTATCTGTTACTCCTTTCCTTTCTTGCTCTATCTTTGTTTCTCCCTAGCATTCTCTCTCTCTCTCTCTCTCATTCGCCCTCTCACTTGCTCACATGCTCTCACCCCCCCCGCCCTCTCTTTCACTCTCTCTCCCGTTCTTTCTCTCTCCAAACCGCCCTTCTAAACTGCTGGTCCAGTGCTAGTGGACTGTGGATGAGGTTTCCTGCGCTATTTTGGGCCAGATTCTACAGAACAACAAACACTGATTACCATGGTTACGCAGATGATGCGTCTGGAACGCTCACCAGATGACCCCCGTCCAGTAGTCACTGTCATTGTTTAGAGCAAATAAATAATTGGATGAGCCAACATGTTCTTCAATTAAATAAGGACAAAACACAGATGATTGTGTTTGGCAACAAGGAGGAGAACATTAGTCTTCGTAAACAGCTCGACTCTCCGCCTCTAAAAGCCAAAGACCAAGTCTGAAATCTTGGCGCTTTAACAGACTCCATTCTCACCTTCTTTGGTCATCACCAAAGCAATCACCAGAACAACCTTCTAGCATTCTTAAAAATATCACCAGAGTCAAGAGTTTGATGTCCCCCAAAAAACCAAGAGAAGCTCTTCCATGTTTTTATCTCCGGTAGGGTGGACTACTGTAGTGGTCTCTTAACTGGGTACGTAGGGTGGACTACTGTAGTGGTCTCTTCACTGGATCTGTAGGGTGGACTACTGTAGTGGTCTCTTCACTGGATCTGTAGGGTGGACTACTGTAGTGGTCTCTTCACTGGATCTGTAGGGTGGACTACTGTAGTGGTCTCTTCACTGGATCTGTAGGGTGGACTAGTGTAGGTGTCTCCACTGGACATCCTAAAAAGACCATTGAACCGCTGCAGCTCATTCAGAATGTTGCTTCTAGAGAGACCAAGAGAGCAGAGCACATTGAGAGCAGAGCACATATAATGATATTTTATCTTTTATTTTTTGTCACTTTGTCTTTATCTTTCCTTTGGATGTTCCTTTGCTTTTTATGTATGTAAAACACATTGAATTGCCTCTGTGTATGAAATGTGTCACACAAATAGCCTAGTCTAGCTCTGTGAGTGGTGTGTGTGTTCTGCTTCACGTTGGTTTACTCTGTGGTGTGTGTTTGTGTGTGTGTGTGTGTGTGTGTGTGTGTGTGCTGCTCCACGTTGGTTCACTCTGTGAGTGGTGTGTGTATGTGTACTGCTCCACTATGGTTTGGTATGTGTGTGTGTGTGTGTACTGCTCCTCTATGGTTTGCTCTGTGTGGTGTGTGTGTGTGTGTGTGTGTGTGTGTGTGTGTGCTGCTCCACTATAGTTTGCTCTGTGAGTGGTGTGTGTACTGCTCCACTATAGTTTGCTCTGTGAGTGGTGTGTGTGTACTGCTCCACTATGGTTTGCTCTGTGAGTGGTGTGTGTGTACTGCTCCACTATGGTTTGCTCTGTGAGTGTTGTGTGTGTACTGCTCCACTATGGTTTGCTCTGTGAGTGGTGTGTGTGTACTGCTCCACTATGGTTTGCTCTGTGAGTACTGCTCCACTATGGATGGCCTGTGTGTGTGTGTGTGTGTGTACTGCTCCACTATTTTTTGCTCTGTGAGTGGTGTGTGTGTACTGCTCCACTATATTTTGCTCTGTGAGTGGTGTGTGTGTGTACTGCTCCACTATGGTTTGCTCTGTGAGTGGTGTGTGTGTACTGCTCCACTATATTTTGCTCTGTGAGTGGTGTGTGTGTACTGCTCCACTATAGTTTGCTCTGTGAGTGGTGTGTGTGTACTGCTCCACTATGGTTTGCTCTGTGAGTGGTGTGTTGGTACTGCTCCACTATGGTTTGCTCTGTGAGTGGTGTGTGTATGTACTGCTCCAGGTTTGCTCAGTGAGTGGTGTGTGTGTGTGTGTGTACTGCTCCTCTATAGTTTGCTCTGTGAGTGGTGTGTGTGTACTGCTCCACTATGGTTTGCTCTGTGAGTGGTGTGTGTGTACTGCTCCAGGTTTGCTCTGTGAGTGGTGTGTGTGTGTACTGCTCCAGGTTTGCTCTGTGAGTGGTGTGTGTGTACTGCTCCACTATGGTTTGCTCTGTGAGTGGTGTGTGTGTACTGCTCCAGGTTTGCTCTGTGAGTGGTGTGTGTGTACTGCTCCACTATAGTTTGCTCTGTGAGTGGTGTGTGTGTACTGCTCCACTATGGTTTGCTCTGTGCGTGGTGTGTGTGTGTGTGTGTGTGTGTGTGTGTGTGTGTGTGGGTGGGTGTACTGCTCCACTATGGTTTGCTCTGTGAGTGTGTGTGTGTGTGTGTACTGCTCCACTATGGTTTGTGAGTGGTGTGTGTGTACTGCTCCACTATAGTGTGCTCTGTGAGTGGTGTGTGTGTACTGCTCCACTATAGTGTGCTCTGTGTGTGTGTGTGTGTGTGTGAACTGCTCCAGGTTTGCTCAGCCTCTCTCATTAATCTGTGCTGTTTTCTGGCTGAATAATTCTAATCCAAAGCAGATCTGTGTCAGAATTCCTCTCCACTGAGCTCATCTCTTCTCTGCATGCTGCATTGGTTGCAGAGATCAGGAAGGCAGCAGAGCTCCGCTCCTGCTAATAAGAGCCCCCCCCCCCCCACACACACACACACACACAGCCCCTCTCCTCACTAATTAATCAGATGTGCGTGTGTGTGTGTGTGTGTGTGTGTCATGAGGATGCTGAGGGAGGGGTTTAGCTTGTTTTGTTTAGTTTTTTTTTGTCCCGCTTGTTTGCCGTATGTCATTATTTCCCCCTCACTAGAGTTAGATATGACCCCTGTGTTCAGTAGAGTTAGATATGACCCCTGTGTTCAGTAGAGTTAGATATGACCCCTGTGTTCAGTAGAGTTAGATATGATCCCTGTGTTCAGTAGAGTTAGATATGACCCCTGTGTTCAGTAGTTAGATATGACCCCTGTGTTCAGTAGTTAGATATGACCCCTGTGTTCAGTAGTTAGAATATGACCCCTGTGTTCAGTAGTTAGATATGACCCCTGTGTTCAGTAGTTAGATATGACCCCTGTGTTCAGTAGTTAGATATGACCCCTGAGTTCAGTAGTTAGATATGACCCCTGTGTTCAGTAGTTAGATATGACCCCTGAGTTCAGTAGTTAGATATGACCCCTGTGTTCAGTAGAGTTGGATATGACCCCTGTGTTCAGTAGAGTTAGATATGATCCCTGTGTTCAGTAGAGTTAGATATGACCCCTGTGTTCAGTAGTTAGATATGACCCCTGTGTTCAGTAGTTAGAATATGACCCCTGTGTTCAGTAGTTAGAATATGACCCCTGTGTTCAGTAGTTAGATATGACCCCTGTGTTCAGTAGTTAGATATGACCCCTGTGTTCAGTAGTTAGATATGACCCCTGTGTTCAGTAGTTAGATATGACCCCTGAGTTCAGTAGTTAGATATGACCCCTGTGTTCAGTAGTTAGATATGACCCCTGAGTTCAGTAGTTAGATATGACCCCTGTGTTCAGTAGAGTTGGATATGACCCCTGTGTTGAATATGATTTAAGAGTTTGACTAAGAGATGGGTTCACTCTGAATGTGATTTAAGAGTTTGACTGAGGGATGGGTTCACTCTGCTGAATATGATTTAAGTGTTTGACTGAGGGATGGGTTCACTCTCGTCACAGGTGGTGACTGGGAAGTCTTTTGGGAGCAGCTCCTTCAGATCAGCGTTGGAGAACGGCGTCCTTCTGTGCGAGTGAGTACATGGATGATTGACAGGACTCAATCTACTAATCTCTCTATTCATGCCAGCTAGACATTTACTAGAAAACGTATCTGACTTCTCCTGCACACACTGTTTCGTGTCGTATTTAGTCATTGTGTTTTACAAAATGTAAGTATGCCTTCCTTCTTGGTGTGTTTTGTGTGTTCATGAACTTATTGGACTATTGCAGACTCTGTTTAGTGTAATATTTAGTAATATAATTAACAGAATGCAAGTATGCCTTCATTCTCTGTGTTTTGTGTGTTTATGAACTTATTGCAGACTCTGTTTAGTGTTATATTTATTAATATAATTTATATAATGTGTCTTAATTCTCTGTGTGTTTTGTGTGTTCATAAAGTCTCATCAACAAGCTGAAGCCGGGGATCATTAAGAGGGTAAACAGACTCTCCACTCCCATCGCTGGCCTTGTAAGTGAGCTCTATTCTCCCATGTCCCCGCTAACTTGTGTGTGTGTGTGTGTGTGTGTGAGGGAATGTGTGTGCGTGCATTTGAAACAGAATGCATGTGCACATGTCTCTAAGAGATTCTGTAAAAAACTGTGCGTGTGTTTGTGTACTGTCGTGTGTATGTGAAAGCAATGTGCTGATGTTATGTGTGTGTGTGTGTGTGTGTGTGTGTGTGTGTGTGTGTGTGTGTGTGTGTGTTTGTGTACTGGCGTGTGTGGGACAGCAATGCACTGATGTTATTGCTGACACTGAGTCGTGAACATGCAGCGCCACTATATTTATCCTGAATGGACATCGGAGAGCTTTAACAGAGTACAGAGAACACGCACACACACACACACACACACACACACACACACACACACTCACTCACTAGGAAAAAAAGCTCATAGCTTAGCTCCCATGTAGCTGTTGCAGTCTCTCCCCCTCCCAGTCTCTCCTCCCTCTGCCTGTCCCCTCTTTTCTCCTCCTCTTCTGTGTGGCTTGCTGAGGTGTTGGGGGAGGGACCATCTCTCTCTCTCTCTCTCTCAGTGTGTGTGTGTCGCACTCCTCTGAACATCAGGGCAAGTGGCCTCTAGCTGGGGCACTTACATTCTAGAACTGTCCGACAATTACAGAGACCTGAGCTGTTGAGTAACGCCTCCAATCTCCTAGGTTCTCTCTCTCTCTCTCTCTCTCTCTCTCTCTCTCTCTCTCTCTCTCTCTCTCTCTCTCGCTCCCTCTCTCTCTCTCTCTCTCTCTCTCTCTCTCTCTCTCTCTCCCCCTCTGTATCTCTGTTTTATCTGTGTGTGTGTGTGTGTGTGTGTGTGTGTCACCTCCGCAGGACAATGTGAACGTATTTCTGAAGGCTTGCAGGAAGCTGGGACTAAACGAGGCTCAGCTCTTCCACCCGGGAGACCTGCAGGACGTCTCCTCCAGAGTCACCGTCAGGTGGGTCACACACGCACACTGGGTCACCGTCAGGTGGGTCACACACACACACACACACACACACACACACACTGGGTCACCGACAGGTGGCTCCCACACACACCCAGGGTCACCGACAGATGGGTCACACACACACACACACACACACACTGGTTCACCGACAGGTGGCTCCCACACACACCCAGGGTCACCGACAGATGGGTCACACACACACACACACACACACTGGGTCACCGACAGGTGGCTCCCACACACACCCAGGGTCACCGACAGATGGGTCCCACACACACACACACACACACACACACACACTGGGGTAAACACTGGGACCAGAGGAAGAGTTTCAGGCGGGACATTTGCATCCTGGGTGATCAGTTGACTCAACACTTGCAGCGGCCTGATCCCATCTCGTTTAGGTTTTCCATAGTCTTGTTTTTCTCTCTGGGCATGTTTTTGGGATTCATGTCCACCTTTAGCAGTGCCACTGGATGCTACTGTGACAGTGAGCCCTGGGAGTATCCTGGGAAGGGGACACATTTGAATAAGGCCATGCAGTAGTTGTCACAGAACTGTGTTTTTGCGAACGGAGGCAGGTACATCTACTGGGCATCAGGCATGTCAATCAGTCAGATCCATCCAATCGGACAGAGAAGCTGCGCTAGAGGCGGGGACCAGGAAGAGCTAGCGGCAGGGTTAATATGTGATTGTGTGTGTGTGTGTGTCAGGGGTCGTGAGGATGTGTGTGTGACTGTGTGTGTGTGTGTGTCTGGGGTTGTGAGGATGTGTGTGTGTGACGGGGGTCGTGAGGATGTATGTGTGTGTGTCGGGGGTCGTGTGGATGTGCTGTTCCTGCTCTAAACAGCCTCTGTCTTATGTCTTTAGTCGTCACAGTCAAGTGCCATCTTTAACTGTGTCCACACTGAGGTGTGCAGAGATGGCTTTATAAGCTTCTGCTACATGCTCCTGCTTTGACTCGGGTTCGAGTCACAAGGTTGCTATGCTGTTTGTGTTTGCTCAGTGAGGAGCTGTGATGCTTGAACAGGATTTCACGAGAGTTTAGTCCTGAATTCAGCAATGTAGCCATGTTCATGTGCAGCTGTACAGTCTATCATGAAGGGGTGTGTGTGTGTGTGTGTGTGTGTGTGTGTGTGTGTGTGTGTGTGTGTGTGTGTGTGTGTGTGTATACACCGTCTATCATGGAGAGGTTGGTGTGTGTGTGGGGGGCAGGGGGGCTCAAAGGGTCAAAATGTCGCAGCATGTCTCTCTCTCTCTCTCTCTCACGCGCGCGCACACACACACACACACACACACACACACACACACACACACACACACACACACACACACACACACACACACACACACACACACACACACACACACACACACACACACACACACACACACACACACACACACACACAGAACGACTCTGTCTCATTCACACATATATATACATTCATACACACACACACACATTCTCTTTTCACTAGGAGATCCATGGAAGATTAACTTCAAAGGCAGATGTCCTGCTCTAACCCCCAAGGGTGGCAGGCGATCCCTCACTGGGAGTCGTCCGCACATACACAGGGTTCTTAGCGTGTGTGTGTGGTGTGTGTGTGTGAGCGCACAGGGTTCTTAGTAGGGGTGTGGGGTACGGCAAGGGGCAAACTCACTGCTAAATATAACCCTGGGGGGTCAATCCCCTAGACCCCAGTGGCATGCCCAAATTATGCGTGTGTGTGTGTGTGTGTGTGTGT
>NC_137922.1:26034874-26087374 GCF_963457725.1 Sprattus sprattus | reverse complement strand
GTGTGTGTGTGTGTGTGTGTGATACACGAGTCAAGGATGAGTGGTTCTAATGGGCTCTCGTGACTCATATCTCTGCTGTGATCCCCCGTGGTCTCAGAGCGAGCCCTGCGCGGGGGGTCAAAGTGCACCCTGACCCCGAGTTGACCCCTCCAGCGGTGGCGTTCCTCCAGCGCGCGCACGAGTATGGCAGTGAGAGCGAGTCGGACGGCGAGCGCCCCGAGCCTGACCTCGTCACCGACGACCTGGCCAGCCGCCGCTTCCGATCTCCTCCCCCCGCCGCCCCCTTCAACTTTGCAGTTCCCATAAGGTCGCGGGGCCCACGCCCGTTACCGAGGGCAACGGCCAGAGCCCCGGGATCGTGGGTGGCCGTCTCCGATGCCTCGAGACTCTACTCGTCCACAAGCCCTGCCAGGTCAGCGAGGAGAGCCCAGCCATTGGTGCTCAGTGTGTGTGTGTGTGTGTGTGTGTGTGTGTGTGTGTGTGTCTGTGTGTTGGATAGTTTGACTACAGCTATGCAGTTCCTAACATACCTGCGCTAGCTGCTTTTGGCGCTGACACACACACACTTCAACATGAGCTGGTCTTGGAAGGTCTTGTTTGATCTGGTGTTGTGGACATGCTTGAAATGGTTGCCGTGGAGATGTATAACTGACTGCAAGTATTGTTTTCACATCTACTTGAAGGAGTTCATGGAGTTCTGAATGCGTCAGCCATTTTGACAGCAGGTTGGCACCTCTGGCGTTTGACCTTGGGCTTATTGCTGTGTGTGTGTGTGTGTGTGTGTGTGTGTGTGTGCGGTGATTTTAGCTTCCTCTGATACATTGACCAACTACAAACAAATGCAGTTAACGCTGGCCGCTGGCTAACACCAGGCACCAGTAACGTTGAGTGCCAGTTGACTGCCCGTTGGTTGTGTGTGTGATTTGCGTTGTACTTCATGCTGGGCCATGATGTGGTGTTTAACAGCCGTACTACCTGAAGTGTGTGTGCTCTAGTGTTGCTCCGCTACTCAGAGTGTGAACAGGTGTGCGCGTGTGTGTCGTTGTCAGAGATGTGTATTTGTGCTCTTCGGCATAACCCTGCATGATGCATTCGTGACCTTTAACCCCTGCATGTTGCACCTGTGACCTCTGACCCCAAGGCTCGTTGTTTGCTAATGACGCTGTGGCTGTCTCTCAACCAGCGGCACGGTCTCCCCTCGCTCGTCTGAACGCGAGACCGCGACCTCCGTGACCTCAGAGCACGACCCCAAGGAGGAGCTGTTCCTGCAGGCTCTGCAGCGCCACATGGCGGACTACGGCTCCTCTTCCTCTGAGGACGAGGAGCGACGGGGCAGCAGCGACCCCGACCCCGTGATGGACGACCTCTACGCCCGCCGCGTGGGCCACAGCCTTCACCTGACCTCCAGCAACCCCGCGGCCGCCCGCTTCATGCCCAAGCACTGGACCCCCGAGGAGGACGCCCACGTGCGGCGCATCCAGCTGGGCTCGCAGAGGCGACCCTGGTACAAGAAGCTCCAGGGCTTCAGGTCGGTCTGAGGAGGGGCGCGGTGAAAAGGATTGTGGGTAGGGAAGATGTGTGTAGGGGGATTGTTTTAGCAGACCAGTGGCCTAGATGCAGTGAGATGCTGCAGGTGCGTTCAGATGAAGTTTGATGATTAGTTTGATCTGCTGTGGGACAGGGCTAGACAGGGCTAATATGCTGAAGGGTCTTGGAAGATCACAGTAGTTCTCTGATGTATTCTTTTCCTAGCTAAATATCTTCACTTTCACTGCTTTGTTTTTTCAGCCCTTTCTCCTCTCTGCGTTTGTTATGGGTCTTTAGTAGACTCTATTTCTGGTGTTATCTTGTCATTCTGATCTGTCTTTCTATTTCGCTTCACGCCTCTCCTCTTATCTTTGTCTCTTCCTCTCATCCACACTTCCACTATCACTCACTCCCTCCATCCTCTCTCCCTCACTTCCTCTCCATCACTCTTCCTCTCTTCCTCACCCCCTTACTTCCCCTCTCAATCTCTCCCACACTTCCTCTCTCCCTCACTTCCGCTCTCTCTCTCTTCCTCTCTACCTCTCTTCCTATCTTCCTCTCTGCTGGCTGTAGCCGTCAGAAGTCTGGCTCGGAGGACGATGATGACTGTGATCATGACCTCACACCTTGGCTTGCTGGACCTGCTCGCCCCTCCTCAGCACCCCCTAAAGCCCCTCCCACCCACTGAAGCCACACCCTCCTCGGCTAGCTTACCTGCCAGATGGCAGCCGGTTATCGACAGGATCCGGTCCGGATCAGCGGCGGCTCTATTTAAGAGATGGATGTAATCTGGATAGCACTAGCTCAGTCCTTCCGTTCAGAATCTCTCCGAGTTCTGACCCGCAAGCACCAAGCCCTACCAAAGTTAGCAGTAGTCTCCAACGCAGGCTTCAAGACAACATGGAGGCAGGCTGTTGGATCTTACCCGATGGAGATGTTTTTTCTAGTTGCCATAGATACTGTGTATGCTAAGACACATATGGAGTGTGATGTTGATATCCAGTTTTATGGAGCTTGCCTTTTATGTACCAAACAGCTTTCATTTAGCACATAGCCCTCTGCTTTATCCCTCTCTAGACGTTCACCTGATGCATTTAGCACATAGCCCTCTCTAGACGTTCACCTGATGCATTTAGCACATAGCCCTCTCTAGACGTTCACCTGATGCATTTAGCACATAGCCCTCTCTAGACGTTCACCTGATGCATTTAGCACATAGCCCTCTCTAGACGTTCACCTGATGCATTTAGCACATAGCCCTCTCTAGACGTTCACCTGATGCATTTAGCACATAGCCCTCTCTAGACGTTCACCTGATGCATTTAGCACATAGCCCTCTGCTTTAGCCCTCACTAGACGTTCACCTGATGCATTTAGCACATAGCCCTCTGCTTTATCCCTCTCTAGACGTTCACCTGATGCATTTAGCACATAGCCCTCTCTAGACGTTCACTTGATGCATTTAGCACATAGCCCTCTGCTTTATCCCTCTCTAGATGATCACCTGATGCATTTATGCAGGTGTATCTGAAGGGCCTGTGTGGTGTAAGGGCTGCGTGTGAAGTGAGCTCATCTCAGAACCTTAACACTGATTATCTGGAGGCCAGGATGCTTCTAGAATGGAATGTTTCTTTGCCTCTAAAATTGACAGTTTTAGAATAGATTTTTTTCCCCATTCATCTTAAATGGACTTTTCTATAATGGATGCTTCTCTCCTAAAATGGATCATTTTAGAATGAATGCTCTCCTGTAAAATGGACCATCACCTCCTGAACTTTCAGCCAAAGAGGAGTCGTCTGTGGTGACAGGTGAAGCTCCAAGGATCTCGCTCAGCTATCCCAAAGAATGGTTTTCAGACATGGTGCCAAACAACAACATGTCATCCTTGAGCCAGTCAGCGTAGTGTGTGCATTCAACGGACGAGTCCAGAAACTAAGGAACACTTGTGCTTTGAATTAATATTCTGCCTTTTGCTGCCTGCCTGCAATGCTTCAATCAGAGAGTGAGCAAGTGAATTTCTGTTGTAGTTACATCACATACTTGATGTCATTCATGTGATTTATTGCTTTTGTGATGCCTAATGTCAAAGCTTGGACATCAGCAAGTTGCATATGTGTTGCAGTTGTAAAGTGAGAAACTTGTATGAAATATGTGTGACCTGAATAAATGCTCACTGATGATGTTCCCTAGTCACGTAAGCATAAACTATTGTTGCTGATGAGGCCAAACATACTACAATTCCCAGGAGGCTTTTCAGCAGTGTTTACCACGCTGTGTGGTCATTTTTTGTTCCTGTCAGTGAGCTGCAGAATGGATAAATACTGTTGGAAATAACAATGACTTCATCTGTATTATATGCCCCAAATGGAAGCAGTTTTGTCATGATGTAGTTGTCAGAGTTGTGTGAGTATGTTGGATGGTGTTCCGTTACTTTCATGGTTCAATAAAGAAGGTAACAAAACTGTGTGTGTGTGTGTGTTTGGAGAGAGAGAGAGAGAGTGAGCTCTCTTGAGGTTCTCACTGGCCTGTGCGTGCGTGCGTGCGTGCGTTGGGAGAGCGAGAGAGCAGGCTCTCTTGAGGCTCTCACTGGCCTGTGAGTTTGCTGAGGTGTGTTGTGTGAGTGTGTGTGTGTGTGTGTTCGGAGAGCGAGAGCGCAAGTGTGATGGGTGTGTGTGTCTGCCTGTGCGGTACTTCCCTCGGCTGTTCAGGCCTTTACTCACTGCCCCCTGGTGGTGACTGCTGAAAGCGCAGGCATATTGGAGTTGTAATGCATTTGTTTCAATCTGTGTGTTTACCTTACTTTCCCCCCTCCCTCTTTCTTTTGTTGAGCCCATATTTTATGGCTGTCTGCCATGCTAACATAAACAATTAAGTACAATTAGGGTTGGTCTTGCCACATTGGTATGCAAAGGTGTGTGTGTGTGTGTGTGTGTGTGTGTGCAGACACCACCCCTTGGGAATTCCTGTCTTTCCCCTATTGATGACCTGATGTGTGTGGAATCTGGTTCTTCTCGTCTAACCCTGTTAGAAGTAGCTGCTGTGCGAGACTGGAGAGGCTGGCTGCCTGCCTGCCTGTGTGTGTGTGTGTGTGTGTGTGTGTGTGTGTGTTCTGCCTGTGTCATTAGCGTGCCGCTGAGACTCTGTCACACGGCTAGGCAGTGATCCCATGTGTGTTTGTCTCACTGATCTCCTAGACTACCTGTGAGGACCTATGTCACAGTCTGGTAAGTCCTTGCTCTCAGGGTACCTCTGCTGACTGCTCTGGGCTCATCGCTGATCGCTGCTTGTTTTGCCTATTTCTGTTCAATCAGCAGAAATTATTCCAACATTGGTGTGTGTGTGCTAGGAAGGCTTGAGGTGAGTGCTGCGGTTGTAGAATGTCAGATTGCAGCTGCCTTGCAACTGGGTCTTTTTAAGCCTTGGCTGGTTTCTGCTGTTTTTAAACTTCATGTCCTCCTGATCTCTCTGTTTATGTGCTCTAGTGTGTGTGTGTGTGTGTGTGTGTGTGTGTGTGTGTGTGTTCTGCTGGTCTTAAACTCCATGTCCTGATCTCTCTCTCTCTCTGTATTGCTAAGCTGGTGGACAGGGGCACAAATTGCTATGTAAATTTCCAGGGTAAGATGCAAGCTGTCACTTCTTCTGTTTGAGTTTCATGTCTTATCTCTGTTTGTGTGCTCTATGGTATGTGTGTGTGTGAGAGTGTGGGGAGGCGTGTGTGGCTACATGCAATCGGCTCATAGACGTGATCAGTGTTGTGGTAAAGCATCAGGCAAACTCAGCCATTATATGTATCAGTCATTTGCATTATTCGCTTGCTTTGACAGTATGTGCATTATGTTCCTTGGGTTGTGACACCGTCACATTAATGAATCATATTACAACATGAGAAATATAAAAGATCCCAAAGGTTTTAAAATGACATATGATGTATATGTAAAGTACTGAATGTATGTACTAAATTGCCTTTGGTGTCTGTCAAATACCTGTATATGTATAATAAGGTGGGGGGGTCTGTCCGTTTAAAATGCTCCTTTTATTTTCTGTTGCTATGGCACCTATAGTTGCGCACCTGACGGTGTATATGAGGTGCGCGTCTGACTAGGGGCGGCCCCCTTCTTCCGAAGTTAGGAGTAGGAAGTGTGTGCGTGAGAGTGGCGCCAGCATTCGAATGTTGCAGCCATTGAAATGAAAAACATTCCAGACGGCAGAAAAACCAATATGATCGCGTCTGAGTGTGGATATCATTAATATACACAGCACTGAACGGCATTTGCGGGAGTCAAGAAGAAGAAGCGTTCATCTGGTGAGACCGAACTTTTTTCGTTCCTTTTTTGTGTTGGATATACCCGGCCGGGTGCAATTGCTCCTCTTGTTGCCTTTTTTGACGGTGTGCTGGATTATTTGTTTTTTTTTGGCTCACGTTGTACCACACCGTGGGAATTACGAGGTACAGGCCTCCTTCCTCGGATCTGCGCCTGAGTTGCGCATGGACATTGCTCTGTTGAGCAAGACTTTTTTGAGTTTATTTTGTGGACTAAGGGCTGGGGAAATGTATGGGGTTTGTGTGTAATTATGATTGTGATAATTTGTGTTGACTAATACAGGGCCTTATGCGCGCGCAATGATCTAAGTTTGGTGTTCCCTTTGTTATTTAGCGTGACTCCGAATAAGGCGGAGCTTTATTTATTTTCGGCAATTCATCCATCTCTTAAAGAACCTCTTGTGCGGTTTTTAGTAACGTTTGTCTTACATAAGAATAGGCAAATTGTTACAGATGGTGGCCAGTACGGGGATGAATTGCTGTTTTGATTTCGTTTATTTTTCTAACATTGCTGTCAACATTATTCTAGACGTCCTGCATTCATTTTGAGTTGAACAATTGCACGGAATATATTGAGATGTCTTTGTGTCTCTTGTATCTATGAGGCATTTATCTGTTGAACTATTTTATTGAATAGCCCTATATTGAGACAGTATGTCACTGTATGTGCATTGCATTATCATTTAACTGTTGTACTGAGTCTTGAATTTAGGCCTCATTATCTGCCATTGCAGTTGCTTTGCTTTATAATTGAAAAACAAATTGCATTAAGTAGGCTTTTTATTTAGTCAGAATTATTCATCCTTAACATTTAAAAATTGAATTGGTGTCGGTAAAACATTAAACAGAGTAGTAAAATTTGCAAACTATAAGACAAAATGGAACTGGCTGAAATGGGAGCACCGCCCCTTTTGGATTTAGGAGAGTCACAAGAGGAGATAGAAGATGCAGATGGGAGTACCAGGGCCTCAACCCCGAATCCTGGAGAGCATGCTGAAGAATCAAATAGTCAGCCGAGGGGAGATGAATGGGTCACCAGAAGAAATCCTGTTGGGGAAGTGACCTCTTTAATTAGTTCTCTTTACCTCTCTGACCCAGAGGAGAATGATGTAAGCACCGCAGAGGAAAATAACACCTCTTACCTCACACTACCTGCTATAACGTCCATCAACACTGAATTAGTAACAATTACCGATAGGTTAAATAGCCTGGAAACAGATTTCACTGATTCTGCTAACAGTGCTTTAAACCGAGAAGCAAATATAAGGAAGTACATCGATAGAAGCCTAGATGTCATAGAACAAAGTACAATTTCAACTCTGAAGCAATTTGAGGAGAAATTGGTTGCGTGCTTGCAACGGAGAGATGAAAAATGGAAGGCAGAACTACAAGGCCTGAAGCGCGCCAGTCTTGCTTCTGTCTCCCGACCTCTCCATCCACAACATTCATTTAAAGGTCATTCCCTGGCTTCTTATGGCACTCATGCTACTTATGGTGATATTCCAGCCCACCATTCACTCCTTCCTCCTCATGTGTCTCATGGTATCCATACCATCCAAGATTTTTCTGGGGGTAGATCGCACAGCCCTGCTCCTCTTTCTTCCATTCAACCAACAGCTACTGGAGATTCAACATATCTTGTCTCCTCTATGCTTTCTCCTGAAGCAGCCCCTTCCGGTGCTAGGGATTCCCAGTTTCCTGCTCCGCTTACCACACCCAACGTTCAAAGCCAACCTTCTCTCTCAGTACCGGTGACCCAGTCGCAGACACCATTCACTGGGACCGGAACTCAGCCGCTAATGCATTCATTGACCACTAGTACAAGCCTCTCCACACCTGGGGGCGGTGCCTACAGCCAGGTTACTGCCAGGCCTAATGTCGTCTTCTCCAAGCCTCTAATCCGGATGGATTTCCCCACTTTCAATGGATCGGGGGAGGTGTCTGACATTCTTAATTACATTGACCGCTGTGAAACCTTTCTTGAGGTCCGACCATTGGCGGATACTGAAATTATTGGTGCCCTGTCTGGTGTTCTTAAAGGACCAGCCCATAGCTGGTGGAGTGTGGAGAAGAATAAAGTGCATAATTGGCCAGAGTTTAAGGAAGCTTTTCAGGCTGCATTCCTACCTCCTGACTACATTTTAGAGGTAGAAGAGAAGCTTAGGGTCATGGTTCAGTTGCCTGAACAGTGTTTGAGGGATTTTGCGTATGATTACCGTGCTCTTTGTCTCCGGTGGAAGCCGGACATCACAGAGAAAGAGTTGGTGCGTAAGATCCTCAATAACTGTAATCCTAAGATCGCTGGATGTCTAAGAGGCACTGTATCTGACGTGGAACAACTCGTCCGGATTGGTAGCATGGTGGAGAAGGACTGCACCTCATTCAAGGAATACTGGGGGAAGGTGGATCAACAAAAAACCAAAGAAAAAGACAGGAGTCAAAAGAAGACCCTGGAAAAGGTCAAGAAGCCCGCTGATGTGATAACTGTGGTTAGACAGGTAAATAAGGATCCATTGTCTCTCCTGCATGTTCCAGTTGGCGTGAGAGGGAAGCAGTGCTATGCTGTATTTGATACTGGATGCACTTACTCATTGATGAGACAAAGCATGTGGCTGGAGGTGGCTCGGAAGGAAGAAGAATTGAAGCCATGTGACAACCAAAGCTTTGCCCTCGCAGATGGGAAGACATATGTAGCCATAGGAAAAGCTCAGATCCTGTATGACTGGCATGAGATGATGTGGTCACTTGAAACGTATATCATGGCTGATGTTCATCTGGCATTCCCCATCATTCTGGGATTAGATTTCCTGAGTAAGACCTCCACTGGTATGCATCTGGGTGAACAAACCTATGGGGTGAAAGGGCCTAGGGGGTATACCTTCCATCCGTTCATCTCCCACCCACTTGTGCGTGGGTTGAAGCCGACCACGGAGACCACTTCTAGGGCTACACTGTATGTGGCCGTTCCATCTGTGATGCCTGCTACCCTACCTCCTTCGATAACTGGCAGCACCCTCGTTCTCGGATTTTCCCCCAGAGGTCAGAGAATTGCTGCAAGCTTGGCCGCGTGTGTGCTCAGGACAACTGGGGAAGACCACTGTTGAAGTGCACAAGATCTTGACAACAGATGAGGTGCCTGTCCGGTGCAGGGCATATCGCGTTTCCCCTTTCAAGCGTCAGATCATTGCTGATCATGTGGAGCAAATGCTCAAAGACGGCATTATTGAGCCTTCTCAATCTCCTTGGGGTGCTCCTGTGGTGCTAGTGAACAAACCTGATGGCTCCTTAAGATTCTGCGTTGACTTTCGTCGACTCAACACCAAGACACATGCAGATGCATACCCCATGCCTCTCATACATGATCTCTTGGAGTCTATGCATGGAGCAGCAGTGTTCAGCACCCTGGATTTAAAGTCCGGCTATTGGCAGGTCGTCATGTCCCAAGAAAACAAGGCCAAGACTGCTGTTATAACTCCAATGGGCCTATACCAATTCAAGTCCATGCCGTTTGGTCTTAAGAATGCTGGAGCGACATTTCAGAGGTTGATGGAGAAGGTCCTGGGTGAGCTTAGGGGAGCGATATGCTGTGTTTACATAGATGATGTCATCGTGTATTCAGCCACGCCCCAACAACATCTTAAAGACCTGGACACTGTAATGCGCAAACTCCATGCGGCCAATTTGACCCTAAACCTAAAAAAGTGCGTCTTTTTCCAGCAAGAGCTTAAGTTCCTTGGTCACGTAGTGTCAGGGGAGGGTGTGCAGGTAAACCCCGAGAAGACCGTGGCAGTCACAGCCTATCCGACCCCCACAAACCTCAAAAGCCTGCAGCGCTTCTTAGGTTTAGTGGGATGGTACCACAAGTTTGTGGACCATTTTGCAGACCTGGCAGCCCCACTAAATTACTTGAAGAGGGAAGATGTGAAATGGAACTGGTCAGAGGAATGCCAGGAAAGTTTTGACCAGTTGAAGAATGCGTTGGTGAATGCCCCTATCCTGAGACAGCCAGACCACTCACTTTCTTTTGAGGTCCACACGGATGCTAGTGATGTGGGGTTGGGGGCAGTGCTGGTCCAGAAGACCGATGATGGGGAGGGAGTAATCTCCTATGCCTCCAGGGGTTTAAACAAGGCTGAGTGTAACTACTCAACATCTGAAAAGGAGTGTCTAGCAGTGGTGTGGGCTGTTGAGAAATGGCGACATTACCTCGAGGGTGGCGAGTTCACCGTATATACAGACCATGCTGCTTTGACCTGGGCTTTCAATTGTCCAAAAACCTCCTCACGACTTACCCGCTGGATCCTGCGGCTCCAACAGTTCCAGTTTAAGGTGCAGTACAGAAAGGGCCTCCACAATATTGTGCCTGATGCCCTATCCAGAGCGGTACCCATACCCTCTTCAGCAGCTACATACGTGGCCATAAACTCCTCCCGCTGTTCTGCTGATCTGCCTTCAACGCTCCCTGAAATCAAGCAGGAACAAGAAAAGGACACTGAAGTCAGTGATATGGCTAAAGAGGCTACTAAAAGTAGTAGGCCAGACAGGGTGGGATATGAGGTACTGCAGGGGCTCCTGTACCGTCGATCGCCTGTGAAAGAGGGGGGTGACAAATATCAATTGGTGGTTCCCAAGTCTCTTGTACCAGCATTCCTTAATTATTTCCATGGCCATCCACTGAGTGGGCATCTGGGTAGACTGAAGACCCTTCTCAAGATCCTTGAGGTGGCTTGGTGGCCAGCTGTCCGCTCTGAGGTCTGGAACCATGTCAAGGCTTGTACCATCTGCCAGGCATATAAGGCTGCGAATCAAAAGCCAGCGGGGCTCATGCAGCCCACCCCAGCTGAGGACCCCTGGGAGAAGCTGGGAATGGACCTAATGGGCCCATTGCCCCGCAGCAAGAAGGGCAATACTTTCCTTTTCGTAGTTGTGGATTATTTTACCAAGTGGGTGGAAATGTTCCCGCTAAAAGACAGTAAAGCTCACCGGCTGGTGACCATCCTGAAAGATGACATCTTCACCCGTTTTGGAGTTCCTTGTGAGATGGTCTCAGATCGGGGACCTCAGTTCACGGGTCATGAGATGGCTAACCTCTGTAAGACCTGGGGAGTGACACAGAAGTTTACCACCAGTTATCATCCGCAGGCCAACCTCACAGAACGATCAAATCGTACCATCAAAACGATGATCGCTTCTTATGTGGGAGGTCACCATAGGAACTGGGACAAGTGGATTAGGGAATTCCAATTCGCCATAAATGCAGCCTATCACGAGACCACAGGCCATACCCCTTCCGAGCTGGCACTTGGAAGATGCCTGAAAGGTCCGCTGGAGAGGTTGATCAGTATGTCACCAACACCAAATCAAGCTCCATATACCCTATTAGAAAGACAGAAGCAACTCATTGTGGAAGTCAAACAGAGAGTTGGGAAACGCCAGGCCAGACAAGCCAGGTATTATAATGCCCACAGGAGAGGTGTACAACTCCTGGTGGGAGACCTGGTCTGGGTCCGCACTCACCCACTCTCTAAAGCGTCCGAATACTTCTCAGCCAAGCTCGCGCCTAAATGGTCAGGACCAGCTACAGTGTTGAGAAAATTGGGCCCCATTAACTACCTTATACAGGGAAGTGACCAAAACAAGAAGACAGATGTAGTTAATGTGGTCAATCTGAAACCCTACTTTGGGGTTCAACCTCAGGTGCCTCCGGCAGGGGGGGGGGGGGATCTGTGACACCGTCACATTAATGAATCATATTACAACATGAGAAATATAAAAGATCCCAAAGGTTTTAAAATGACATATGATGTATATGTAAAGTACTGAATGTATGTACTAAATTGCCTTTGGTGTCTGTCAAATACCTGTATATGTATAATAAGGTGGGGGGGTCTGTCCGTTTAAAATGCTCCTTTTATTTTCTGTTGCTATGGCACCTATAGTTGCGCACCTGACGGTGTATATGAGGTGCGCGTCTGACTAGGGGCGGCCCCCTTCTTCCGAAGTTAGGAGTAGGAAGTGTGTGCGTGAGAGTGGCGCCAGCATTCGAATGTTGCAGCCATTGAAATGAAAAACATTCCAGACGGCAGAAAAACCAATATGATCGCGTCTGAGTGTGGATATCATTAATATACACAGCACTGAACGGCATTTGCGGGAGTCAAGAAGAAGAAGCGTTCATCTGGTGAGACCGAACTTTTTTCGTTCCTTTTTTGTGTTGGATATACCCGGCCGGGTGCAATTGCTCCTCTTGTTGCCTTTTTTGACGGTGTGCTGGATTATTTGTTTTTTTTTGGCTCACGTTGTACCACACCGTGGGAATTACGAGGTACAGGCCTCCTTCCTCGGATCTGCGCCTGAGTTGCGCATGGACATTGCTCTGTTGAGCAAGACTTTTTTGAGTTTATTTTGTGGACTAAGGGCTGGGGAAATGTATGGGGTTTGTGTGTAATTATGATTGTGATAATTTGTGTTGACTAATACAGGGCCTTATGCGCGCGCAATGATCTAAGTTTGGTGTTCCCTTTGTTATTTAGCGTGACTCCGAATAAGGCGGAGCTTTATTTATTTTCGGCAATTCATCCATCTCTTAAAGAACCTCTTGTGCGGTTTTTAGTAACGTTTGTCTTACATAAGAATAGGCAAATTGTTACAGGGTGATGTAATTTCTTGTCACATGTTGAATATTCTCTACCCTCAACCCCAAAACCTTTTAGGGGCCTACATTGCTATTGTGGTGGTGTTGTGGTGTGTGGTTTTGTGGTGTGTGTGTGTGTGTGTGTGTGTGTGGTGTTGTGTTTAGTTCTTGGCATTGCTCTCAAGTCCTCTGTTCCCCTCTCCTTGTGGTGTGTGTGTTTGTGTGTGTGTGTGTCTCCTCTGTTCTCCTCTCCTCGTGGTGGTGTGTGTGTGTGTGTGTCCAGGAGTAAGTCCTTGAGTGACATCCCTCTGGGCTCGTCGTCATTGGTGACGCCTCACCTCTACCGCTCCTCCTTGACCTTTGACATCAGCGCGGAGGCGGCCGCCAGGGGACAGATGAGACAGGAGCACCTCCGCATGATCCAGGGGCGCATCAAGGAGACCGAGGCCAAGTGGCAGGAGGTGTACACACACACACACACACACACACACACACACACACCTCCGCATGATTCAGGGGCGCATCAAGGAGACCGAGGCCAAGTGACAGGAGGTACACACACACACACACACACACACACACACCTCCGCATGATTCAGGGGCGCATCAAGGAGACCGAGGCCAAGTGACAGGAGGTACACACACACACACACACACACACACCTCCGCATGATTCAGGGGCGCATCAAGGAGACCGAGGCCAAGTGACAGGAGGTACACACACACACACACACACACACACCTCCGCATGATTCAGGGGCGCATCAAGGAGACCGAGGCCAAGTGGCAGGAGGTGTTCACACACACACACCTCCGCATGATCCAGTGGCGCATCAAGGGGACGAGGTCAAGTGGCAGAAAGTGAACACACACACACACACACACACACATAGAGGTGTATATGTATATGAACTCTCTCTGTAGTTGGTCAGCTGCCTGTTGGACATATTTAACCAGAATGCATGTGTGATTCATTTTCTCCCCCTCCCTAACCACCCTGCCCACACGCACACACACACACACACACACACACACACACTCACATGTGTATTTGCCCTTAAAAATACTGTGTTTTAGAGGCTTGGGCCTGATTCTCCATGTTGGACGAGCACATCAGACAGGGTGTAGGGTTCATCAGTGATCCATTAGTCACGCCTTAACTGTCTATCCTCACTGAACCCTTTCATTCCATTCATACACCCTCTGTCCTCCCTCTCTACATAATGTGTGTGTGTGTGTGTGTGTGTGCATGCGCGCATACATGCATGCCTCTGTCTGTTATGCCATTTGTTTGTTTATCTGTGTGGGTGTGTGTGTGCACGCATGCCTCTGTCTGTTCTGCCATGTGTGTTTATTAGTCTGTAACGTGTGTGTGTGTGTGTGTGTGTTTGTTTCTTAGGATCTGACACGCTGGAAGGACCGTAGGCGCAGTGCCAACTCTGACCTCCAGAGGAAGAGGGAGGAGAGGGAGCCGTCAGGAGCGTGCGGAGGGGAACCCGGCAGCAGGTAAGAGATGGGTGTGCATGAGAACCCAGTTTAGATCAGCAGTTTCTGACATACTCCTTCCCTTTTGCCACCAACAACCATGGCACGTTCAAAACCACCTCTCTTCCCCAAGTTCTGATGCTCGTTTTGAACTTAAGCAGGTCAACCATGGCACGTTCAAAACCACCTCTCTTCCCCACTCGATGCTCGTTCAAAACCATCTCTCTTCCTAGTCCTGATGCTCGTTCAAAACCACCTCTCTTCCCAGTTCTGATACTCGTTCAAAACCACCTCTCTTCCCAGTTCTGATGCTCGTTCAAAACCATCTCTCTTCCTAGTCCTGATGCTCGTTCAAAACCATCTCTCTTCCTAGTCCTGATGCTCGTTCAAAACCACCTCTCTTCCTAGTCCTGATGCTCGTTCAAAACCATCTCTCTTCCCAGTTCTGATGCTCGTTCAAAACCATCTCTCTTCCCAGTTCTGATGCTCGTTTAAAACCACATCTCTTCCCAGTTCTGATGCTCGTTCAAAACCACCTCTCTTCCCAGTTCTGATGCTCGTTCAAAACCATCTCTCTTCCTGGACTTGATGCTCCTTCTAAACCATCTCTCTTCCTGGACTTGATGCTCGTTCAAAACCACCTCTCTTCCCATTTCTGATGCTCGTTCAAAACCACCTCTCTTCCCAGTTCTGATGCTCGTTCAAAACCACCTCTCTTCCCTATTCTGATGCTCGTTCAAAACCACCTCTCTTCCCAGTTCTGATACTCGTTCAAAACCACCTCTCTTCCCTGTTCTGATGCTCGTTCAAAACCACCTCTCTTCCCAGTTCTGATGCTCGTTCAAAACCACCTCTCTTCCCAGTTCTGATGCTCGTTCAAAACCATCTCTCTTCCTGGACTTGATGCTCGTTCAAAACCATCTCTCTTCCTGGACTTGATGCTCGTTCAAAACCATCTCTCTTCCTGGACTTGATGCTCGTTCAAAACCACATCTGTTCCCAGTTCTGATGCTCGTTCAAAACCACCTCTCTTCCCTATTCTGATGCTCGTTCAAAACCACCTCTCTTCCCAGTTCTGATGCTCGTTCAAAACCACCTCTCTTCCCAGTTCTGATGCTCGTTCAAAACCACCTCTCTTCCCAGTTCTGATGCTCGTTCAAAACCACCTCTCTTCCCAGTTCTGATGCTCGTTCAAAACCACCTCTCTTCCCAGTTCTGATGCTCGTTTAAAACCACCTCTCTTCCCATTCTGATGCTCGTTCAAAACCACCTCTCTTCCCAGTTCTGATGCTCGTTCAAAACCACCTCTCTTCCCAGTTCTGATGCTCGTTCAAAACCATCTCTCTTCCTGGACTTGATGCTCGTTCAAAACCATCTCTCTTCCTGGACTTGATGCTCGTTCAAAACCACCTCTCTTCCCAGTTCTGATGCTCGTTCAAAACCACCTCTCTTCCCTATTCTGATGCTCGTTCAAAACCACCTCTCTTCCCAGTTCTGATACTCGTTCAAAACCACCTCTCTTCCCAGTTCTGATGCTCGTTCAAAACCACCTCTCTTCCCTGTTCTGATGCTCGTTCAAAACCACCTCTCTTCCCAGTTCTGATGCTCGTTCAAAACCACCTCTCTTCCCAGTTCTGATGCTCGTTCAAAACCATCTCTCTTCCTGGACTTGATGCTCGTTCAAAACCACCTCTCTTCCCAGTTCTGATGCTCGTTCAAAACCACCTCTCTTCCCAGTTCTGATGCTCGTTCAAAACCATCTCTCTTCCTGGACTTGATGCTCGTTCAAAACCACATCTCTTCCCAGTTCTGATGCTCGTTCAAAACCACCTCTCTTCCCAGTTCTGATGCTCGTTCAAAACCACCTCTCTTCCCAGTTCTGATGCTCGTTTAAAACCACCTCTCTTCCCAGTTCTGATGCTCGTTCAAAACCACCTTTCTTCCCAGTTCTGATGCTCGTTCAAAACCACCTCTCTTCCCAGTTCTGATGCTCGTTCAAAACCACCTCTCTTCCCAGTTCTGATGCTCGTTCAAAACCACCTCTCTTCCCAGTTCTGATGCTCGTTCAAAACCATCTCGCTTCCTGGACTTGATGCTCGTTCAAAACCATCTCTCTTCCTGGACTTGATGCTCGTTCAAAACCACCTCTCTTCCCAGTTCTGATGCTCGTTCAAAACCACCTCTCTTCCCAGTTCTGATGCTCGTTCAAAACCACCTCTCTTCCCAGTTCTGATGCTCGTTCAAAACCACCTCTCTTCCCAGTTCCGATGCTCGTTCAAAACCACCTCTGTTCCCAGTTCCGATGCTCGTTCAAAACCACCTCTCTTCCCTGTTCTGATGCTCGTTCAAAACCACCTCTCTTCCCAGTTCTGATGCTCGTTCAAAACCACCTCTCTTCCCAGTTCTGATGCTCGTTCAAAACCACCTCTCTTCCCAGTTCTGATGCTCGTTCAAAACCATCTCTCTTCCTGGACTTGATGCTCGTTCAAAACCACCTCTCTTCCTGGACTTGATGCTCGTTCAAAACCACCTCTCTTCCCAGTTCTGATGCTCGTTCAAAACCACATCTGTTCCCAGTTCTGATGCTCGTTCAAAACCACCTCTCTTCCCAGTTCTGATACTCGTTCAAAACCACCTCTCTTCCCAGTTCTGATGCTCGTTCAAAACCACCTCTCTTCCCAGTTCTGATGCTCGTTCAAAACCACCTCTCTTCCCAGTTCTGATGCTCGTTCAAAACCACCTGCTGATGCTCGTTCAAAACCACCTCTCTTCCCAGTTCTGATGCTCGTTCAAAACCATCTCTCTTCCTGGACTTGATGCTCGTTCAAAACCACCTCTCTTCCTGGACTTGATGCTCGTTCAAAACCACCTCTCTTCCCAGTTCTGATGCTCGTTCAAAACCACATCTGTTCCCAGTTCTGATGCTCGTTCAAAACCACCTCTCTTCCCAGTTCTGATACTCGTTCAAAACCACCTCTCTTCCCAGTTCTGATGCTCGTTCAAAACCACCTCTCTTCCCAGTTCTGATGCTCGTTCAAAACCACCTCTCTTCCCAGTTCTGATGCTCGTTCAAAACCACCTGCTGATGCTCGTTCAAAACCATCTCTCTTCCCAGTTCTGATACTCGTTCAAAACCACCGTTCAAAATCTGATACTCGTTCAAAACCACCTCTCTTCCCAGTTCTGATGCAAAACCACCTCTCTTCCCAGTTCTGATGCTCGTTCAAAACCACCTCTCTTCCCAGTTCTGATGCTCGTTCAAAACCACCTGCTGATGCTCGTTCAAAACCACCTCTCTTCCCAGTTCTGATACTCGTTCAAAACCACCTCTCTTCCCAGTTCTGATGCTCGTTCAAAACCACCTCTCTTCCTCGTTCTGATGCTCGTTCAAAACCACCTCTCTTCCCAGTTCTGATGCTCGTTCAAAACCACCTGCTGATGCTCGTTCAAAACCATCTCTCTTCCTGGACTTGATGCTCGTTCAAAACCACCTCTCTTCCCAGTTCTGATGCTCGTTCAAAACCACCTCTCTTCCCAGTTCTGATACTCGTTCAAAACCACCTCTCTTCCCAGTTCTGATGCTCGTTCAAAACCACCTCTCTTCCCAGTTCTGATGCTCGTTCAAAACCACCTCTCTTCCCAGTTCTGATGCTCGTTCAAAACCACCTCTCTTCCCTGTTCTGATGCTCGTTCAAAACCATCACTCTTCCCAGTTCTGATGCTCGTTCAAAACCATCTCTCTTCCTGGACTTGATGCTCGTTCAAAACCATCTCTCTTCCTGGACTTGATGCTCGTTCAAAACCACCTCTCTTCCCAGTTCTGATGCTCGTTCAAAACCACCTCTCTTCCCAGTTCTGATACTCGTTCAAAACCACCTCTCTTCCCAGTTCCTATGCTCGTTCAAAACCACCTCTGTTCCCAGTTCTGATGCTCGTTCAAAACCACCTCTCTTCCCTGTTCTGATGCTCGTTCAAAACCACCTCTCTTCCCAGTTCTGATGCTCGTTCAAAACCACCTCTCTTCCCAGTTCTGATGCTCGTTCAAAACCACCTCTCTTCCCAGTTCTGATGCTCGTTCAAAACCACCTCTCTTCCCTGTTCTGATGCTCGTTCAAAACCACCTCTCTTCCCAGTTCTGATGCTCGTTCAAAACCACCTCTCTTCCCAGTTCTGATGCTCGTTCAAAACCACCTCTCTTCCCAGTTCTGATGCTCGTTCAAAACCACATCTCTTCCCAGTTCTGATGCTTGGTTTGAACTTCAGCAGGTCCACCATGTCTGCATGCCTAAATGCATCGAGTTGCTGCCATGTGATTGGCTGATAAGATAAATGCGTTAACCAGCTGTTGAACAGATGCACCTAATGAAGTGGCCACTTGACACACACACACACACACACACACACACACACACACACACACACACACAGGCAGGAATGTGTGTACACACACACACACACACACACACACACACACACACACACACGACACAAAAAAGGCAAGTACACAAACAGAAAGACAGACAGACAGGCAGAAATGTGTGTACACACACACACACATGACACTCTTAGGCAAGTACACAAACATCACCCATCCACCAACATGTGACACACACACACTCTCACACCATAGAAGTGACACACACACACACACACACACGTGCACACTCTCTCACACTTACACCATACATGATGTTTGTACCCCTCAGGGCTTTGCAGGTAAAGAGACCAGAGGGTGTGTGTGTGTGTGTGTGTGTGTGTGTGTGTGTGTGTGTGTGTGTGTGTGCTAAGGCATCAGTGTTGTGCGTGGATGAACGTCTCTCTCCCTGTGTGTGTGTGTGTGTGTGTGTGTGTGTGTGTGTGTGTGTGTGTGTTTACACGGTTGGAATGCATCAAGCCATGAGTGTTTCTTATGTATTAAATATCTCTGCAGACGGACTTGTTTTGCTTGCTTGCTAGCTCTTTCCACCCCCCCCCCCCCCTCGCATTAAGTGTGTGTTTGTGTGTGTGTGTGAGAAAGCGAGAGAGATGTATATTGTTATCTGATAGTCCCTCCTCTATTCCTCCCTCTTTCTCTGTGCAGTGAGCAGGAGGCCCATGGCAACAGTGTCGTTGCCGCCACCTGCCACTCTACATACACACACACCCTCGGACACACACACCAGCAGCAGCAGCACGAGGCCGACCACACACCCCACTCTCGTGCTCTTCTGTCACGCGGTCTTGCCGTGGACGTCGTCATCTCCGAGACCACCTCCAGAGGACGCCTGCCTCCCTCCCAGCCCGTGGCCCAGGGAGAGAGCCTCCCGCTGGGCAGCCTGCCCTCGGACCTGGCCTGTACCCCCACCTTCAGCTCCAGAGCTGCCCTGGCCTACACCCCCACCCACAGCTCCAACGCTGCCATGCCGGGGCTCACAGGAAGTGGCAGTGCCCCCGGCAGGATGGCGACGGGTACCCCACCCTACCAGGTGACGGGGGCGCCCCCCCACAATGCCTACAGCACGC
This sequence comes from Sprattus sprattus, assembly GCF_963457725.1. Lineage (NCBI taxonomy): Eukaryota > Metazoa > Chordata > Actinopteri > Clupeiformes > Clupeidae > Sprattus > Sprattus sprattus. Next base: position 26,067,905 of record NC_137922.1, on the reverse strand, counting down.
CCACACCCCTGGGCCCTGTCCCCAACGCTCTGAAGGTCCACTGGAACAGCCCCGTCTCCTCCAGCCTGACCAGGACCCCCGTGGGGCGGGCTCCAGGGCCCCAGTACCCTTCCGGCACCGACCCGGACCCCCTGGAGGAGCTGCGGGGCAACGCCCCCCTCTACAGGCCCGGGACCCCCGCGGTGAAGCAGGTTTCCGGGGGTGCCAGGGTGTCTGCCACCCTCCCCAGGGGCTTCCGGAGGTCGGAGGGCAGCTCGTGCCTCTCTGCTGGGGTGACTCCCAGGCCCTTCGGGGCGAAGCCCTCCAGAGTGTCCCTGTCTAAACTCTACGCGGTGAGTAGCCTCTCTCTGTCTCTCTGTCTCTTTGTCTCTCTGTCTAAACTCTATGCGGTGAATAGCCTCCGTAATCCTGTGACGCCTCTAAAGGCGACTCCTCTCCTGAAGTAGGTTTCCCCCTCCGATCCCGTTTCCACTAAGTGTCAGGAGTCTCGGTTTACTGTTCACTCACTCTCATTCAGTGCTAATCTCATTCATCTTCCCTGCCCTATTTCTCTTTCTGTCCCTGTGTGTGTATGTCTTTCTCCCCTTTCCCCCCGGGATCTGAATGTCTGTGGTGTTTAGTGTCTGTTTCCTGTCTTGTGATCATAGCTCTGGTTTTGTGTCCTCCTCCTCCTCCTCTCTGATATCTCTGTGGGTGGATGTTGTAAATATTAGCTTATGCTGTGTGTTAATATCTTCTGCCTGACTACTTAGGCTACTGAGCAAGTTGTTTTTCTTGCACACGCTGGCACACTTCCTCGTTCCTGCTCTGTCTGTGTGTGTGGTGTGTGTGTGTGTGTGTGTGTGTGTGTGTGTGTGTGTGTGTGTGTGTGTGTGTGTGTGTGTGTGTGTGAGTGTGTGTGTGTTTGGTGTAGGGTTACCCCTCTACCTGATCACCTTTCTGCTGGAGTAAATAATGAATTGTGACCCTCTCATGGTGAAGCGTGCAATAGGGGATCAATGTCCTGTTTCCTGTGTTTATCTTTGCTATTATATGTACAGAATGTTGATCAACAACAGCAATTTTATTTAATTGAATTGCTTGAATGTGCCCTGACCTGTTTTGTGTGTCTGTGTGTGTGTGTGTGTGTGTGTGTGTGTCTCTGTAGAAGGACGACTCCCATAGAAGTCTGTTGAGCGACCCAAAGGACCGCTCTCTGTTCATCAGTCTGCCGGCCCCGTACGGAAAGGTCGCGACCTTTGCAGATTTGGAGCAACCTTTGGCTCCGCCCCTGCAGAGTAGTCCCAAGCAGGAGAGAAGGGAGGAGGAGGGACTCATAGGGGGGCTGACCTCTGCCCCCGTCAACCTATCATACGCTTCCAAATCCACTGCATCACTTCCTGATTACTCATCTGGACCTCAGACCATGGAGAGTGAGGTGAGAAGAACCCCAGTCCAAGTCGTATGATTGGGGCAATACCAGAACCCCAGGCCACCTCTTATGATTGCGTCAATACCACCAACACAGGCCACCACTTAAAGTTGGTTCTATACCAGAACCGCAGTCTTTTGGGATCGGGTCCGGAACAAAATGACTTCACCTCTTATAAATGGGTCTAAACCAGAACTTCAGTTTGCATCTTATGATTGGGTTTAATCCAGAACCACAGTTTAGCTCTGATAGCCACCTTCTTTAGTCATTGAGCTAGTTCCAGAACCAAAAACCACTTGTTAGCACTGGTTCCATTAGATCCAGATTATAGATTACAACTCTAATCTGGATCATTCCAGCCTGGAATCAAACCCACTCCTATAGTTGGGTCAAGTCCAGAACTAGACTAGTCCACTCAAACCCACTCCTATAGTTAGGTCAAGTCCAGAACTAGACTGGTCCACTCAAACCAACTCCTATAGTTGGGTCCAGTAGGTACTGGTATTCTCCATTGTGATGTGGAATTGGATCTGCTTTGAAGTTAGTGTCATGGAAGTGCATAGTACATGCTTTTGGGTATATTTCGTGTGTGTGTGTGTGTGTGTGTGTGTGTGTGTGTGTGTGTGTGTGTGTGTGTGTCTGTGTGTGTCTGTGTGTGTCTGTGTTGAGGGGGTAGTGAGCTCCAGTTTCTTGCAGGAAGCTCATGACACAGGATCCTCAGGTGTAACCTTCTACTCCCGCTCTTTCTTCTCCCTCCTCTCTTTCTTTCTTTCTTTCTTTCTTTCTTTCTCTCCCTCCCTTTCTCTCTGTCTCTCTCTCTCTTCCTCTCTCTTTCTTCCTCTCTCTCTCTCTCTCTTCCGCTCTCTCTCACTCTCTCTCTCAGGTGCTTCACAGTGACATGCGAGTCAGTCTGAACCAGAGACCCAACAGTGCTACAGACTTTGGCTTCCAGACCCACTGGGATTCCACAGGAGCACGCATCACCTCCGTACAGCCAGGTATGACTGGGGCCAGGTGAGCCTCAGGTATGACCAGGGCCAGGTGAGGCTCAGGTAAGACCAGGGCCAGGTGAGGTTCAGGTATGACCAGGGCCAGGTGAGTGCGGGTGAGGCTCAGGTGACTTACGGACCTGGTCAGGTTGGTTCTTTTGGGTCAGGGCCCAAGGTTAGGGCACTTGCAAAGGTGATTTTAAGGAGCTTACTTTTTACAAATGTAAAGTTGTTGTTAGGTGAGTGTTATCTGTTTTATTTTTGTTTATTTCTATCCTTGTGTGGGTTGTTGTGGCTTGGATATCCAGCATGTGCATCCTCATGTCACCAGGAGTGGGACTGTAAGCCTTAAGTGATCTTAATGCAGTTATCTTCATACCGAAACATAGTATAAAGATATAACGCTTTGGCAAGCAACAGGTTCTTGATTTGTGCTCCTAATAGTTTAGTTGATTAATGCTAGAGCTGTGTGTGTGTGTGTGTGTGCGCTCAGTCTTGTCTCTTACTGTAACTTACTGTATCTTGGTTGTTGTGCGTCACTTGCGAATTGTTTAGGATAAAAGCGTCTGCCACAAGAATACATGTAAATGTAGTGTGTGTGTGTGTGTGTGTGTGTGTGTGCTCCGTCCAGGCTAGGGGTGCATGCATGATTTATATGGGGCAGGAGAGGTGTCGTTTACCCTGCATGCATAAGGTGGATTGGTCTGCTGGCTCAGGGGATGGAGTAGAGGTCGCCCTGGGGTCGGTCTGTGGGCCGGTCTCTGCTCTGGGGTCAGGAGGTGGGGGAGTGGTCAGGAGGTAGCAGCACTGATTCCAGAACCAAACACTACCATGGTTCCATTAGATCCAGATTATAGATTACACCTCTAATCCGGATCATTCCAGCTTGGACCTCACTCAAACCCACTTCTATAGTTGGGTCAAGTTGGTGCTGGTTTTCCGAGTGGATCATGAGGTGGCAGAACGGAACCCTCGGAGGATAACCAGCACAATGGGATTAGAATGTTGCCAGCTGAAGGTTCCATTTGGTGATGTCATAATGAACTCAAGCGGCCATATTGAATGGCAGATGATGTGAACTGTGATCTGTCCAGTGGAATGACCTGCAGAAAGCCCTCACTCCTCCTTGAGATGGATGGCATGGGCCATGTGACACTCAGAGGCGCCTGCTGACTGGGCTGTTTCTGTCTGTGCACTGCTCTAGAGTGTGTTTACTGGGAATCTTATGTCAGGCGTTAGCATGGGTACAAAATGCTATCTGTTTTAATGCAAACCTGATTGTATAGGTTAGATTAGATTCAATTTTATTGTCATTGCACAGAGTACAGGTACTGAGAAATGCAGTTAGCATCTAACCAGAAGTGTGAAAAGCAGAAGAGTGCAGAGTTTGTGCATATGTATAGAGGTAATATAAAAATAAATAAATAGGATATATACAGTATGATATAAGATGTATGGGGTATGAGCAGTAAGAACATGAGCAGCAATAGTGGTGATTTAGTGCAGATGTGATATAGGTATATGTAAAGTACAGGTGAAGGTAGCAGTAGAAGTTATGAATGAGGTAAGAGGCATGATATGATATAAATACGATAAATATGGGTGTCTGTCTGTACAACTACTGTGTGTACGGTAGGTTTGTTTTGGCAGTGAGTCAGTGAGGTGCTAGGGCTGGGTGCTCGGCAGTTTGAACCGGTCATCTTGGTATGTCATGGTATGTAGTTTAGGTGCTGCCCATCCAAGAGTCACTGACGACAGACCAACAAGTGTGTGTGAGTGTGATGGCTGTTTGTCAAACTGCACACTGTTGAAGCCCATTGTGTGTGTGTGTGTGTGTGTGTGTGTGTGTGTGTGTGATGGCTGTTTGTCAAACTGCACACTGTTGAACCCAATCGTGTGTGTGTGAGATGTGTGATGGCTGTTTGTCAAACTACACACTGTTGAACCCCATCGTGGTGTGTGTGTGTGTGTGTGATGGCTGCTTGTCAAACTGCACACTGTTGAACCCCATCGCGTTTGGTGACCTTTGACCCCAGGCACCCCGGCGGAGCTGAGCCATCTGCGCGTTGGCGATGAGATCCTGTCGGTGAGCGGGCACAGTGTGGCACAGCTGAGCTACACCCAGTGGAAGGGCAGCATGGCCGATGCCCTCGCCAAGGGCACCCTCTTCATGGACCTGCGCCGCCACGGACACACTGGTGAGGTGGTGTGTGTGTGTGTGTGTGTGTGTGTGTGTGAGTGTGTTTGCGCCTGAGTGTCTGTGCGCCTGAGTGTGTGCGCCTGAGTGTGTGTGTGTGTCTTTATTAATGCCTAGACAGGTGTGTACATCCGTGTGCACGTGCCTTCCATTACTACCATTCTTGCCATGCCATTCTTCCAACAGGAAAAAAAATTGTGTTATGTTTTAGAAAAAGATTCTCAGGAGACGAGCAGAAATAACCAAAAACACTTTCCTGTGGGTGTTTCTGGCCTTTTGTCTTGAGTTTCTCACACACACACACACCTGTGGTCACTCTGTGCTGTAGTGTGGTGGGTTTATCTATCCCTGCTCTCAAGTCAGCAGCACGTCTCCACTCTCTCATGACCTGCCGTGTGCTGCCTGCAGTAGCTGTTTATCTGGACACGCCCAATATGGGGAACATCCCGTAGGCTTGCATGCCTCGCACTGTTCTCAACCTCACTAAATAACCTCACTAAAGAACCTCACACTGTTCTCAACCTCACTAAAGAACCTCACACTGTTCTCAACCTCACTAAAGAACCTCACACTGTTCTCAACCTCACTAAAGAACCTCACACTCTTCTCACCCTCACTAAATAACCTCACACTCTTCTCAACCTCACTAAATAACCTCACACTGTTCTAAACCTCACACTGTTCTCAACCTCACACTGTTCTAAACCTCACTAAATAACTTCACACTGTTTTCAACCTCACTAAATAACTTCACACTGTTCTCAACCTCACTAAATAACCTCACACTGTTCTCAACCTCACTAAATAACCTCACACTGTTCTTAACCTCACTGAATAACCTCACACTGTTCTCAACCTCACTAAATAACCTCACACTGTTCTCAACCTTACTAAAGAACCTCACACTTTTCTCAACCTCACTAAATAACCTCACACTGTTCTAAACCTCACTAAATAACCTCACACTCTTCTCAACCTCACTAAATAACCTCACAATGTTCTAAAACCTCACACTGTTCTCAACCTCACTAAATAACTTCACACTGTTCTCAACCTCACTAAATAACCTCACACTGTTCTCAACCTCACTAAATAACCTCACACTGTTCTTAACCTCACTGAATAACCTCACACTGTTCTCAACCTCACTAAATAACCTCACACTGTTCTCAACCTTACTAAAGAACCTCACACTTTTCTCAACCTCACTAAATAACCTCACACTGTTCTAAACCTCACTAAATAACCTCACACTCTTCTCAACCTCACTAAATAACCTCACAATGTTCTAAAACCTCACACTGTTCTCAACCTCACTAAATAACTTCACTGTTCTCAACCTCACTAAATAACCTCACACTGTTCTCAACCTCACTAAATAACCTCACACTGTTCTCAACCTCACTAAATAACTACACCAGATTTCTGTAATGTTAAACTCTAGTTTTGCATGTAAGTTTAAGAGAGAGAACACCCCTTGCTATCATGTTCTGTGTGCCGCATGAAAACACACAATGGCTTAATGCCAAATCATTAGCTTTACTAACAGAGTTCAGAAGCAACCAATTACAACGTGTATGAATGCTAGAGCAGTGGACCCGAACTTCCTAGTCCAACGTGATTGGCTGTCAAAGCACAACACAGCCAAATATACTACACTTACCCTCACCGGAGCGGTTGGCACCTTATGTGCACCGTCTCTATTTAGACCTGAGGAGGCCTCTGTGACTAACTCATCAGCACTGAACACACATTAAAGGAGGAGGCCTCTGTGACTAACTCATCAGCACTGAACACACATTAAAGGAGGAGGCCTCTGTGACTAACTCATCAGCACTGAACACACATTAAAGGAGGAGGCCTCTGTGACTAACTCATCAGCACTGAACACACATTAAAGGAGGAGGCCTCTGTGACTAACTCATCAGCACTGAACACACATTAAAGGATCCGTCTAGATTAGAACCACACAAGGAAAGGTTCTGTGGAGAACCGTTCCTCTGACTCTAGGCCTTCAGACTCTGCAGAACTCCACTTCAGCCTCTTCAGCTTGCGCCTCCTCTTGTCTGCTGTTCAGTGTGTGTGTGTGTGTGTGTGTGTGTGTGTGTGTGTGTGTGTGTGGCTCCTGTCTGCTGTTCAGTGTGTGTTTGTGGGTGTGTGTGTGTGGGGCTCCTGTCTGACTTTTCAAGTGTGTGGGTGTGCTCCGTAAGTTTATATGCTATGAAACGGCAGCGCTGTTCGTCTGGTGCTTGGGGGGTTGTGTGTGCGAGTGTGCGTGCATGCGCTGTGTGCTGGGAATTTGGCATTTTGGGTTAAAGTGTGTGTTGGCTATGGGAAGTGTGTGTGTGTGTGTGTGTGTGTGTGTGTGAGAGATAGAGAGTGTACTCTGCTGTGTGCTATTAATTGGGCTATGGGAAATGTGTGTGTGTGTGTGTGTGTGTGTGTGTGTGTGTGCTGCTGTGTGCTATTAATTGGGTCTTTGTGTTGGCTATGGGAACGGTGGTCGGTCTGGTGTCCCGTCTGGTGTCCCCTGCTCACTCAAGGCAAACTGGGATGGAAAGCTGGCTAACCAGGGTGGCTTCCTGCTCTCTCTATTTCCACACCACACTTATCTCCTATTATCTAATATTATATATATTATCATACACTTATTCTTCTCTTATCACAAGATTTGATCTGCGTCTAATTTGTTCAGGGCACTCAATTTCTCTCGTACTTATAGTAGTCCAGCCCATATTTATTTCTATAGATGAATCCCTCTATCTTTATATCACAATATCCCATAAGATAATGACTAACAGTAGAGGCCATCCTGGTGTTATGAAACCTAAAATCAGCTGCTGTCACATGACCCATCACGTCAGACAGATTTGACTGATTTTGCCGCTTTTCTGTCGTTTGGGTACCCCGGCGGGGTGTGTGTGTGTGTGTGTGTGTGTGTGTGTGTGTGTGTGCGCACGTGCTGTGATGCGTGGGGGCCGTGTGTGCGCGTGTGTGTGTTCACGCGCTGTGATGCACGGGGGCTGTGTGTGCGTGTGTGTGCCGCGCCGCCCGGGGCCGTGTGTGTGACAGACTGGGGCTGGAGCGGCCATCCTTCCCTGCCGTTTAAAAGCCATAAGACCCTCAATCTCACCAGTGCGGATTCAACACTTGTAGGTCGTCCTGAGCACTACGTCAACGTCAGCAAGGACATCAGCGCCACGGCAACTTCCGCCGGCAAACCCTTCACCAACGGTGTGCCGCTTAACGTGAGTACTGCTCAGCGTCTCTGCACTGTATCTGGTGTCACCCTATAAAGGTGTCCTGTGAGTATCAGGCTCCTCTCAGATCGGTTTCAGACTGAAGCAAGTGTCTGGGGGAAAATCATAGACAGGTTTGAAGTATTGTGTGGAGGCACCAATGTTTGACTGTAAAGATGAACCAACCAGCTAGTCATGTCTTTCAGATGTCTAAAAGTACGGGTTGTCCTGCTGTTTGATAATCTCAGTCTAAACCGTTTGCTGTCAACCCAAAACTAGGTTCTAATTTATTATCTTTTTTTTGTATTTTATATTATATTATAACCCTAACCCTAACCCTATCTGCTATTACTTTGTATTATTGTTGTTGTGATTGTAATGTTAAGCACCTTGAAAAATCTTTGTATTTTAAAGTGTGCTATACAAATATAATCAATAATTATTATTATTATTATTAGGTTCTGTCTGGTGGACAAGAGGGTCCAGTAAACTAGGTTCTGTCTGGTGGACTGGACTAAACTATGTTCTGTCTGGTGTACTGGAGGGTCCAGTAAACTATGCTCTTGTTTGCAGGGTGTGGGACCCTCACACATGAATGGAGGTTTCCATGACGATGCTGTGGCTTTGAGAAACAAAGGTAACCAGACCAGTAGCACCAAATACCTACACTCACACTGATATGCACACTCACTCACACACACACATACGCACACACACACATGCAGACACACACACACTCGCGCTCACATGCACACTCGCGCTCACATGCACACTCGCGCTCACATGCACACTCGCGCTCACATGCACACTCGCGCTCACATGCACACTCGCGCTCACATGCACACTCGCGCTCACATGCACACTCGCGCTCACATGCACACTCGCACACACATGCACACTCGCACACACATGCACACTCGCACACACATGCACACTCGCACACACATGCACACTCGCACACACACGCACACTCGCACACACACACACACTCGCACACACACAGCAGCCTATCTGTGCTGACCAATGACTTGACTTCCTTTCTCCTGTTGCTGTCTGTGTAGAGAATGAGCTCATTGCTTTGAAAAAACGTAGAAGGAGGCTAGAGTTTTTTAAAGGTAAAGGTGTGTGTCCGGCTCCCTGTGTATGTGTGTGTCCGGCTCCATGTGTATGTGTGTGTCCGGCTCCATGTGTGTGGGATCAGTGTGTGTGTGTGTGTGTGTGTGTGTGTGTGTGTGTGTGTGTGTGGGATCAGTGTGTTGGGACTTAATTATGATGTGTGTGTTGTAAATAAAAGGTCGAGGGCTTATTAATTCAGACTGGTTATGGAATGAAGTCGATGCCTGCTTACCATTTAATTTCCTGATTTTTATTAAGGGCAGTGGTGGCTTAATTGCTGGTTTTGTGATAATTAATATGGTGTGTGTAATTATCGTAATGGCATTCTTTTGTGTAAGTTTATCATCTGTTGATGTTGTCAAAAACATTTTGGTTCCATTGTTTTTTGTGTAGAGTCTCTCTTAGTCCATCAGTCCATCTGCTATCCAAACACTGATCTTCATTCCAGTCCAGTTTGGAGATGCCGTATAAATGCGTTGGTCCTGTAGTGTGTGTGTGTGTGTGTGTGTGTGTGATTAATGTCATGATGTTAACCCTACCTCCCCTCCTCAGGAGTCCCTGCCTCAGGAGTGAGCTCCTGGGTCTATCTATGTGGTAACGCAGACCGAGTTTGCTGTGTGTGTTTGCTTGTTTGCTTGTTTGTTTGTTTGTTTGTTTGTTTGTCTGTCTGTTTGTGTTAACACAGTGGTATGGAGCTGAATCCAATCCAGGATGAGAACCTTTAGTGTAAAGAGAGAAACCTGGTTGACACCAGCAAACATAGCAGTTCAGTAGAACCCAAAAGAGCTCCTGTAGCTGGCCATGTTGCTCTCATCCTCGGCTGCATTGCCATACCTGAATGAGTCACAGTTGTGGAGAGTGTGTGTGTGTGTGTGTGTGTGTGTGGGGGGGGGGGGGGGGGGGGAAGAGATTAATTGAAGAGATTAATTTTACCCTTCAAGGCTGAAAGGGGCTGAAGCCTTCAACCTGAGGGACTGTGTTTGAGAGCGTGTGTGTGTGTGTGTGTGCGTCTATTGGCTTCTTGTAAAAGTCTCTGTAAGGCTCAGCAGGGAAGGCTCTTAATGCTCCAGCCTGTCTGTAAACTAAAAGACTGATCTCTGGTCAGCGCCGGAAATATCATAAATAATTAGTTTAGCGATGAGTGTATTTCTGGTGTGTGTGTGTGTGTGTGTGTGTGCGCGTGCGCGTGCGCGTGCGTGCGTGTGTGCGTGTGTGCGTGTGTGTGTGTCTTTAGCGTTGAGTGTATTTCTGAGGTGTTGCTGTGATGTGGTGTCTTGGTCACACTCAAGTCCACTTGCATGATGACTTGTGTGTGTTTTCTAATGGTTGACGTGTACAAAAGCTTTTTCTCATCAGAACCAATAATGTCTCTTGATTGGATTAAATCAAACTGAATGACGAGTGCCGGATCTCCTGATTGGCTCAACATTGGTAGTTTAGCGTGAACCATCAGTGAGTCTGCCGCTGGAAGTTTTTGCCTGTGCTTACACACTCTCTTTCTTTCTTTCTCTCTCTCGCTCCCTCTCTCTCTCTCTCTCTCTCTCTCTCTCTCTCTCTCGCTCCCTCTCTCTCTCTCTCTCTCTCGCTCCCTCTCTCTCTCTCTCAGGAGGATCAGAGTCCGCCATATCTGACGTAAGTGTGGGTACTCGTATGCACAATTGTGTGTGTGTGTGGCTACTTCACAGACTTGAATGAGGAAGCAGTATAAAATATGCAGAAGAGTGGAATATTAGAACTTAATTATTATTAACATTTACAGGTCACAGCTCACGACTATATGAAAGCAGTTAGGCTTGTCCAATCAGTCTGGCAGGTTCTTGGTTCTAGTTCCTATGGTTCTTATGGTTGTCATGGTGACTGTTGCCACAGCTGCAGGTGCCGTCCATCAGTGCGTCGTCCTCCCGCTGGTCGTGGGACCCTGAGGAAGAGAGGAGGAAGCACGAGACATGGCAGAGAGAGCAAGAGCGTCTCCTGCAGGTAGCCCGGGGTACTTCACACGTGCTACAAAACTGAACTGTTGGCACGGCCTGCATTTACAAATGACTAATGGCTGGTGTGTCAATGAAACTTGAAGCTGCCATCTTTGGTGGATTGATTGTTATTCAGACCACCGGTCTTCGTGTGTGTGTGTGTGTGTGTGTGTGTGTGTGTGTGTGTCAGGAGAAGTACCAGCGTGACCAGCAGAGGCTGGATGATGAGTGGCGACGAGCCCAACAGGAAGTGGGTGGTGACGGCGATAACCATGGTGACGGGCTCAGGGGAGCAGAGGTGAGGGCTGCTTGTTTTTTTGTCACCAAGGTAACGTCTCCGGTTCAGACGCCTCCATACATAGACACTGGGCTGAAGACATCTCCAAACATGGACACCAGAGTGTAGACATCTCCATACATGGACCCTGACATCTCCATACGTAGACCCTGGGGTGTAGACATCTCCATACATGGACCCTCAGCCAAAGAGTACTGGTGTTCCAGTGCACACATATCAGATGTCTTAACTGGCTATTTTCTATTTTGTGCTGTTGGCCTTTTCTATGGAATACCCAGTGGTCTCATTTGTATAATAATACATCTTAAATGTATATTTTGTCTATTATGGGCCAGTGTCACAGTGGGAGGCACATGAATCATGTATAACTCACTTCTCCTTAAGACTTTAAGAACGACATCTTAATCACTTCACAATTACTTTTACTTGTACAGAGTGTATGTCATGTTATGTTTTACTATGTTATGTTATAGTAGGTTGTTGTGCGGTGCCTTGTCCTAAGAATTTCAGTGCCCAGTCTGACAATTTTCGTGCATCTGACAATAAAAGACTTGTGACTTTTTTTGATCTTACCTCAGGAGCACAGAGCCTTTGAGATGGCCAATGGCGGCACTCCTCTGCCCTTCTCCAGCCAATCAGCTTCCTCTACATTTGTGCCCTCCAGTCAGTATGTAGAGGAGGAGGGGCCAGTGAAGGGGAGGGAGGAGCCAACACAGAGTGCCGAGGGGTCTCCGTCACAGGAAGCAGGGCTAGATGTGTGTGAAGGCTCCAGGACCAATCAGTGGTGAGGAGGAGGGTCACGTGACCTACGTGTTCACAGTTAGTCTTGGGGCACAGTTTAGCTCACACGTCTTCACACGTATGTTACACAGCTCACACGTCTTCACACGTATGTTACACAGCTCACACGTCTTCACACGTATGTTACACAGCTCACACGTCTTCACACGTATGTTACACAGCTCACACGTCTTCACACGTATGTTACACAGCTCACACGTCTTCACAGGTATGTTACACAGCTCTCACGTCTTCACACGTATGTTATACAGCTGACACTTATGTTACACAGCTTCGCATGCATGTTATACGTCTTAACACGTATGTTATACAGCTCACACGTCTTCACGCGTATGTTACACAGCTCACACGTCTTCACACGTATGTTACACAGCTCTCAAGTCTTCACACGTATGTTATACAGCTGACACTTATGTTACACAGCTTCGCATGCATGTTATACGTCTTAACACGTATGTTATACAGCTCACACATCTTCACAGGTGTGTTATACAGCTCACACGTATGTTATACAGCCCACACGTCTTTGCACGTTTGTAACACAGCTTCACATTTCTTCACATGTATGTCACACAGCTTCACATGTTTGTTATACAGCTCACACGTCTTCCTGCAGTAATCAGCTTACTCAGAGGCCTGTCTGTGTGCACGCGCAGTGTGTGTTACCTGCGCTCTTCCATGGCTGTGTAAATGTGTGTGTGTGTGTGTGTGTGTGTGCGCGTGCAGTGTGTTGTAAGTGTGTGTTACCTATGCTCTTCCATGGCTGTGTGTGTGTGTGTGTGTGTGTGTGTGTGTGTGTGTGTGTGTGTGTGTCTCCCTTCTCTGCTGCTGCTGCTGCTGTGCTTCAGGCCTGACGGGGCGTACGTCTTTGCCACGCTGGCAGACGCAGACAGGTCAGTCACCAGGGCAGGCTGAATACTGGGAGGGGTTCAAACACGGGGCGTCAGACGGGGGGGGGGGGGGGGGGGGGGGGGGGGCTGCTGTATAGCACTGTGGCCAACATGAGGAACACACCACCACCACCACACACACACACCCCACACCACACACACACCACAAACACCAACACCAACACACACACCTACACCCACACACACCCACACACACCACACATCCACCACAGAGGGGCACTCATCACCTTTTTTGATTGGTTTATTTTCACATCAATCATAAATAGACAGGAGCTGGATATTCACCTGGGAGATCTGTTCATTTTACATCATGAAGCGCAAGCAACCAAATCAACCTTTAAGTATGAGAGCTGTGTGCTACCCCTTTAAGTATGAGAGCTGTGTGCTACGCCTTTGAGTATGAGAGCTGTGTGCTAAACCTTGTAGTATGAGTGCTGTGTGCTTCTCCTTTAAGTCTGAGAGCTGTGTGCTACTCCTTTAAGTCTGAGAGCTGTGTGCTTCTGCTTTAAGTATGAGCGCTTGTTGGGTCTCGTCCATTCTGCGTTGTGAGCTGTTTCAGTGTGTGTGTTGATGTGTGTGTTCATGCGTGTGTTCATATGTGTGAGTGTGTGTGAGTGTGTGAGTGTGTGAGTGTGTGTGTGTGTGTGTGTGTGTGTCCATGCGTACGTTCGTGTGTGTGTGTGTGTGTGTGTGTGTTCGTGCGTGCGTGTGCGTGTGCGTGCTGATGTGTATGTGTGTGTGCTGATGTGTGTGTGTGTGTGTGTGTGTGTGTTGATGTGTGTTCATGTGTGTGTGTTTGTTTTCAGGACAAAGTCCAAGTCCACCCCAACACTGGACTCCATTCATAAGCAGGAACAAAGAGGTGAGCGTGGCTCTGGGATGCTCTTGGACAGAGATATACACATACACATACACACACACATACACACACACACACACACACACACACACACACACACACACACACACACATCTCAGTTCATCCCACACACACACACACACACACACACACACACACACATCAGTTCATCCCTCTCTCTCACACACACACACACACACACTCCACAAAAACATCCTCTTTGCCTGTTTTTTGTTGCCATTATTCCTTCTTGTATTCTGTCTGATGAACACAGATCTGTTTGGTCTTCCGGTTCCAAATATACCAAGCACTGTGCCGTCTCCTCTAGTCTAGAGAGATGTACTTTCATTGGCTCCTCTATTCTTGACCACTTGCTCATTGGTCCTGCTATTGTGAGCCTCATCTCTCATTGGTCCTGCTATTGGGACACTCATCTCTCATTGGTTCTGCTGTACTGACACCTGTCTCTCATTGGTCATGCTGTACTGATGCCTTTCTCTCATTGGTTCTGCTGTACTGACGCCCCTCTCTTATTGGTTCTGCTGTACTGATGCCCTTCTTTCATTGGTCCTGCTGGTGTAATGGTCTCCTGTGATTGGCAGGTCCTGTGGAGGAGTGGCCTGAGGAGAAGAAGCTAGGCCAGCAGATGTCTCAGGGTGAGTTTGAGCGTCAGCAGATCCTGGACGAGATGAAGAAGAGGACGCCTCTGCACCGGGACAGCAGCTGGATCCGTCAGCGCAGCAGTAGCAGCAGCAGCTACGCCAAGGAGCCCGTCGCTCTGGGCGACGACCCCGTCAGGAGGTCAGCGCTCACATCTCTACATCTGTAGTCACCAATCACATCAACACAACAACCTCACATCAGCACCACCACCTCACATCAAGGGTTGCCATAACGACCCTGTCGCTCACGCTTCCTCAGTGCTCTCTGCCAATCAGAACCTTTCAAGGGTTCCCGCACAGAAGAACAAATTCCTTTCAGAACAAATTCTGAGGATATTAGAATCTAGAGCCTGCTATCTGGCAACAGTTTGTAAGTCAAACATTGATCTGATTTTTAAGTAAAAAATGTAAGGCTAATGTGTCGTTTTAAAGGTCATTTTATTGGTTGATTTCTTCATGTGTTCCTGTTCTCTCTCTCTCTCTCTCTCTCTCTCTCTCTCTCTCTCTCTCTCTCTCTCTCTCTCTCTCTCTCTCTCTCTCTCTCTCTCTCTCACAGGTTTGAGTCCCTGGATGACCTCCACAGCAGCAGTGCCTTCACCTGGCCCTCCTCGGCGGGCCCCAACCCCATGCGCCCTCACTCTGCTCTGGGGAGCTGCGGGGGGCCCCGGGGCCCTGGCCGCTACAGCATGGGAGCACCAGGCGGTGGTGGTGGGGGTCGCTCCTCCACCCTCCCCGCCTCGCTCTCTGCCAGCTGCCTGAGGCAGGGGCCCTGGGCCCGGGCCGCCTCCACCTCCCCCACCCCCCTCAGGGAGGAGGCCTCCAGATCCCCACCGCGCATGAGGTACTGATTCCTGTTGTTGTTGTTGTTGTTGTTGTTGTTGTTGTTGACGTTGTTGTTGTGAGGTACAGATTACAATAGTATCCAGACTCGTATACCCCACAGACATACCCATCCATGGCCGTACATGAATAGTCGTAAAGAAACAAGTCTGTGTGTGTGTGTGCATGTTTGTTTCTTTCCACGTGTGTGTGCGTGTTTCTTTCTACCCGTGTGTGTGTGTGTGTGTGTGTGTGTGTTTTTTTTATCTCCACCCGTGTGTGTGTGTGTGTGTGTGTGTGTGTTTCTTTCCACCCGTGTGTGTGTGTGTGTGTGTGTGTGTGTGTGTGTTTCTTTCCACCCGTGTGTGTGTGTGTGCATGTTTCTTTCCACCCGTGTGTGTGTGTGTGTGCATGTTTCTTTCCACCCTTGTGTGTGTGTGTGTGTGTGCATGTTTCTTTCCACCCTTGTGTGTGTGTGCATGTTTCTTTCCACCCGTGTGTGTGTGTGTGTGTGTGTGTGTGTGTGTGTTTCTTTCCACCCGTGTGTGTGTTCCTGTGGCGCCCCCACAGCAGGCCCCTGAGTGGCAGAAGGATGTGTACCCGCTGTGAGCGCCCCCTGGCGAAGGGTGCTGCCATGGTGATTGAGTCCCTGGGCCTCTGCTTCCACCTGGCCTGCTTCAAGGTGAGGCGGGGCGGTCGCAGGGAGACGCTCCGGGTGCTGGGTCCGTCTGGGTGCTGGGTCCGTCCGGGTGCTGGGTCCGTCCTGGTGCTGGGTCCGTCTGGGTCCGTCCGTCCTGGTGCTGGGTCCGTCCTGGTGCTGGGTCCGTCTGGAGGACGGGAGATCCTTGCTAATGCCACCACTCCCCTCACTCCTCCTGCAGACAAATCATGTTGCACGCCCCCTTCCAGCTTCAAACCCCCTTCACACACACACACACACACACACACACACACACACACACACACCTGCCTATTCCCCTTGCACATCTGTCAATCAGTCTGCCTGTCCTGTCTCTGTGGGATGTCCTGGGTTGGGGTGACAGGGTGATTGATGTGCCATACTCACCTGGGATGAATGTTTGGTTCCTCGTGGTCTTTCCCCCACGCTTGGCCCCCACACCTTCCTCACGCTTGCTTCATCTCTAACAGCGACCACAGTGATTGGTGCAAGGTCCTGTCAAGGTTACCTGTTCTCTGATTGGCCTCTTAGAGGTCCTGTCAAGGTTCTCTATTCTCTGATTGGACCATAAGAGGTCCTGTCAAGGTTCTCTATTCTCTGATTGGACCATAAGAGGTCCTGTCAAGGTTCTCTCTTCTCTGATTGGGCTCAAAGAGCTCCGCCCTGCTGGTCTGGGATCAGTGCTTCACGCCTCCTACCACCAGCTTTCACTAGTGAAGTCCCCTGCTGTCTGTAGTGGTTTAATAGTGGTGATTTTGAAGGTTTGTGTTAATGTGGGTGTCTCTCCTCTCCTCCTCCTCCTTCCTTTTCATCCTCCTCCTCCTCTTGGTCAGTGCGTCAGCTGCAGAAGCGAGCTGCGACGGCCCGGTCCCGGATCTCAGGTGCGGATCCGAAACAGACAGCTCTTCTGTGACCCCTGCTACGAACGAGTCCGAAGTGAGTAGAACCGCCACCGGATGACATCACCTGTCCCAGTGACATCATCCCCTACAGACTCTCTGACATCACCTGTCCCAGTGACATCATCCCCTACCGACCCTCTGACACCACCTGTCCCAGTGACATCATCCCCTACCAAACCCTCTGACACCACCTGTCCCAGTGACATCATCCCCTACAGACCCTCTGACATCAACTGTCCCAGTGACATCATCCCCTGCAGACCCTCTGAATGTCCCTCCTGGGCTTCCATCAAGCGTTGGATGGGTGCTGTTTCTCGCCAGTGATGGCTGCTGTAATATGTGGCTCCCAATCAAACTCCTGGGGCTAGGGCTGTTGTCTTGGTAAATTAAGGGCCAGTTGATTTAGGATCCTCATTAGATCCTGATTAAGGGCCAGTAGATTAGGATCCTCATTAAGGTCCAGTCGATTAGATCCTCATTAGATGTGTTCTGGCTATTGAATGGTGCGTTGAGCTTGTGTTTGGTGAACAGAACTACAACCACGTCTCTTATACACGGTTCAGACATGTTTACGGTTTCAGATATGTTTACGTCTCTTATGTTTACGCTGCTGTGTTTCAGCCCGCCCTCTGCCCAAATGACCAGAATGCATTGCAGCAGATCCAGGACACGCCCTCAGCTGCTGACCCATGACTCTCAGCAACCTCAAACATAACACACACACACCATTTAGCTTTCTTAACAAGATATTCATAGTGCAGGCTGTTTAGTAAAAGCTACCCTTAGACCGTCTACTTATAACAGACATGCACACATCTTTATGGCATTTTTAACACACACACACACACATCTTTATGGCATTTTTAACACACACATACACATATCTTTATGGCAATTTTGACAGTGGTTAGATGTGTTGAGTAATTTGTCCTGCAGTCAGTCAGTAAGTGAGTGAGTTTGGTTTTGTACTGCTGTGGGCATGAGCGTGTGTGTCCAGTCTGGGCAAGAGTGTGTGTGTGTGTGTGTGTGTGTGTGTGTGTGTGTGTGTCCAGTCTGGGAATGAGCGTGTGTGTCCAGTCTGAGACAAGAGCATGTGTGTGTCCAGTCTGAGACAAGAGCGTGTGTGTGTGATCATGTGTGTGTCCAGTCTGCTTCTGTTCTTCTAAGGAGAGTCTCCTGTCCAGATCTCCAGTCTGTCTGAATGAGTGTGTCTGTCTGGCTTTGACTGTCATGGAGGAAATGTAATTAATATTACTCATGTACGTGCATGTGGAAATGTAATGTATGAGGTTTTGGTATTAGCGCCTTCCCTCTGAAATGCTTAATATATAACATATATTTAAAGGATATTTAAATACACACTTGAGTAGGTTGTATGCACTTTTTAGTTGTAATGAATCACGTGTTGTAACTCTTGATTTAGGAGGTGTGGAAGTGATTTATGATTTGGTATGCTATTGAAATGGGGAAAAGCCTAGAGTATTTTCAGAATTGAAATAAAGATTTTCAGAATTATTTGTAAATAAAATGATTAAATAATAAATTTTACTCCGATCATGAGTGATTCTGTTTGTTCGTGTTCTTTTTTTTTCTTTTCACCAGTGAAGGCTTGGAGATTCATTCCCTTACCACACACACACACACACACACACACACACACACACACCAAAGCACAAACACTCAAACAAACATGCACGCACGTGCACACACACACAAAAAAACACACTCACTGAAACACACACATAGACACACTTACACACACAGCATTTCCAGATAATACACATTGCTTTAATGAGAAAAAAAAAAACAAGGAATATACATGGGAAATGTAGTCCTTTGTGTTGGCTGCATCTTTTCACTAAGGACAGTTACATGATGTGCACATTAGAAGACAGAACTTTAAAAATAACTCTGTATGCCAGTTGAACCATTTCCCCTTATTTTGCTTGGGGGATTTGTTTTATGGTACAAGATTTGAAGAAAGGGTCACCCAAATCCCCAGGTACAAGCGGGTGTCATGACGATGCACAGACACTGAGTGTGAGACAGGATCACAGACAGGATCAGACAGACGGGAGGACAGTAGGCAGGACACGCCTCAGCGCTCACGCCAGCCAGCGCTCTCCAGGAACAACGGCGTCTGTGAAGCACAGTGATGTCACTTCCTCCTCTTGAAATCTCTCGCCAGGGCGTCTAACTGTCAGAAAAACAAAAAAAATGATTCAGCTATGAGGTAAAGACTATTCCCAACAGTGTACCCACCCCTACTGTCTTACACACACATATACACACACAGTTTTGAGTGCAACATCGCAGTAATAACGGTATTTAATAGTGACTCATAAGAATAATAACACTACACACACTAACACTAGACCCAGCACACTACACACACAGCACACTACACACAGCACACTAACACTACACACAAAGAAGGCTGGTCAATGGGCTTGATGGTTCATCATTGAGTTTTCACACACACAGGTGGTTAGGCCAGGTGTGACATAGATGATTGACAGGTGTGTGTCTCCTAGATGATTGACAGATGAGTGACTCCCAGATGACGGACAGGTGAGTGACTCCTAGATGATTGACAGCACATCCTCACCAGGATGCTCTTGAGGATGTTTCTTCTCTGTGACCTCAGGTAGCTGCACTCTCCTGCTTCACACAGTTTCATCTCCTCAGAGATCTACACACACACACACACACACACACACACAAAGGGAATGAAAATTGTCATGCAATCATCTGCCTTTAAAGGTCCACTAAAATATAAATAGATACGGGACATTGTTGAGTCAACTTCTTGCAGTGATATATTATTGAAATAAAGCTCTTCTAATCTAAGATGAACACATGGAATATATCTAAACCTAAGGCAGCAGGTAACACCTAAAAGATGTTTGTCTGTGGATGTGATCATAAGTGTTATAGTGGACAGGTCCAGGAGGAGTCACACACACACACACACACGCACATACACACACACACACAACGTGTCCAAGAGGAGTCACACACCCACTCACACACACGACGGGTTCAGGAGGAGTCACACACACACACACACACACACACACACACACAACGGGTCCAGGAGGAGTCTCACACACACCTGGCCCGAGTTGAAGGTGTCCACATCCCTCTTCCCACCTGGGTACCATCCATGGGACCAGTGCTGAGCGCGTGAGAGCTCCACGCCCAGGAGCAGAACCACAGCTGTTAGCAGGATCAACCTGCACCCACACACCATCACTGGAGCTCTGCACACACACACACAGACACACACACACACCACACCACACACACACACACACACACACACACACACACACACACACACACACACACACACACACACACACACACACCACACACACACACACACACACACACCACACCATACAGACACACACACACACACACACACACCACACACCACACACACACACACACACACACACACACACACACACACACACACACACACGACACCATACAGACACACACCACACACCACACACCACACACCACACACACACACACACACACACACACACACCACACACACACACACACACACACACACACAAATAAACAACTATTACCAAACCTGCTGACAAAAGTGCACAACACCGGACACACTCTCACAGACAAACTTACTAAAAAGAGATCAATACACAAACAATCAAGAAAGATTAATAATCAAACACTTATATAAAGATTAATATACAAACTAAAATTATACAAAGACAGATATAAATACAAATACATTAGGTGTGGAGAAACAAACACACATAACAGACACAAATACACACACACCCCAGGCATTACAATGGAACAGCAGCTAATGAACACACACACACACACACACTAATTAATATTGTGTAAACACTGATAATAGCATATGTGTACGACGTGTGGAATATTTCAACATAGTCTGATCTTTTGCCAGTTTTGCTGATATAAATAATTTATTTCCATCTGCTGAAATGCTTTTGATATTAAAATCACAATTACAATTACACAATTGTAGACATTATGCATGAAAATGAACATGTTTACTTCACACCTACCTAAACTAACTTTTTTATTCATTACGCCATTGTGCAAAATTAGAGAAAGTTTTAGAACGTCTACCTCGACGTCCCTCGTTGACCCTTCTCTCTGCTGGAGGTCCTGGTCTGCTGTGCGACCTCAGGACTGAGTGCCAGAGACAAACTCACACTCTCTCTGATCTCTCTGTGTCTCTCCGTCAGGATGGATACGTCTCTCTGGATGGACACGTCTCTCTGGATGGATACGTCTCTCTGGATGAACACGTCTCTCTGACAGCCTCCCTCCTGAGTCGAACCTCAGGCGTTCCTCACTCCTGCCTGCTGTGGACTGAAGAAGAAGAAGAAGAAGAAGAAGAAGAAGATCGTCGTGCTGGAGTTTGATTCTACTTGTGCTCCTCCTCCTCGCCTTCCAATTTATCTCCTGCTGGAGCCTTCATCTCTGCATCCTCATCATCTTCCTCAGTGTCAGCATCAGGTGTGGGAAGGGGTCTTGTGTGCGTAAGAACGGCTCAATTCCAATTATCATCTTCAAACAGCCTGGATCACAAGTCCCAGCCTGACCTGCGGCTCAGAGGAGAAACCTATTAGTCATCTCATTAAAGCACACACACACACACACACACACACACACACACACACACACACACACACACACACACACACACACAGACACTAACACACACACACACACACACACACACACACACAGACACTAACACACACACACACACACACACACACACACACACACACAACACACACACCACTGTCCAAGCACACACACACACACACACACAGAAGTCACACCCTGCCTCACAGGGCTGGACACTTATGCAACGCAGTGAAATGACTGGGAAATTAGTGCATTATGATTATTATTATTATAAACGTTATAACGCCTGTTGGCCTGTTGTCACACTGGAATTGTGTTGAAACCAAGTGTCTTCCTCAGAATATTTCAGCTACACTTGATGTCACTTTCTTAAAAAGAAGAATAACTTGTTAAGTTGTCAGTTAGGCCCATGTGTGTTGCTGAAGCTGTCCTTTTGGGAATGATGAATCTTTGAAGAGCTGTGTAGATGTTGTGTGGAAGAGGAGGACCTGGCCATCGCTGTGTGACCTCGGATTAATCGCCTCCATTTAATATTTCATCCACACCTGATGGGGCGAAGGGTCATCTTCTGTTCCGGAAAGATCCCTCCCCCCCACACCCAAGGCTTTGTTTTCTTGTGTCAATCAGGCATGTGGACACAGACGCAGAAGGGGCCCCCGAGGACCAGACACGAGGGACAGAGCAAACACCCCCCCCCCCCCCCCCCCTCCACCTCCGCGCCCCCTGGACAGTCACTTGATGGCTGGCAACAAGGGTGTGTGTGGATGAACAGGGGTCAGCAGCGAGTGTGTTTATGTGTGTGTGTGGAGAGTAAGCTTTGTGTATGTGGATTGACAGTGATGTGTGTGTCTGTGTGGAGAGTGGGCTGTGTGTACGTGGATGGACAGTGGAGTGTGTTGTGTGAGTGTGTGTGTGTGTGTGGTTCTGTGCGTGCAGAGTGTGCTGTGTGTATGAACAGTGGTTTGTGTGTGTGCATGTGTGTCGAGACTGTGCTGTGTTTATGTGGATGGACAGGGGTGTGTGTGTGTGTGTGTGTGTGGAGAGTGGGCTGTGAGTATGTGGTCTGACAGTGGTGTGTGTGTGTATGTGTATGTGTATGTGTATGGACAGTGATGTGTGTGTAGAGGGTGGTGTGTGTGTGTGTGTGTGTGTGTGTGTGTGTGTGTGTGTGTGTGTGTGTGTGTGTGTGTATGGACAGGGGTGTGTGTGTGTGTGTGCGTGTGTGTGTGTGTGTGTGTGTGTGAACAGTGGTGTGTGTGTTGTGTGTGTATGGACAGTGGTG
Source organism: Sprattus sprattus (assembly GCF_963457725.1). Classification (NCBI taxonomy): domain Eukaryota; kingdom Metazoa; phylum Chordata; class Actinopteri; order Clupeiformes; family Clupeidae; genus Sprattus; species Sprattus sprattus. The sequence continues at coordinate 26,045,099 of NC_137922.1, read as the reverse complement.
TGTGTGTGTGTGTGTATGGATGGACAGTGGTGTGTGTGTTGTGTGTGTGTATAGAGGGTGGTGTGGAAGTGGGGGTGTGTGTGTGAGTGTGAGTGTGAGTGTGAGTGTGAGTGTGAGTGTGAGTGTGTGTGTGTGTGTGTGTGTGTGTGTGTGTGTGTCAGTGGATGAAGAGGGGGTTGGGTGACTGTAGACTAATTGGGTTGTTTGAATGCGATGCAGCTCCTGTGTTTGAACTGACGCCACGGATCTGTTGACTTCCTATTGAAAGAGAGAGAGCAGGTGAACCAGGAGGACAGGGTCACGACCTACACACACATACCACACACCACACACACACACTCTTATACCTGAAGCACTTCCTGCTATCAAGCGAGTCTGATGTTTCCCATTTGTGTCATTTTTATTCTTTTTGGATTTCCGTGCTAATCAGCACTCACACACACACACTGAAACAGCTCTTATTAAGGTTTTCAATGACATCTGCCTTCATACAGATTCAGGAATATTGGGTTGAAATTTCAGGTACCGAGCAACACCGTCATTGACCTACTCAACTGGATTCTTGGCCAGGTCGTAGTCCTGACCGTGGATGCGTCGGCAAAACTAAAAATCAAAAGGACACTTAAATATCAGCATTTATTTTAAGACAATTTGGATTCATTATGGGAAATGGCTGCAAGTCTGACAAATCTGCACCCGCACTCTCCAGATGGTACAAGCATTAGGGAATGCACAGGGACAGGCAACCCATGAGTAAGAATGAAAACCTCTGGTCTACAGCACCCCTAGTGACCATGTTATGTAAGGGCTGGTAATGGTCCCCTAATTCCTCTTTCATCATCAATCAAATTTAAGTACATGGCATGATTGACATATTAGGCTTCGGTGCCCAACTATGTAACCCTCAGGAGATGCATAGTTGGACAGGATCCTGGTGGTGCAGTGGTAAATATGCAGTTTGTAGTGCTGATGGTAAGTATGCACTTCGCAATGTTGATGCTAAGAGGTTCAAATCCCACTGTGGTGAAGTTAGTCAGTCATGTATCTGACCTGTCCAAAAAGAGCCCTTGTGCAAGTGTTCCAGTGCACATACAGCCGTGGAAAAAATTAAGAGACCACTTCAAAATTATCAGTTTCTCTGGTTTTACTATTTATTGGTATGTGTTAAAGTAAAATGTTCATTTTTGTTTTATTCTATAACCTACTGGCAACATTCCTACCAAATTTCAAATACAAATATTGTCATTTAGATCATTTATTTGCAGAAAAATGACAATTGGTCAAAATAGCAAAAAAGATGCAGTGTCTTCAGATCTCGAATAATGCAAAGAAAACAAGCTCATATTCATTTTTAAACTACACAATACTAATGCTTACACTTAGGAAGAGTTCAGAAATCAATATTTGGTGGAATAACCTTGATTTAAAATCACAACTTTCATGTGTCTTGGCATGCTCTCCACCAGTCTTTCACATTGCCGTTGGGTGACTTTATGCTACTCCTGGCGCAAGAATTCAAGCAGCTCGGCTTCTTTTCATGGCTTGTGACCATCCATTTTCCTCTTGATCACATTTCAGAGGTTTTTTATGGGATTCAGGTCTCGAAATTGGGCTGGCCATGACAGGGTCCTGATCTGGTGGTACTCCATCCACACCTTTACTGGCCTGGCTGTGTGGCATGGAGCATTGCCCTGCTGGAAAAAACATTTCTCAGAGTTGGGGAACATTGTCAGAGCTAAAGGAAGCAAGTTTTTCTTCCGGGACAACGTTGTACTTTGCCTGGCTGAGGTTTGTAAAAGACCATAAGGATTGAAAAAAGCGGACTGGAGGGTCTTCTAGTTCGTCTTCTCTGACATCAGCTTCATAGCCAAACTTAAGTGAAAGCCCTTAGGCTTGCTGAAGAGCACTAAGGAGTGTGCGTCTGTGTGTGTGTATTGCTGTATGAGATAATCAGTTAACAACAAATTGATACAATTGTCGTCTTAATCATTTTCCAAAAAATCATTATAAAAAAAATTGGCTCAGATACTAGACAGGAGTTTCTATGTTGCCATTGGAAACTATACCTCAACACCAACATTGTTGACCTATGGTGTTCCCCAAGGATCAATCTTCTGAGCATAGCTTTGCTGATAACACCGGAATTGAATTAACCTTCTCACCTCCTGATCCCCTTTGTGCAGCCTTTGGAGTAAAATCAGAGAGGCAAAATATAATAATAAAATATTTTTAAATGTAATTTCAGGCAGGCACCTGTGACCTTTTGAAACAGTTTAACTGTTTAGGAGTTTGAAATAGCAGGCCAGGATGTTTTCATTGACTACGGCAGGACTTAAAACCAGAGTTTAAAAAAGTATTTACTATTTTGACACAAACAGAAATGTACTATTTATAATTGAGAACTGTATTGTACAAGCACCCGTACACACACACACACAAATATAATCTGAAAGAGACACTGATAAAATCTCAAGCACTTTTATTAGGTTTCAACAATATCTTGCTTAGAAAGGCCATTAGGCACTATATAATTATATATAAATTTTAAATCATATATATAATTATATATACATATATATTCAAATTTGGAATAACAAAACACTAGAAAACAGATGCAAATAAAAAAAAACATACATTTTTAAGACAATAATACCAAATAAGAAAAGCCAAAAAATAAGAAAAGAGACCAGAGGCAACCAAGCGCTGTAAAACATGTGGAGATGGTCCCAGTACAGTTTAATACACCACTCAGAGGAGCCACTAGAGGGCGCCACTCAGGGGGAGCCAGGGACTAGAACAGGAAGCACACGCAGGCAGGGCAAAGGACAGGAAGGAGATTTAAATAAGCTTACAGTATGTACAGAGGGGGCGGGGAAAGGAGTATGGGGGAGGGGTTTACGATGGGGAGGGGCAGGGTGGGATCTAGCGTGAGATCCAATCACAGTGGGTTTAGGAAGATAAGCGCCAAGAGGAGGAAGAGGAAGAAGAGAAGGGTAGGAAGAAGAGGAGGAAGAGAAGAAGAGGAGGGTAGGATGAAGAGAGGAAGAGGAGGGTAGGAGGATGAAGAGGAGGAAGAGAAGAAGAGAAAGAAGAGGAGGAGGCTACACAGAGCACAGAGGGAGGTTGGGGGAGAAGGGAATGAACATCACATTCTAATGGGAGGTGGCGCTGTCTCTCTCACACACACACACACACACACACGCACAGGCACACACACACACACACACACACACACACACACACACACACACACACACACCACACACCCACACACACACACCCAGCAGGAAAGGGTGCAGACACACACATATACACTGCTTCCCTCTCAACCAGTGGATTAAAGGACGATAATTCAAAATGGTGGCGTGGAGAAGATCTGTTGTGAATGGAGTCTGGTTCTGAACTGAGCAGGTCTGCTTCTCCACAGAGGAACTGGATCCTCTGGGATGGAATGGGAGGAAGTTCTGGAAATGAATGGACTACAACCTTAACTAGAACGGCTGGGGTTCTAAGCTGGACCGCTGGGATATAGGGTTCTTCGTTCTAGGCTTTGGTGCCGGACCGAACCAATGGCTCTCTGGGTCTGGGTATTGAGAGTCCTCCTATGGGTGGAGTCAATCCTCACAAGGCATTTCTCCAGCCAATAGGAAGGTAGCTCTAGGAAGGTGGGTGGAGCCTGGACCTGTATGGATGAAGATTGGCACGTGTAATCTCCTGAGTGGGAGGAGCGACAGAGAATGACACCCTGACAAAGTGTGATGTCATCAGGTCCCTCAAACAATCAGCCAATCACGTCATCCCAAGTGTTTGCCAGGGAGGCGGAGCTTACACACAGCTGTCCTAATTGGAAACATTATTATAACAAATCTACCATCACAATCGCCTGCAGCCAATCAGATATCTAGCTCAGTTTCATTAGCCAATCAGATATCTAGCTCAGTTCCATTCCAACTGCTGTTGCCAGTGGGGCGTGGCCAAACCACGGTGTGCGTGACAGGTCAAACAGGGGCTTTGGGTGCCGACCGGAATTCCAATTCCAAATCAATACTTTCATTGGTCAGGGGATTGAGTGTGAGCTTGTGAAGGCAACACACACACCTCCAACCCCCATCAAACGTTCTGGGGCTTTTCATAATGACAATGACACACACTGACACACATTCCAAACCTGGGCCTTCGTATTGAGGTCGAGTGTCTGCTACGAGCGTGTGTGTGTGTGTGTGTGTGTGTGTGTGCATCTAGTGGAACTGGTTCAGAGTGCGGTGTAAAGAATTGGCTTTGTGATGTCATCTCCTTTCAGGGCAACAAGCATCATACGACTAACGGAGATGTTTGGCATCTATAGTCAGGTCACAGAGCTAAAGCTGTAGGCAACAGAAAGAGAATGTGTGTGTGTGTATGAGCGGGAAAGGACACACACACACACACACACACACACACACACACACACACACACACACACACACACACACTGTGGTAATGTGGTCATCTGTTAAAGTGAGTAGGACGTGTCCTTGAATACAATCCCAACTAAAAAGACTCCTGCCCGTCCTCGTCCTCGTCCTACTCTTGTAAAACAGGTTCTAATCTAAAAGCAGGCTGAGCTCCAAACAGTAACCCCTCGATAGCGGACTGCTGTGTGCACACGATGAGAGAAACCAAAACACACACACACCATTAAAACACACACACCGTTAAAACACACCTTTGGAGTGTATAGCACAGGTGAGCATGCATCACTCTTGACGTCCCTAAACCTAGCTGTTCCCTCTCTCTCTCTCTCTCTCTCCCTCTCTCTATCTCTCTCCATCCCTCTGCTCCCCTCCTCCTTTCTATATATCCCGCATTTCTACCACTCTGCCATCGTGAGGAGATGGGTGGAGTGGGGGTGGGGTCAGGAGTGGGGGGCACAGCTGTATTTGGCACTCCATTTGAGTTGGGGGGAGCACCTGTGTGTGTGTGTGTGTGTGTGTGTGTGTGTGTGTAGAGACTGAGGAAGGGATTTGGCCTTAGTGTGTGTGTGTGTGTGTGTGTGTGTGTGAGAGTAGAGATTGAGGAAGGGATTTGGCCTTAGTGTGTGAGGGTACAGACTGAGGGAGGGCTTTGGGCTTAATGTGTGTGTATGTATGTGTGCCTGTTTGCTAAGAATACAGGATGCATCCTGATTGGCTGCTCATGTGACACAAAAGCTTACTTGAGCACCAATCAGATCTCAGATCAGTCACAGAGATCTGTCACTCGACTGCAAAACCAAATAAAAGTCGTAAAGTAAAAAGAGTAAAGCAGAATCCCGAGTGCAGCCTGCAGTTCCACCCCGCTCCACTAGGGGGGCAGCGGTCTCTTGGGCAGGGCCAGTCTGGGCCGGCCCAATGCCAGGTGCATTCTGGGTAAAGGTCACTCTAAAACCACAGGCAAACGGCCCTCTAAAAGCAAACGTGGGAAAGGGGGAAGTTTATGTACAAGAAGAGAAGGGGGCATATTAACATCATCAATATTACAAAATATTCAAGAAGGCATCTCTGATTTTCTTTTCTCTCCGGTCAGGTTCTCTCCGGTTCTCTCCGCCCGTGTCCGTCCGTCCGTCCGTTCTCTTGTTTTCTTTTCCTCTATCACTCCACGGAACCAACCAGCAACAGGCTTCAGTCCCTGTGTCCCCATGCCTACTTGAAGTTGGCGTAGTCAGAGAAGGCATCGATATACTCCTGGACCACTTTATAGCAGAACTCATACTGCTCCTGGAGGAGGAATAGGGGGAGGAGAGGAGGAGAGGAGGTTAAAGACAGGCTGCTAAGAGACAACAATAAAACAATTAAGCAATAAGGTTCGAGAGGCAGTACTGTATCGTCAATAATGTACTGTTCGAGGGTGTTGTTAGGCCCGACACGTAGCGGAGCAATAAAATATGATGATGATTGTTTAAGTAATTGTGGCAATCTTATAGCTGTAGCGAAGTTGTGGACTTGTTAAACTAACTGGTGAGAGGGCAGAATGGCTGGATGAACTGTGGTGAGGATGCTGATTGGTTTAATAAACCGTGGTGAGGTTTCGAATTGGCTGAATGAACTGTGGTGAGGTTTCTGATTGGCTGAATAAACTGTTGTGAGGTTGTTGATTGGCTGAATGAACTGTGATGAGGTTTCTGATTGGCTGAATGAACCGTGGTATGATTTCTGATTGGCTGAGGGGTCAGCGAGGTGAGAGGTGATTGGCTGAGTGGCCAGCCAGGTGAGAGGTGATTGGCTGAGTGGTCATCGAGGTGAGAGGTGATTGGCTGAGTGGTCAGCGAGGTGAGAGGTGATTGGCTGAGTGGTCAGCGAGGTGAGAGGTGATTGGCTGAGTGGTCAGCGAGGTGAGAGGTGATTGGCTGAGTGGTCATCGAGGTGAGAGGTGATTGGCTGAGTGGTCAGCGAGGTGAGAGGTGATTGGCTGAGTGGTCATTGAGGTGAGAGGTGATTGGCTGAGTGGTCAGCGAGGTGAGAGTTGATTGGCTGAGAGGTCAGCGAGGTGAGAGGTGATTGGCTGAGTGGTCATCGAGGTGAGCTGTGATTGGCTGCTCCACTCACCAGTGTCTGCACCATGTGTGGCCTCTGCAGCCTCAGGCTCTTGACCGTCTGGAACACGTCCAGGATTCCCTCCGCCTTCACGCGCTCCAGAACCGTGCTCAGAGCACAGAAGGTTCCGGTCCGGCCCGCGCCCGCACTGCACACACACACATAGAGAGAGAGAGAGAGACACACACACACACAAAGACACACACACACACACACACACACACACACACACACACACACACACACAAAGACACACACACACAAACAGAAAGACACACAGACACACACACACAAAGACACACAGACACACACACAGACAGACACATACAAAAAACAAAGGTTAACATTAGCAGGCAGGAAGTGTGACAGCTGAAGCCACTGCTACTGACTAAGGAGGTTGAACCCTATTGGCCGAGGCCAGTCTGTCTGGCGATGTGATTGGTGGAGGCTCACCTGCAGTGCACTGTGATTGGGTGGTTGCCGGACTGCTGCTGCTGCTTCTGCACGGCGGCGATGATGTTGATCATTCCCTTACCGTCCGTCGGGATCCCCACCTCAGGCCAGCCGTGGAAATGGAACTGCCTGACCAGACGGCCCTTATTCTCCTACAGAGAGAGAGAGAGAGAGAGAGAGAGAGAGAGAGGGGGGGGGGGGAGAGAGGGGGAGAGAGGGAGAAGAGAGAGAGAGAGAGGAGAGGGGAGAGAGAGAGAGAGAGAGGGGGGGAGAGAGAGGGGGAGAGAGGGAGAAGAGAGAGAGAGAGAGAGAGAGAGAGAGAGAGGAGAGGGGAGAGAGAGAGAGAGAGAGAGGAGAGAGAGAGGGGAGGGGGAGAGAGAAAGAAAGAGAGAGGGAGAGAGTAAGAAAGAAAGAAAGAGAGAAGGAGATAGAGAGAGAGAGAGAGAGACAGAGAGATAGAGAGAAAGAGTCAATTGTATTGATTCTAAAACAAGGTGCAGGGTGATTGGTGCATGACCCAGTAAGGTGCGGGGTGATTGGTGCAGTGTGGTCACATGACCAGCCATCTGTGATGTTACTGGTGCAGGGCGGTCACATGACCAGCCATCTGTGATGTAACTGGTGCAGTGTGGTCACATGAACATCCATCTGTGATGTTATTGGTTCAGCGTGGTCACATGACCAGCCATCTGTGATGTTACTGGTGCAGTGTGGTCACATGACCAGCCATCTGTGATGTTACTGGTGCAGTGTGGTCACATGACCAGCCATCTGTAATGTTACTGGTGCAGTGTGGTCACATGACCAGCCATCTGTGATGTTACTGGTGCAGTGCGGTCACATGACCAGCCATATGTGATGTTACTGGTGCAGTGCGGTCACATGACCAGCCATCTGTGGTGTTACTGGTGGAGAGCGGTCACATGACTCACTCTGTTGTTGGTGACCAGCAGGTCTCTGATGGTGTAGCTCTCGCTCTCCTCCTCCCTCTTGAGCTCGATGGAGATGTCGCCGTGTGCAACCACCCCATCACTGGGCCAGTATAGGGCACACTTCTCCTGCAGGGGGAGGGGGAGAGGAAGAGAGAAATAGGGAGGAAGACAGGGAGAGAGAAAGGGAGAAAGGAATGAGAGGCAGAACAAGATGAAGAACAGAGTGTACAGGTGACAAACAGAGGGGGGAGTTCAGAGAGGAAGAGAGAGAGGGAGAGTCCATGAATTAGATTATCCTGAGAATCAACATGAAATAAGAGATGGCGGTATGTGTGTGTGTGTGTGTGTGTGTGTGTACCTGTCCTCTCTCTCCTCCAGCTCGGTGAGCATATGTGCATGTGTGTGGTGTGTGTGTGTGCTGTGTGTGTGTGTGTGTGAGTGTGAACCTGTCCTCTCTCCTCCAGCTCGGTGAGCATGTGTGTGTGTGCGTGTGTGTGTGCATGTGTATGTATGTATGTGTGTGTGTGTGTGTGTGTGTGTGTACCTGTCCTCTCTCCTCCAGCTCGGTGAGCATGTGTGTGTGTGTGTGTGTGTGTGTACCTGTCCTCTCTCCTCCAGCTCAGTGAGCATGACGATGGAGCAGCTCCTCCACTCCCAGATCATCCTCCAGAAGTCCTCGATGGTGTGCTGCAGGGGGCCCTGGCTGGCCATGTACGAGTCCTTCTGACGGTACCCCTGCACATACACACACACACACACACACACACACACACACACACAAAAAAACAAGTCTTAGCCCTACGTCATGGAAGACTTCTGCATTTGAAATACACACATATGATAGTTGAGGCTATATGCTCCATAAATGAGATTCTTGGAGTCTCTTAACATATCAAATGTGATGCCAACCGTGGTGTGTGTGGCGGTGGTGTAGGTGTTTGTGGCAATGATGGTGGTGGTGTGTGTGGCGGCGGTGGTGGTGTGTGTGTATGGTGTGTGTGTGTGTGTGTGTGTGTGTGTGTGTGTGTGTGTGTGTGTGTGCGTGTGTGGCGGTGGTGGTGTGTGTGTATGGTGTGTGTGTGTGTGTGTGTGCGTGACAGTGGTGGTGGTGGTGCTGCTGCTGTGTGTGGCAATGGTGGGGGTGGTAGTGTGTGTGTTGATAGTGGTGTGTGGCGATGGTGGTGTGGTAGTGTGTGTGTGTGTGTGGCGATGGTGGTGTTTCTTACGTCGATGAAGGAGGCGTTGACGTAGTCCGTGTTCTCCTCGCCCCTCTTCACAGGGATGATCACTCTGTTGAACTCATCTGAGGAAATAATCATAAGCAAACATGGTAAACACACACACACACACACACACACACACACACACACACACACACACACACACACACACACACACACACACACACACACACACACACACACACATATAATCTCACACACACATAATCACACACACACACACACACATAATCTCACACACACATAATCACACACACACACACATAATCACACAAACAAACAAACCCAAAGACAAAGACAACACCTCATATACACTGGCTCACACAAACCCCACACACAAGCGATTTACATAAACACACAATCAAACACATAAATGCACAACCACACTCAATACACACACACAAATGCACCCACACATCTGTGCACACACACACAGCCAGAGGCCTTCACACGCGCACACACACACGCGCACACACACTCACACCCACACACGTAGGCCCTCACATGGAATGATTTGTAGGACGCGGTTTTTCTTCATGTTGGCTGGAAGGTTGCCTGTTCTCATCTTGTCATTCTGGATTTTTATGGCGGTCAGCTTCTGGTGGGGGAGAGGACAGCGACAGGAGTCAGCCTCACTCAGACAGACAGGACACAGACAGACACACAGACAGACAGACATCACAGGAGTCAGACAGACAGACAGACAGACAGACATCACAGGAGTTAGACAGACATCACAGGAGTCAGACAGACACACAGACAGACAGACAGACAGACAGACAGACAGACAGACAGACAGACAGACAGACAGACAGACAGACAGACAGACAGACACTCAGACAGACAGACAGACAGACAGACATCACAGGAGACAGACATCAAAGGAGACAGACATCACAGGAGACAGACATCAGAGGAGACAGACATCACAGGAGACAGACAGACATCACAGGAGACAGACAGACATCACAGGAGACAGACATCACAGGAGACAGACATCACAGGAGACAGACAGACAGACAGACTGACAGGAGTCAGCCTCAGTCAG
>NC_137922.1:25972374-26019874 GCF_963457725.1 Sprattus sprattus | reverse complement strand
TAATCCCAACCGGCTGCCTCTCATCAGGACGCTGTGGACGACACACAAACACACAAACACACACACACACACACAGACACACAGACACACAGACACACACACGTGGACGACTCCAAGGGGAAACACAGAGCGCCCTCATCTCTTACATAACACAGAGAGCCTCTCCCAGCACACACACACACACACACACCTGCGGACTACTCCAAGGGGAACCAACGAGCGCCCTCATCTCTTACGCAACACAGAGAGCCTCTCCAAGCCCTTCGCTTCATCTCTTCTTCTCTTCATCTCGCCTCTCTATCACTATCGCTCCTAAATCTCTTAGCGACCTCTCGAGCAATCCCTCTCCCTTCAATCTCTCTGGCGACCTTGGTGTCACTCTTGATCTGGTTTCCTCAGCGCTCTCCCTGAAGTATGACACACACACACACACACACACACACACACACACACACACACACACACACACACACACACGCTCTCCCTGAAGTATGCAATTACAAACTATTTTTTGTTATTATGTAATACTTCGGGTTGCGATTAATCAGTGCATGGGGACCAAGGCAGACTCAGGGGTCCTCTCAGAGGTCCTCTCCGTTACATGGATTCAGGATTGTACTAAAAATGTACTTTAATATCAGCAAGTACATTTCAAGCACATTATAATTTTTTGTGCTAAATATAAGTGCAACAAATATATATTACAAATGTAAACTAATTACGTGTACATTTCTACTCCGGTGGTACTTCGCTATTCCTAATATAAAGTTCACTAATTAGTACCAGGGCTTAAGCTGATTTTTAGTCTTTGTAAGTTTATTTTATTTATGCGTTTCTTTGAAAAGGGACAGTGTACATTGATACAGTGTATGGCTAGCTTTTACTTTTACTTCTCACACTTTTAAAAAATGTTTTCAAGACAGTCAATTGTGTATAAGAATACTTGCAGACACATCTGAAACCAATTCTCATTTCAATGTAATTATAAAAAGGTAAAAAAAAAAAAAGTAAATTGAAGTACACCTGATATAAGTATAGTAAGTTGTAATAATAATATAGTAGTATATACATTTTGTGTTCATGGTACAGTGGTTAGCAAGTGCATCTTAATGGTGTCTCAGAATAGTAGTCATCAAGTACACTTAGATACATTTAAGTACAGTCTTGGCCAAAAGTTTTGAGAATGACACAAATATAAATGTTTACAAAGTTTGCTGCTTCAGTGTCTTTAGATATTTTCATCCACTTCATGTAATTGTCAATAAAAGCCTTTGACACTTATTAAATGTTTGTAATTATACTTCAGTCTTCCGTAGTTACATCTGACAAAACTATCTAAAGACATTGAAGCAGCAAACTTTGTAAAAATGTATACTTGTGTCATTCTCAAAACTTTTGGCCATGACTGTACATCTTTAGTACTTAATTAGTACATTGAAAATAAGACACTTTTAGAACAATAATCATGAGTGCATGGAGGTAGACTAAGTCTACTCAAATAAAGGATACTTCACTGTACTTTGTGTTTTACCTCAACATCCCTCAGCTCAAATACGGTGTGGCCTCCTCTGTTCTCAGATCTGATTCAACTCCTCATTTAGAGAATAAATGGACATTTCACACGACTTTGAGCTGTTTTAACTCCTCATTTAGAGAATACATTGACATTTCACACGACTTTGAGCTGTTTTAACTCCTCATTTAGAGAATAAATGGACTTTTCACACCGCCTATGATCTCTTTTGACTCCTCATTTAGAGAATAAATCGACATTTCACACGACTTTGTGTAACTCGCTTGTTGTTCCAGAGGTGGAGGCCACATGTAATTTAGCCAATCAAGAGCATAGTGTATGAGGCCTGCATCACGTCCCACTGCTGTGTCCGTACAGCAATGCGGAACCTTCAACGTGACACACCAATGTCGGCTGTCGGTGAGCGTCTAGTCTTTGCGGCACTGCGGAACCTTCAACGCGTGACACACCAATGTCGGCCGTCGGTGAGCGTCTAGTCTTTGCAGTACTACGGAACCTTCAACGTGACACACCAATGTGGTGAGCGTCTAGTCTTTGTGTCTAGTCTTTGCGGCATGTTCTGCACTGTTGGCAATAGTCGCACACCTGTTGACAACTTTACGGCTGATTGAGCATATTGAATTGGCGGTGCGACCCGTTGATGACAGAGATCTTTATATTGTTTTATATTGTTTATGTACTGTTTGTAGACATTTTGTTCATAATTCTCATGGTTTTCAATGCAATGTCCATGTTAAAAAGTACACTATACAAAAACATGACTGGTGGACAAGACATGATACAGAACATCTCAGAAGCCAATAAGTGCTGTGTCACTTCAGAGTGTTCATGGACATGGACACACACACACACACACACACACACACACACACACACACACACACACACACACACACACACGTTTCTGAATGTAAATGTTTAAACCTGTCAGACACCTGTGTTTCCATGGAGATTAATGTTCAAAGCCTGCCAGAATATGACCGTGACACATCATGAACTCTGGGCCAATAGGAACTTGAATATGACTGTGACATCATGAACTCTATGCCAATAGGAACGTTAATGCAGCAGTGTCACATCATGTCCATCTGCAATGATGAATCATCACTTCACTCAGGGTACACACACACACACACACAAACACACACACACACACACACACACGTGAGTCAGTCTACGTCGTCAAGTGACGCTACGCTTGGTTTTATTGAGAGCAACAACAGGACACCAGTGAACGCCATGTGTCTACAGGTAAGTGTGTGTGTGTGTGTGTGTGTGTGTGTGTGTGTGTGTGTGTGTGTCTACAGGTGCTAGTGAACACTGCGATGAAACCAGCCAAACCAAAGCCACATCTGACTAAAAAGCATCACACACACGCACTCACTCACTCACTCACTGACTGTTCTGACCTCACAACACACACACACACACACATCTGAGTACAAAGCATCACGCACACACTCACTCACTCACTCACTCACTCACTCACTCACTCACTCACTCACTCACTCACTCACTCACTCACTCACTCACTCACTCACTCACTCACTCACTCACTCACTCACTCACTCACTCACTCACTCACTCACTCACTCACTCACTCACTCACTCACTCACTCACTCACTCACTCACTCACTCACTCACTCACTCACTCACTCACTCACTCACTCACTCACTCACTCACTCACTCACTCACTGTTCAGAGCTCACAACACACACACACACATCTGAGTACAAAGCATCACACACACACTCAAAAAACAGATAGTTCCAATTGGCCTCCCCCATACACACACACACACACACACACACACACATCTGAGTACAAAGCATCACACACACACTCAAAATACAGATAGTTCCAATTGGCCTCCCCCATACACACACACACACACACGTACGTGTATAAAACCTAAATATAGCCATCTAAAGAGCAAAACACTGTATAAATATATATATATATATATATATATATATATATATATATATAACCCTCCATCATCCACATGCCCCCACCCAGGTCCTCTTCTCTGATGGGCGAGGAAGCTAAAGCTCTGCAGAGCACTCACTCACTGTTCTGAGATCACGACACACACACACACACACTCACTCACTGCTCTGAGCTCACGACACACACACACAGGACACACACACTTATGAGACCACACACACACACAATCAAGGCGCACACACACACACTCTCACTCACTCACTCACTCACTCACTCACTGTTCTGAGCTCACGACACACACACATTCACGACACACACTTACGAGACCACACACACACACCCAAGGCACACACACACACACACACTCACTCACTCACTCACTCACTCACTGTTCTGAGCTCACAACACACACACACACTCACTGTTCTGAGAACATGACACACACACACACACACACAGTCACGACACACACACACACACACACACACTCACTGTTCTGAGATCACGACACACAGACACACACACACACTCACTCACTGTTCTGAGCTCACGACAGAAGTCCTCTTCCACTCTTCTGCGCAGAGAGCAGTGTTCCCAGGCCAGAGGAAGAGCAGAGGCCATGACTAATTTAAAACCCCTCGCTGTGTGCATTCACACACACACAGACACACACACACACACACACACACTATCTCTCTTTTCTCAAACACTCTCTCACACACACTGTTATGGCCTAGGGAAACCATACAGTGAGGGAGGACGGAGACGTAGCTTTCTTAAACAATATTCAAGGTTTATTTCATAAACCCAAACGATAAGACGTAATAACAAAAGACTGGACTAACGGGTAGGCAGGAAGCGATCAGTAATCAGTAGTGTGGTGCGAACGAGTGTTGTGTGTAGGTAATATACTGCGTGCATGTTGCATGTTACACCAAGTAAAGATAAATACAATTAACGGCAGCAGTCGGAAGCAGGCAGCAGCAAGGCGCAAAGCGCTAGAGCAGCGGAACCAGGAAGCAAATATAGGCCGCGACCTAGTCGACCCCGCCCACCTCAGTCCTAATCGGGATGACACCTGCAGCCACCTGCAAACAATCACAAGCAAGGCGGCCTGGCGGCCGTCACACCTCCCCCCATAAAAGAAATCCGCCGGATTTCCAATGGGGTCAGTTCAGAACTCATATTTGCATAACACTTCAACAACAAACACAAAATACATGAAACAGTTATCCACACATAAGGTTACTTACTATTTTTTTTTTCTTTTTTTTTTTTTTTTAACACAGTAACCAGTAAGCTAGAAACATCAGCAACCACAAATACCACGAGATCACAATAGTCTTCGTCTCGAAAACTTCACTACGCAACACCATTAAGTCACCAGCACAACCACCACCAATATCAATACAGTTAGGCCTAATTCAATCACCCATCACCATTACTTTAACGTTAACGCCATACCATATAATGGTCATAGTTATTCAGACAATTTCCTTTGAAAGTCAAGTCTAGTTAAGGTCACAATAATTTTTCCCCATTACATCCACAAACCATGTCTCCAAATCCACAATCTCACCATAACTCCTGGACTCAAACTGCCTCTAATGTTCCGGTACCTGAAACATTAAAAGACAGGACAACACAGGAGAAGACACCGATGGTAGACACACTAGCTGGCAGGAGCGCGTGACAGCGCGTCCGCAATCACGTTCTCTTTCCCCCTAATGTGCTTAATGTGCAGATTGTATGGCTGGAGGAAAATACTCCAACGCATCAATCTCTGGTTGGGATTTTGCAAAGCATTCAGAAAAGTTAACGGGTTATGATCACTATAAACCACGATGGGGGTTGGGCAACCTCCAAGGTAGACCTCAAAATTCTGTAGAGCCCAAATTATTGCTAATGCCTCTTTTTCTATTGTTGAATAATTCAACTGGTACGAATTAAACTTTCTCGAGAAATAGCATATGGGACGTTCATTAGATTTCTCATCGTCTTGAAGCAAAACGGCTCCAGCTCCCACGTTACTCGCATCTACGTGCAGCTTAAACGGTTCATCTATCCTAGGAGCTGCAAGCACAGGCGCAGACGAGAGCAGATGTTTGGCACCCTCGAATGCAGTTTGGCAAGCAGGCGTCCAGACGAAGGGCTTGTTCTTTTTAAGCAAAGATGTTAACGGTACGACGACAGAGGAGAAGTTTTTGCAGAAACTGCGATAGTACCCAATCATCCCGAGAAACCTCATTAGTTCCCGCTTACTGGTCGGGGATGGATAACTATCTATAGCCTGTACCTTGGCGCGCACAGGACGCACAAAGCCTTGACCAACGACCTTACCTAAATAGGTCACCGTCGCCCTGGCGAACTCACACTTCGCCAGGTTGACGGTGAGGTTGGCGTGTGCAAGTCGAATGAACAGGTTGCGCAGTCGTTCCAAATGGGAACTCCAGGTATCACTGTGTACGACAACATCGTCCAAATATACGGCACACCCGTCCAAATTTGCGACGACCTGATTCATCAGTCTTTGGAATGTGGCAGCGGCGTTTCGTAAACCGAATGCCATGACGTTATATGCATAGAGCCCACTTGATGTAATGAACGCGGAAACCTCACGCGCACGCTCTGTCAAAGGAATTTGCCAGTACCCTTTTAATAAGTCCAACTTAGTAACGAACTTAGCTGACCCAACCTGGTCCACACAGTCCTCCATTCTGGGGAGGGGAAATGAATCAGCTTTCGTGACACTATTCAATTTTCTATAGTCGGTACAAAACCGATGCGTCCCATTGGCCTTTTTCACCAAAAGACATGGACTGGTCCAGCTAGAGTATGACCTTTCAGCCAAATCGTTCTGTAGCAGATACTTCACCTCCCCTTCTAAGATTTTCTGTCTCTCCCCAGAAACTCTATAGAAGCGTTGGCGTATTGGGGTGGCTTCCCCAACGTCAATATCGTGACTAATTAGGGTAGTCTGAGTGGGTGTGTCAGAAAATAAGCACGGAAACTCTTTAATCAGCGCCGCTACCTCGGATGCCTGACCTAAACTTAGATGGTTCAATAGCAATGGTAAATTAGCCAAAGACTCAGTATTGTTGAGTTTCCCCAACAATGCTGCATCGTCAGGTTCACAGGCGTCTACCTCTTCCAGCGCTGCCACCGCTGGCATGGAGGAGACCGAAGTTGCGAGACAGATATGAGCAGGAGCACAAGTAGCGCTGTCCTCGTCCAGTGCTGCCACCACCGAATTAGGAACAGAGCTTTTCTCAACTTGTACCGACGGCCCCTCCACTGTCCCCACAACCTCACGATCAAAGTAGGGCTTTAGCAGATTTACGTGACACAGTTGCGTCCGTCTTTTCCTATCCGGCGTAGCCACTACATAATTGTCATTTTTCTCCTGGCGAACTACATTATATGGCCCTGCAAACTTAGCCTGAAATGGCGAGTGTACGACAGGCAAAATGACCATTACCTGATCACCAGGCTTGAACGAGCGAGACTCGGTCTTCCTGTCGTACGCTTGCTTCATTTTCACTTGGGCTTGTTGCAGTTTCAGCATTGCCAACCTACCAACCGCATATAAGCGTCGCCTAAATCCATCAACGTACGCGGTCATGTTCTGTGGCGGTGCACTGTTCTCAATGTCCATCAAGGATGCTACTGGTCCACGCACCCTATGGCCAAACACGAGTTCGTTCGGGCTAAACCCTGTGCTTGCCTGAGTCACCTCCCTAACTGCTAACAGCAGCCAGGGGAGTCCTTCTTCCCAATCAGTACCTAATTGCACACAATACGCTCTCAGCATTGATTTATACGTTTGGTGAAACCGTTCTAAAACACCTTGACTCTGGGGGTGTCGTGCCGATGCCTTATTATGCTGTATCTTTAAGCATCGCAATATCTGTGTGAACGTTCTCGATGTGAAATTCGTACCCCTATCTGACTGTATAATCTTAGGCAATCCGAATATGGAGATAAACTGAGACAGTGCTCTCACCACTGGTTTGACCTTGATTGAACGCAGCGCGTATGCAGCGGGATAACGGGTAGTTTGACACATTACGGTAAGCAGATACAGACAACCTGTTTTGGAACGAGGCAACGGTCCGACACAATCAATCACTAGATGTTCGAAAGGTTTTGGTGAAGGAGTTATCGGCCGAAGTGGTACAGGCTTAATCGTCTGATTCGGCTTACCAATTAATTGACAAACGTGACAGGTTTTGACATGTGACGTGATATCTCGTTTAACACGAGGCCAATAACAGTAGCGCAGGATTCGGTCATAGGTCTTTTTAATTCCCATATGACCTGCATCATCATGGGCTGTAGTCAACACTATCTTCCGCAGTGAGGAAGGCACCACGACCTGCCAGTCACACTCATCTGGCAGTCCACTAAGCGACGGGCATCTACGAATTAGAACCTCATCTCTAATCACGTAACCATTCTTGAGTTCGCTGCTTTTGATGTCATTCGCTTTAGCATATAGCGACTGTAACGAAGAATCAGACTGTTGCGCCGCAATCAGATGTTGACGCGGAATGGAATCGGGCCACCCAGCCAATGACAACATCTCTGAACTGTCGCCATCGCCCGCTTTGGCCCCCGCGCGCGTCGCAGAGCGCGTCACAGCCGACATCGGACTTACACAAGCAGTCTCACACGCGTCGAATAGAGACTCTAGATTAGGGTCAACGCTAGGCAAGTCATTGGCCCACACTCGGGCCTTGGCCAGACCGTTACCCAGAATCAGGGCAGTACCATCTAACGGGAGCGCGGGACGCACCCCCACCAGCACTTCACCTTGAACCAAGCCGCAATCAATAAACACTCTATGCAATGGCACAGATAAAACATTGAGGTTAATTCCTCGCACTAAAACAGACTGACCGGAATCGGAGGCAGACGAAAATGGCAAAGCTGACTGCAAGATAAATGATTCTACCGAACCAGTATCTCTGAGTATTTTAATTGGGACCTTCTCTCCACCAGCACTTAGTGATACATAGCCATTTGAAATAAAGGGAGCAAAACTCTCTTCTAGATCAGACTCGCTCACGTTTACCAGCTGACTCGGGAGAGTTATCACCATGCCAGAGCCTAGCGCCGCATCTCTAGTCTGAGTATTGGTACGGAATTTCCCCTTATACCTCTGTTCTTTTTCTTTCTTCTTTTTTAACTCCTCACATTGCCATTTGGTATGTCCTACACCCAAGCAGAAATGGCAAGTTACGCTCGAATCAAACTTTTTTTGAGTGCGCTCAGTATGAAACTCCCTCTGACCAGAAGCAACAGGTGGGTCAAACGTGGGTCTACGAGGAGCTGGGCGACTCCACTGGACACGCTCACGAACTGGCTGAGTACTCAAATGTCTGGTTTTATGTATCAGAGCGTAGTCATCCGCTAGAACTGCTGCGTCGGCTACCGTAGTAACGTAATGTTCTGTAACATAAGTCGCAATGTCCTCCGGTAGACCATTCTTGAATTGCTCAATCAAAACAAGACTGCGCAATTCCTCGAACGCCTCCACTTCAGACGCAGTACACCAGCGATTAAACTGGAGCGACAACTCATCTGCAAACACCACATACGTTTGACCGAAACGTTTGCGCATTCCACGAAATTTTTGACGGTATGCTTCTGGTACTAATTCATACGCTTTGAGCACTGCCTTTTTCACACACGAATACGTACGGCACTCGGGTACTCCTAGTGCTGCATAAGCTTGGGCCGCTCGACCACTCAACGCACACTGGAGCAATAAACAGCGCGTAGCATCGGGCCAATCCTGTAGACACGCCACCCGTTCAAACAAAGTAAAAAAGGTGTCCACATTAGATTCCTCAAACTTTGGGAGAAGTCTTATGTCTCTCGCGATATCATGATTGCTGACATTAACTGGGGCAGGAGGTGCCAATTTCCCTTCCTCAATCAATGCCAAGCGCTTATTCTCAAAGGCCAATTTCTCGCGTTCGAGCTCTTGCTTTTCCAGCTCGAAATCGCGTGCCAATTTGGACCTTTCTACATGAGCCTCGTGCTCTTCTCTGCTTTTGGCCAACTGTAATTGCAAAATTTCCTTCTGCTGCTCAAATGATAAACCAAATGACGGTAACTCGGGAGAAGTTTCCTGTTCTGCGGGCAAAACCTCCTGCTCCACTAACGTATCACGAATAATCGTTTTCATAACGCCTTTATTTCTCTTGGCATGGGCAGACAATTTAACTTTATAGCGTCCCGCAAGTATCAACAGTTGATCCTTAGCAAAGGCTTCAAAAGCCTCCACTGAAGGAGAAGTGATGAATTTATCGACCTCTGACATGTCGACGCTACTAATTTCGATCAGCTGTTCTTAAACTAAACAAAAATAGACAGAGGTGTGATTCCTCCCATGTAACAAGACAACCCTATCCCCCTAAACATTCCCCCCCTCCAACTAATCTAACCTATTTTCTTGACTGCATCCAAGAGCCGGGGATTAGCAAGAATCTGCCCACCAATACCGCTGGGTTCCAGCCATCCCGACTAACGTCGATTCAGCCTTCTCCCACGGCGGTGACCACCAACCCAGACGCAGTCGCTGGAACCTAAGCTCGACACTGGAGCTTTCTACTCGGGGAAAATGTCTATTAAAGTTATCCCATCACACAAGGACATTCACACCTCGCCAACAAACCAACATACGATACTCACTCTGAACAGCTGTCAGAACACTAATTAGCGGTAATGCGCCCGACAATTACAGGTTATATTACTCTACAGTTTACCCTACAGTTTACCAATCAAATAACAAATAATACTAACACTACATCTCTGCCTCCCAAAAAAGCAGAATAATATTAGCTCAGTAACCATGTTAAGAACGTAAACCATCGAGGTTACTCACGTGCGGAGTCCATTCATAAAAATGGCGTGGCGGAAAACAAACAAATCAACGTAACCGCGGATAATGATAATTTATACTATCTAATGCAAGTTTGACGAGCCCCCATACTGTTATGGCCTAGGGAAACCATACAGTGAGGGAGGACGGAGACGTAGCTTTCTTAAACAATATTCAAGGTTTATTTCATAAACCCAAACGATAAGACGTAATAACAAAAGACTGGACTAACGGGTAGGCAGGAAGCGATCAGTAATCAGTAGTGTGGTGCGAACGAGTGTTGTGTGTAGGTAATATACTGCGTGCATGTTGCATGTTACACCAAGTAAAGATAAATACAATTAACGGCAGCAGTCGGAAGCAGGCAGCAGCAAGGCGCAAAGCGCTAGAGCAGCGGAACCAGGAAGCAAATATAGGCCGCGACCTAGTCGACCCCGCCCACCTCAGTCCTAATCGGGATGACACCTGCAGCCACCTGCAAACAATCACAAGCAAGGCGGCCTGGCGGCCGTCACACACACTCTCTCACACTCAATCTCACACACTAACTCTCGAACACACACTTTGCACACACACTCTCGTGCACACACGCTCTCTCACACACACGGTCTCTAACACATATTCTCTAACACACACTCTCTCACACGCTCACTCACTCACTCTAGCACACACTCTTTCACACACACTCTCGCACACACACACACTCTCGCACACACACTCTCTCACACACACGCTCTCTCACACTCACTCACTCTCACACACACGCACTTGCACACACACACACACCCTCTCTCTCACATACTCACACTCACACTCTTCAGCATGAGAAAAGGCCGGTGAGCACATGTTCAGTCTCTTCATCTCCGGTGCCTGAAGTGCTCCCTCACACAGATGCACTGTGACAGCCACACACACACACACACACACACACACACACACACACACACACACGCCGCACCGCGCTCGCTCAGAACCTCTCAAGCCTCACGCCCCTCTTCCTTACAAGGATCCTGGGCACACCCAGAGGATGTACAGAAGGTTTGTGAGCTGGGTGTGTGTGTGTGTGTGTGTGTATGAACAGAGCTATTGCACAAGCATGGCACACTCTGTGATGGCTTCCTCTTGCAAAACTTGGGTGGTAAGTCAACAGCCTCTGACGAGCCTCGTGTGTGTGTGTGTGTGTGTGTGTGTGTGTGTGTGTGTGTGTGTGTGTGTGTGTGTGTGTGTGTGTGTGTGTGTGTGTGTGTGTGTGTGTGTGTGTGTGTGTGTGTGTGTGGCATGATTTTAGAAGAGTGGCAGTGGCATCAGCATCACCCCCTGCTTTAACCCACATCTCAAATTCAGTGCTAACAAGCAGCGCAGATCTCTTATTTAGAGACGCACACACACACACACACACACACACACACACACACACACACACACACACACACACACAATATCAGCGCAGATCTTTTATTTAGAGACGCCGCTACACCATGGGCCCAGCACAGCTCAGCCCAGCCATGACGCCACTCTGCAGGAATAGCAAGATCATGACGCCAACTATTCATGCACACAGCATCAGCGAAGACACACACACACACAAAATATCAGCAAGAACACACACACACACAAAATATCAGCAAGAACACACACACACACAAAATATCAGCAAGGACACACACACACACACACACACACACACCACACTTATCCAAATTGCAATCCCGCAGTTTGCTTTCCAGCCATCTCAGGAAGTTGTCCAAATATCTTTCCGATATCTCATGTGCTCTACTACATCTTCATCATCCTCATCATCACAGGGACGGGAAGAACAGAGTTCTGGACCGAACGCATGCGTACATCGGATCAGTGTGAGAGAGAGAGGGGGAGAGAGAGAGAGAGAGGGAGAGAGAGAGTGGGGGAGAGAGGGAGAGAGAGAGGGAGAAGGAGAGAGAGAGAGAAAGAGGGAGTATGAGAGAGAGAGGGAGAGAGAGAGAGAGGGGGGGAGAGAGAGAGGGAGAGAGAGAGAGGGAGAGAGAGAGAGGGAGAGAGAGAGAGGGCCACTCTGATCAGTGTGAGAGAGGGAGAGCGAGAGAGCGAGAGATGGAAAGAGGGAGAGGGTGTGAGAGAGAGAGAGAGAGAGAGAGAGAGTGTGAGAGAGAGGGGAGAGGGGGAGAGAGAGGGATAGAGAGAGGGAGGGAGAGAGAGAGAGGGAAAGGGCCACTCTGCCTTGTCTCAGGTAACTGCACTCTGTTCCACTACTCAACCATTACTAACACGGCAGCCACTTTACACATGCTGAGAGATATGTGTGTGAGAGTATGTATGTTTGTGTGTGTGTGTGTGTGTGTGTGTGTGTGTGTGTGTGTGTCTGTGTGTGTGTATGTATGCGAGTCTGAGTGCCTCTGGGTAAAAGAGTGAACTGAATAACTATCCTAAAATACTTTCTGTGCCACACTGCTGCACACCAGCGTGCAATCACAGCTCTCACCTTCATCACATCTTCATCATCACAGCGCTCACCTTCATCACATCTTCACCATCACAGCGTTCAACTTTATCACAACTTCATCATCACCGCGATAACCTTTATCACCCTCACCTTCATCCCCGCGCTCACCCTCACCATCACAGTGCTCACACTGGATCACCCACCATGTGTCCCTTGTGTGTGTGTGTGTGTGTCTTGTGATAAGCCCACCTCAGCAGCTAGGACCTGGACCCTGGTTCCTATGGTAACCGCTTAACGGGACCCCGTCACTGAAGCGGTTAATAACTCACACTGGAGTGGAGAAGGGATGTTGCTCTACCGCTGAATAGGTTACGGAATACACACAGGTGTTCTGGAGTGTTCTGGAACACACAGAGATGTACTGAGACGCAGGGACACACACACACATGGAGGAGTGTGACGGAATACACAAAGGTGTTTCCGAGCACGATGCCGATATTTATGTGCAGCACTGTCTGCTCTACCCCTGAAGAAAGATTTGCATTGCTAGTTCTCGATGATGTCACTGCGAGTGATGAAGTCAGTGCGCGTGATGTTTGGCTCCCAAACTTTTCTTGACAACGAGAGAAAAACAAAGTGCCCCCCACCCACAAACCCACGCACCCAACACCACGGTGCAAAGGCTGATATGCTCATGTAGACTATTACCAGTTTTCATTAATAACACAGATGCCAAAAAACATTTGCCTAGCTTTTCTTAAACAGTGTTTAAACCGCCACATTTCATCAATAAGTACAAAGGCCATAAACTCATCGCCAATAAGTTAGCTTCAGGCTGCTATGGGGGTGGGGGGAGTGGGGGGGATTCAACAGTGAACCAGGCCTGAGGCTGGTGTGTGTGTGTGAACAGTCACAGGACTGAAACACAGCTGGAGGATACACACTCTTTCCACATGGCAGCCAAGAGGAACTCACCAACAACAGGGACACACACACACACACAATAGTTACTGATAAACAAGAAAGACACACACACACACATACACAAACACAACACTGTTACTGATTAACAAGACAGACACAAACACAGCTAATGTTACTAAAGAACAAAAAACAACAACAAAACACACAGCACTTACTAACCAACACAGGCCTTGAATTTCAGCGCAAGATTGTGGGTATTGTGCATAATTTCATAGATCCCTTCAACTTCTAATGCGGGAAATTCTGCCACCCATGTACAACAATGTCTAATAATGTTCAGACGGACCAACCTCCGCCCAGGACAACCCACAAGGCCACTTTTGGTTATGGTTGTATGATTCCAAGTTAGGTCTTAATCCTTGGTTCTGTATTGAGCTTTTCCATCTTGTACGAGTTTAACTCATTGGCAGCTTGCTTATGTATAAGCCCAAGTGTCTTCCTTTCATTTAAAATGCCAAAAGATTACAAAATTTCACAGACATCAAATGGACATTTTGCATCAGCAAGGCAAGAAATGTGATGAATCCCAGAGGTCAAGAAATGTGATGAATCTGGAGGTCAGAGGTCAAGGACAAAAACAAAAAGGGGGGGGGGGGGCACTGTAGCTCACACAGTAGCCTCGACCACATTCGGGCTTGACGCCCATGGATTTTCTCATTTCTCCTTTCTCCAAGTTTGGAATGCAGATCAATGGAGAAGAGTATTGTGTAGTGATGATGAGCCCAAGTTCATTTCACTACAGTACAGTAGTTCAGAGCATCACTGAACGTGGTGGAGAGCGAGAAAATGCAGACACAGACACAACACAATGCGACCGTGACTAAGTAGATATGAGTGTGTGTGTGTCTCAACTTGCGGCTTTCATGTCCTCCAATTAGACACCCAGGGTCTGAACACATCAACCATCCCTCCCTCTGACACCCAGCCACACGAGGCGCTCTCTCACACACACACACACACACACACACACACACACACACCAACCATCACTCCCTCTGACACCCAGCCACACGAGGCGCTCTCACACACACACACACACACACACTCCATGACTAAACCCGTCTCACTCTTCTACAGCACGTCCAAACCATCCTGCTCTCTTCAACAAAAAAGCACAAGCGCCAGTGTGTACTACTTTTCTTCTCTGCCCAAATACACACACTACACACACGGTCCGATCAGAACACACAGTTTCACTAGTGCTCACATTCACCACACACACTCTGTAATCATAAGCACAATTTCAGTCTCTCACCAAAGACACCACACACACACACACACACTCGTACATCAGCATAATCTCACTCTCTCATTGAAAACGTATTCCTATGTCACCAATCATCTGACTTTTCCCACCAAAACGGTTGATTGGGGGAATGGGGTGGGCTGGGGTGGTGTGTGTGTGTGTGTGTGTGTGTGTGTTTTGCTCTCTGTAGATAAGGGGTGTCTGTCTGTCCCCATTCATGGTTTATTAATAACCCCCCACCCCCCCCTCCCCCACCCAGTCCTGAGGGGGTCCTCTGTGTGACCGGAATACTCTCAATGCTCCCTTCATCCATGCCCATGCAGGCTGGGGTGGGTGTGTGTGTGTGTGGGATGGGGTGGGGAAGGGGTAAGCGTGTGTGTGTGTGTGTGTGTGTGTGTGTGTGTGTGTGTGTGTGTGTGTGGGGAGGGGTGTGTGTGTGTGTGTGTGTGTGTGTGTGGTGGGGTGGGCTCTCGCAGTCGCCACACAAACAGGGATTATACTAAAAAACACCACATCCATTACCCACAATCCTCCCCACTTCCTTGCGGCTGCAGGCCATCCTCAGGGTTCACTCCCCCGTCTCTCTCTGTGTGTGTGTGTGTGTGTGTGTGTGTGTGTGTGTGAGATCACTCCCCGTCTCTCGGACCCTGCAACTGCCTTTCTCTCTCTCTCCCCCTCTCTCTCTCTCTCTCCCTCTCACTCTCTCTCACTCTCTCTCACTCTCTCTCACTCTCTCTCACTCTCTCCCTCCTTTCTCTCTCTCCCCCCCTCTCTATCTCTCCCTCTCTCTCCTTCTCTCTTTCTCTCTCTTTCTCTCTCCGTCTCTCTCTATCTCCCTCTCTCTCCGTCTCCGTCTCTCTCTCCGTCTCTCTCTCTCCCTGTCTCTCCCTGTCTCTCCCTGTCTCTCTCTCTCTGTCTCTGTCCCTCTCTCTCCCTGTCACTCTCTCTCCCTTTCCCTCTGTCTCTGTCTCATGACTGTCTCTGTCTCTGTGTCTGTCCCAGTGTCCCTGGGCTGAGCTCTGGTGTGTCACGCTGCTGAACAGGGGGATGGGAACGGGGACGGGGCGACAGGGAAAGCCCCCTGGGTGAGTCAGAGGGAGCACATGAGGGCCTCCACCCTCCAGACGATGAGCTACGGTCTGCTAATGCTCACAACACTGCAGACACATGTGCACACACACACACAGACTGGTCACCACATACAGGAAGTGACACATCTGGAGTACCCTATCCACAATGCCTGGGTGATCAAGATGCAGCTTTCCACACACACACACACACACACACACACACACACACACACACACACACACACACACACACACACACACACACACACACACACACACACACACACTCACAGAGCGCAAAACTCTGTTTTAATC
This sequence comes from Sprattus sprattus, assembly GCF_963457725.1. Lineage (NCBI taxonomy): Eukaryota > Metazoa > Chordata > Actinopteri > Clupeiformes > Clupeidae > Sprattus > Sprattus sprattus. The sequence goes on along the minus strand of NC_137922.1, from coordinate 26,003,447 downwards.
ATAATTTTGATTGATAATTTCCCTCAAATAGACATTTACAGAAACATAGATTATGCACACAAACACAGGGACACACACACACACAGACACTTGCTCAAACTCACAAAAATACACACACACACACTCGCACACACGCACAGACTCAGAGAGGGCCATGTGCCCTGTGCATCTCCTGCTGTGGCCACTGAATGGGAAGTGAGGCTGCTCACACTGCTGGAGCTAAGGCTGTGTGTGTGTGAGTGTGAGTGTGTGTGTCTGTGAGTGTGTGTGTCTGTAGAGGCTGTTCACCCAGCTGGAGCTCAGGCTGTGTGTGTTTGACTGACAGCTCCCACTGCGGAGAGCTCTACGCCACTCACACGAGTGAAAGTGGATTGTGGCCCGTGGTCAGAGGATACCACACTGGTGGTTACAGGGAGGCCAACAGGAGCAGTGGGAGGGGCCAAGAGGAGCAGAGGAAGGAGAGAAGAGGAGCAGAGGGAGGAGAGAAGAGGAGCAGTGGGAGGGGAGAAGAGGAGCAGAGGGAGGAGAGAAGAGGAGCAGTGGGAGGGGAGAAGAGGAGCAGTGGTAGGAGAGAAGAGGAGCAAGGGGAGGAGAAAGAGGAGCAGAGGGAGGAGAAAGAGGAGCAAGGGGAGGAGAGAAGAGGAGCAGAGGGAGGAGAAAGAGGAGCAAGGGGAGGAGAAAGAGGAGCAGTGGGAGGGGAGAAGAGGAGCAGAGGGAGGAGAGAAGAGGAGCAGAGGGAGGAGAAAGAGGAGCAAGGGGAGGAGAAAGAGGAGCAGTGGGAGGGGAGATGAGGAGCAGAGGGAGGAGAGAAGAGGGGCAGAGGGAGGAGAAAGAGGAGCAAGGGGAGGAGAGAAGAGGAGAGAAGAGGAGCAGAGGGAGGCGACAAAAGGAGCAGTGGGAGGAGAGAAGAGGAGCAGTGGGAGGGGAGAAGAGGAGCAGAGGGAAGAGAGAAGAGGAGCAGTGGGAGGCGACAAGAGGAGCAGAGGGAGGCGACAAGAGGAGCAGTGTGAGGAGAGAAGAGGAGCAGTGGGAGGAGAGAAGAGGAGCTGTGTGAGGAGAGAAGAGGAGCAGTGTGAGGAGAGAAGAGGAACAGTGGGAGGAGAGAAGAGGAGCAGTGGGAGGAGAGAAGAGGAGCAGTGGGAGGCGCCAAGAGGAGCAGTGGGAGGAGAGAACAGGAGCAGAGGGAGGAGAGACGAGGAGCAGTGGGAGGAGAGAAGAGGAGCAGTGGGAGGGGAGAAGAGGAGCAGTGGAAGCTATGACAACCACTGGAAGCTAGCACCTTCTGAGCACTTTCAGGTAGATGATGTGCTATGGGAGGTCAGTGGTGCACCGGACGGACGGACCAACACAGAGACAGACCAGCGAACCGAAACAAGCACACATACCAGACACACACACACATACCAGACACACACACACGCACACACATTCCAGACACACATACACACAGTCTATGCATTGGGATTCAGACACAGTCACGCATAGTCTGCACAAACACAGATAAACACACACACACAAAAACTACTCTAATGTGACAGTGGCCTTTTGGGTTTGGCTAGGGGATAAGAGCGTTTTATTCTAGATCAAAAATATAAAGCGTCAGTGGTCCTCACACGGTTGACTGCACCTTCAGCCAGCCTCTCTGCCTCTAAGGCCTCTACCTCTCTGCGTCTAAGAATGCGGCCTCTCTGCCTCTCAGGCTGCAGCCTCTCTGCCTCTCTTCCTCTCTGGCCTCTAAGGCCTCTCTGCTTCTAAGGCCTCGCTGCCTCTCTTTCTCTTAGGCTGCAGCCCTCCCTGAAAAAACAGACATATTATCTGTTGTTGTAACTGTGAATAAACAGACATATTATCTGTTGTTGTAACTGTGAATAAACAGACATATTATCTGTTGTTGTAACTGTGAATAAACAGACATATTATCTGTTGTTGTAACTGTGAATAAACAGACATATTATCTGTTGTTGTAACTGTAAATAAACAGACATATTATCTGTTGTTGTAACTGTAAATAAACAGACATATTATCTGTTGTTGTAACTGTGAATAACAGCCAGCTAGTCGCCTCGGTTTCCACGAGTGCCTAACTCAGAACCACTCTGGACCAATCAGAACCACTCGCTCACTGCCACAACAATGACTCTAACGTGAGAGTGAGAGTGAGAGTGAGAGTGAGAGTAGAGAGTGAGAGTTATGGAGTTTAACAGCGAGGACATTCCGGCATGTTCAGTCAGTTAGGGCCCAGGCAGGCAGACATGAAGTCTCACGCCTGTCACTGTGACGTGTCAGGGTGGAGGGCCTGCTGGGATTGGACAGCAGCTAAAGGGGGCGGGTCTGGAGGAAGCAACATGGTTCTAAGTGAAGTATGTTCCCCAGGTTTTCCACAGACTCTCAGCCTCTCAGCCTCCCACGCCTCATGAGTCAGTGGGGGTGTTTCTGCGTACTGCGTGGCTCTGCGTACACTTCTTCCCCACGCTGTGAGATCCCCCAACACCAGTGAGAAACACATCAGTCATTTTCACCTAAAGCCAAAAATAATTACTGGATTACTCCAGCTGAGGGAACACCACACGCACGCACACAGACACCCAGACACACACATACACATACACATACACATACACATACACATAAACACAGGGACACACACAGAGAGACACAGACACAGACACACAAACACACACACACACAGACACACACAGACAATAAAAGCAGACACAGCCTATTCCCTATGACCATCCACACTATGCAATTAAAGCACACACTCGCTGCCTGCTACGTCATCGGGACTTAAAGATTACAGCTATACTTCCAGACGAGGCTAGCCAAAGGCACCACCCTGCTTCAACACCTTCACTTCCAACCACACTACTTGACCTACACACTCCAAACAAGCACACACAATCTACCCTCACATACACACAAGGATTCGCAATGTCGAAATAACTTCTAACCCAACTAATGCAAGTCCTCTAACTTTAAGTCTCTCACTCACACTCACACACACACACACACACACACACACACACACACACACACACACATTTCCCAACTTCAATAACATTTCTTCAGTATGAGCACAGCCATGACCAGGTTGTGGCGTGCCTGTGCAGCACCTGACAGCAGAAGTGAGCGACTCACAATGAGTGCATGATGTGTGTGTGTAAGTGCATGATGTGTGTGTGTGTGTGTGTGTGTGTGTGAAAGTGAAAGTGCATGATGTGTGTGTGTAAGTGCATGATGTGTGTGTGTGTAAGTCAGGGGTGGGCAAACTTTTTGACTCGCAGGCCACAATGGGTTCTAAAATTTGCAGTGCACTGGCTTTGGGGTTCTCCAGGCAGGGGTGGGTGTGGCCCCTCTACGCTGCAGCGATAAGGATGACCGTGCTGTCGGCAGACTTCCTGCTATGTCATCTCATCTCCCTTCATCTCGCCTCTCCAGTGCTGTCACAACTCCAGTCACGTCACAGAGGATCTGAGACGACATCACGCAGACATCTGGTGCCGTCTTATTTATTCATTTATTTTCCTCCTCGGCCTGTGAGGAGCTCTGCAGCCCCTCTCCCATGAGCCACCAGGGCTGTGCCATCCGCACACGCCAGCTGGGGGATCAGGACGGGTGGGTGATGAACCAACACACACACACACACACACACAGGACGGGTGGGTGATGAACCAGAACATCGAGGGGAAGATCTCTAACCACACACACACACACACACACACACACACACACACACAAACACACACACACAGGACGGGTGGGTGATGAACCAGAACATCGAGGAGAAGAACTCTAACCTGACCTGTATAATCACTTATGCAAGGCACTAAGAGGCTGCCAAACTAAAATTATCCACAAACTTCAGTTAGCCGGCCGACCTGTCGAAGGGGGCCTGTCTTAACTCCATGTTAGCCATGATAGTTGAGCACTACCTCACACACGTCACAACATGCCTCCTAAAGCTGTTAGTCGCTTACATACTTAGCTAGGTGCTAACCGAGGTAGCAAACCGTACAATGGGCGTGTGGAGAAAAATAACTGACTGTGTTAGTGACAGGAGGACCCAGAGGCAACCGAAATTAACTTCAAACTGATCTCTGTAACACTATGTTGTTATATTCAGTGGATAATCATTTAATTCACTTCAAACTGATCTCTCTAACACTATGTTGTTTTATTCCGCTAATTCATTTCTACACCACCACCAGGCCTTAGCCTGAGAGAAAAAAAGAGAGAAAAAAGCAAGCAGCAAGCATGCAAGCATGAAACATCAAAGTCCCAACTCAATTCAAATCTACTCAATTTCAGATGATCTCACGGCCACTGAGCTTGTATCTGTTAGGCTTCCATATCAGTGACAAGGCCCCAGTGTAGCCCTGTCCATGCACAGTGGGTCTAAACATCACTTAAAATGTCTTCACTGACATAATAATCTGCTCCACATAAAAAATGAAGGAAAAAAAATACTGCATGTTCCCACTGTTTTTCTCAAGTTTGTCAGTGTGATAGGATCAGGTCTCTCTCATGACATTTTATTACACTGTTATATTATTTATTTTTTTAAATGGCATACTCCTCTCAATTTTACCCTCTTAACAATACTCTTCCACAGCAGCATTGCTATCCCCAAATGACTGTCCTGTCTCAGTTTGGCTCTATTTCCTGAGTTTTGTATGAATGTCGAACTGTGTGTGTCCTCGGACCTGTGGCCTGCTGTGTCAGAGTCTGTATGTTTCCCTCTCCGCTTCATGTACATTATTTGTTTAGAGAAGAACAGATAGGCCGATCACACAAGCTTGAAGACATCTCATGTGAAGCGACTTTCTATGTGACTTGTTCGCTGCATAAATGTAACCAGATTTGTAACAATGTTCTCTAATTCACGAACAATGTTACAAATACAAATTATTTTGCTACACAACATAAAAACATTCTGACGATGCTACAACTGCGTTAGAGTCAGCAAATAACATGATAGATCTCAGGTCACAACCTTATGAAACAGACAAAAAAATAGCAGTAGACAGCCTCGTCGGCATAGCTAGCTGATAATGTAGACACAGTCACAAAAGTCAGCACAGTTTTGCTCCAGCTGTGTACTCATGTACGAACAGGAAATTTCCAGTGTTTGAAGAGAAGACTGAGTTATGGATTAGACAGGCAAAGTATTGAACCGTGTGAGGAAATGAGCAAACGAACGACTCGCCATGTTCACTGCGGAAACAATGGGAACTGTATATCCAACTGTTTTGATTTGATAGGCTACGGCTGAACAACCTAATTCCTGGGCTATCGTCCCACAAAGCCCCCAATCACCCCCGTCCCCACCCTCTCGAAACATGTAGCTAGCAACAAAGCGCTGATCAATATGTTACTTTCAGTCAGGTAGCCCAACAACGCTACTCGAACGCACTGGACGCCAATTGTTTTCGTTGTGTATTGTGAACTGCAGTGAAAGCATTCACAGAACACGCTCACGTTTTAGCTTTACCAGCGGTCTGACTTCCAATAAAAGGTATGGTCTCTCTTTCTCTCCCCCTCCTCTCCTCTAGCCAGCCCCCACTTACTAATTTTCCCTCCCTGCCTCCCAGCTACTTCTGTGAATGTTCATGTCGCTGGAAACGTAATTGAATGCGCTCCCAAGATAACCAAGAGAGCGTTACATAAAATCCTCATCGCCCTTTCCTGCGACTTCAGCCTCCAGTAGACCAAAGATTCTGCCTTGAGTAGCTTCGGCTAACGGGCTAAAGCGTCACAAAACCTGGCTAGTATGGTTATTTGTATTATCCAGGAGTGTAACGTTACAACAAATGTGAAGCAATCCAGAAGCAGACTTTTCATGATAAGAACAAGCAATCCAAAAAAAGTCACTCACCGCGACTCTCCTCTCAAGACGTGTAGCCTTATATTTCAGAAAGGTGCAATTATTTGTCCTCCCTTTTCTCCACGTTCTTTTCCCCTGCCCCTATCTACACACCCCAAGAACCTAGAGTGTGTGCGGGGTGGGGGGCCTGTGTAGCTGGAATGATCCCGTGCAGACGGCACCTTTGGAGAGGGGTGATAGATCGTTGGCTTATGGCCCCCGAATTACATGTCAAAGAGAAGCCCAAAAATCCTGAAAATGTTCTGGGCTCTCCCTGACACACAGAAGAAATTCTTGCCTTCCAACCGGGGCACATTTAGCGAGTCTCCTGCGCTTTTTACTCGCTGTATCCGGGCGCTTTGGCCGCCGCTCCTATTCCGCCATGTTGTGTCTCTCGCGCTTGGAATGGGAAGCAACGCGTTCCCGGGACAGGCCCCGCCCCCCAGGACCACGGCGGCGCGCGACCTCTGGCGGCGGAGCGGGAACCGCACGAGGAAAACGGGATCAACGGGAAAAGGAGAGCACGGGCGTCACACTCTTCACATATGCACAACGCCCTCTCGTGGTGGTCAATTACTTGTTAAAGGGCGACGATACAAAGCTCAGATTCTGATAACTTACTGCAAAGTAGTTTTTTTCTGCACAACTTCGAATGCACAGCTAGTCGTACATAACAGTAATCTTCAACTATTTTGACACTGACACATCAAAAATGTGCTGACCTCTTAGTGAGCCCTATACATTCTCCACAGCACATCATCGCTTGTCTCTTCAGCAGCTTTGACAATGACTTGTGTGTCCCTGTCGCAACTCATGTGCTGGTGTGTCACTAGCACCGTTTAAATGGCTCCATTCTTCATCTGTATTCCAGCGGCATAATTACATTTATGGGAACAAATATGCAGAAATGGACTTAAAATGTGGTCACACTAAATTTCGAACTCTTTACCAGGCCTTGTTTTGGGAAGTTGAAGATGCCAGGGGTGTGTGTGTGTGTGTGTGTGTGTGTGTGTAACAGGGGTAAGCCTAAACTCTTAGGCAAAAGGTGACTGAACTAGAAAGCTGGTGAAGGAGAAAGATGGTCACGCATGAAAGAGCATTTTGGACTGACCTCGTTAGATTGGCATGTTAATTAGGGAATTGGGCATTGATTGGGGGGCTATGCACCGCGGAGGAATAAGCCTGCCAGTCATGTTGGTGTTCTGGTTCTCACTAAGGAGACACATCTTCTCATGTTTAGTAGGCCACCATGATGTCATGGTGGGGTCATGTAGCGACGACATTGACACTTCACAGTAAGCGGTGAAGGAGAACAATTCTGTGGTTGGTTGTAATATTTGCCACATCACAAAGAGTGAAGTCAATCATTTATACGGATTCCCACTCTTTCTATTTCATTCAAGTAAAGTACCTGAAAACCACCGACCTTCTTCAAGTGTGTCAGTCACATCTGAGAATTGTCAGGCTTGTCTAGTTCCTTGCTGATGAGTGTTGCATTCTAATAGTGTCACCCTTACTATGCATCGTTCTTAGTCAGGTCACATAATTGAATAAAAAAAGATGATATTCATTTCTTTCATGAAATGCTTCAACAGGCTTATTGTTGACTCTGATGCTTCCTTTATTTCCACAAATGAATAAATGTGGCAGAAACTCCAAAAGCAAATAAATAGCAGAATAAATACACACAGACATCTCAAAGACAGGTCTTTTTTTAAATGAGTTCCTCATCCAATGGCATCAGCAGAGAGGGAATACAGGTGTATGGAATGTGAGTGACGTTGGTCCAGCCGTAAGGTCTTGGTGGACATGTTAAGAGGATTTGGCTGAACTTTGTGCGCTTTGTGTACTTGGGCTTTTAAAGAGGGGCACTGGGTTGATGTATGTGTGCGTCTCTGTGTGTGTGTGTGTGTGTGTCTGTGTGTGTGTGTCTGTGTCTGTGTGTGTTCGTGTATGTGTGTTCGTGAATGTGTGTGTGTGAGGGAGTGTGTGTGTGTGAGGGAGTGTGTCTCTGTGTGTGTCTCTGGTTCTGTGTGTGTGAGGGAGTGTGTCTGTGTGTGGTGGAGTGTGTCTGCTGGTGAGTATCCAGTAGATGATTAGGCCACCAGGTTGGTGATGACAGCGCGGGTGAACTCATCGCTGCTGGCGTAGCCTCCCAGGTCACTTGTGCGCACCTGTCCCAAGGAGAACAGCTCATTACACACCTGACATCAGTGGACATATATGAATGAACACACACACACACACACACACACACACACACACACACACACACACACACACACACACACAGCTCCTTCTCATTAATAGTACTACCGCATGTAGGTTTCTGGCAGTGAATCTATAAACTCTAACGTTTATTTTAACAACCTTTAAACTTAAATCAACCGTCTCTGGCTGACGCCCAGGGTATTCCAAGTATGTAGTTTACTGACACACCTCTCTGAATAGGTGGTAAATCACCTAATAAAAGAGCACAATGGCTTCATTTGCCTAGCAAAACAAAGTCATAGGGCTCTTCTTTTAGGAGGTTTACCACTTATTCAGAGTTAACTTAAGTGTCAGTCACTAAACCACATACTTGGACAAGAGCGCACACCTCCTCTATACTGAAGGAATTAAACTGATATCAGGAGATTTTAACAGAACAAAATCAGCTGGCCTTCCCTCCCTACACAGCATGGTCACACCAGAGCTGCCCCTGTGCAGGTAGGAACTGATTGAATTAGATGGCGATGGCAGTGGCAGTAACACACACACACACACACAGGTAGGAACTGATTGAATTTATTCGGCAGTAGCACACACATCAAACGGATCACACAACACACACACACACACCTGTGCAGGTAGGAACTGATTGAATTAGATGGCAGTAGCACACACACACAAACACACACACACACACCTGTGCAGGTAGGAACTGATTGAATTAGATGGCAGTAGCACACACATTAAACGGATCACACAAAACACACACACGTGCATCAGAGTTAATCTATTGTTTATTTAGCTGTTCAATGTCATGACATGAGTAGCAGCAGTGGGAACAGCACAAGCTGTGCACTAGAGGTGACTGCCATCATCTCTACAGTGATTTCTCCCAATCCCAACCGTTAAGAAACCAGTGGACCCCAACACTAGCAATACCACAACAAATGAAACCGTTACAACAAAAAGACGACATGTATCAGTTTATGACAGAAGCGTTTCTATAGCATCAGCTAGCAGCAATGTTACAGATATAGACGATGATGCCTTATCATTATGACACAGCGGGAAACATCACCTGATGCCGACCGTTCTACAGAGGAGCTCATTGGACGAACTGTTGTCCAATCGGGAGCGATCGTCAACTAATTGAGGATGTACTACAGGAGTTTCTATGGTAACAGCTAATACTGAATCATTTGGTCCAGGTCATTGGCTGGCTGGCTGGCTGCCTGGAGATGGACCAGGGATAGAAGATCAGAGCCAGGAGAGCCAGCGCTAACCAGAGGTAGCATATGAACGACAGATACAGAGAGAGAGAGAGAGAGAGAGAGAGAGAGATCATTAATAAAAAGAAGCGGGGAGTGTACAGCCCTGGGTGGAGGTAGTGCCCGGAATGGGAGAGTGGAGGTTGGGAGTAAGCGAGTAAGCGAGTAAGCGAGAGAGCGAGAGAGCGAAAGAGAAAAAAAAAAAAACATTGCACCATTCATAATGACAAGAAAGAACTAAATGACAGCATCAGGAAAGAGGAGAGAAGAAAGACTAGAGGTGTACAAGCGCAAACACGCACGCTGGCACCGCAGGCGTGCAGACAAAAGAAGAGATAAGCACGGAGAGACGGACAGAGAGGAAGTGGATAGGCACAGCACAGCGGGTGGGTTTATCACGGTGCTGATCAGGGCTGGATCCAGACAGAGGAACAATCATTCTTTAAATAGAGGAATGCTATCTGAAACCCCTCTTGGGTCGATCCTAATAAGGGAACAGGTTCTACGAAAGAGTGCTTCGGCTCTGAAGCGTCTATTAATGGCTCTTCTATGGAGAGGCCCAGAACACATCTCTTTTGAGTTCAGGTCACAAAATGGAGTCATCGAGTTCTGTTCTTCAGGCCCCTCCTGCTGAGCGTGGAGAGGTCCAGTGAGCTGTACAATCGGGGCATCCCAGGAGCAGATCCAGGGGCAGATCCAGGGGCAGATCCATGGAATGTGATGGGTGGTCCGAGGGGGGAGGCGGGCCTGTGGTTCTTCAGTGACCGGGGCGGAATCGGAGTTTGGACACGACGGCCGCTACAAATTCATCGGTAGCCGCATAACCGCCCAAGTCTTTTGTCCTCACCTGGGGCGCACACACACACACGCACACATAGGGACGAAGTTTTAAATGCTGGGAGGAAGGACCTTGAGGGACGTTGCCGCTAAGAAACTGACTTCTCCGTCTGCCATTTTGTGCCAAACTAAACATCAGCCTCTTCCATCAGACAACCAAACCCACTCCTGTTCATGTTCCCTTAGACAGCATGGAGACACACACACACACACACACACACACACACACACACACACACACCTCAGCTTATGCGATGGGGGTGAGTGTGAACAGGCCCCAGTCACTAGACTCAGTACCCAGTAAATGCATACACACACTCCATCACAATGGAGACAAGGACCTGCTGATGATGCGGGTGCAGGCCAGAAGAAATGTTAGAACTGCAGAGATGTTAGTCTTATACTCGCATGGCAACACAACACTTCTGTTAGCACGGTCACACACATACATGCATAAAGGGTTAAGCATCTCACTCTCACACACTCACACTCACACATACACACACACACACACACACACACACACACACACACACACACACAGACACAGACCAGTAAAACCACAGAACTAGACGGAGTAGAATGACGTAACACGTTAGGCCATTGATATGTATCACTATGGAGGCTTATAGGTGCCAAAGTGCATCTTATGTCCGTAGTTTGTTAAATGGTGTCGGACTGGTCAATACCAGACATCACTGCGTCATCTGTGTCTTAATCAGTTAAATAACTTTCTGTAGGGCTGAACGATTAATTGCATTTGGGATGAAATCGCGATATGATAAAACGTGATTTTCTAATCGCAACGTGCGCGATTGTACAATCGTACAATGACTGTTTAAATTACTTAAATGCTTAAATGCACAGTGGCAAAGCCACCGATTTGTTGTTCTTGTTTCTGTAATGAGCAGTTATATAAACATTTAAAATTGGATAGATTATTTTGCCCTAAATGCATCTAATATTGTGTTGGTCATATTTAAATCATTCATTACGTTTTGTTGGAGAAAAAACAAAAAAGACGATAACATTTTTAAAATGAAAATCGCATATTAAATCTCAATCGCAATATTGGAGTGAAAGATCGCAGTCAGATTATTTTCCACAATCGTTCAGCCCTAACTTCCAGTTGTCATGGAAGACAGAGTGATTATGAACAGGAATGGGCCATTCTACAGGTTCTAATTCTGTGAGGAAAACAGACGTAAAGAGAACAGTCTCACCTTGCCCTGCTTGATGACCCTTTTGACCGCATCAGACACCATGTTGGCGTGATACTCCAGACTGCAAGAGATTTCACAGCGCAGGGTTAGACAGCAGGAAACACTGCGCACACGCACACACACACACACACACACACACCTTAACCGGTGTACACACTCACACCTGTACTTCACAAACACACCTTAACCTGTACACACTCACACCTGTACTTCTCACACACACACACACACACACACACACACACACACACACACACCTTAACCTGTACACAATCACACCTGTACTTCACACACAGACCTTCACCTGTGTACACTCACACCTGTACTTCACACACACACACACCTTCACCTGTACTTCAGAAACACACCTTAACCTGTACACACTCACACCTGTACTTCACAAACACACCTTAACCTGTACACACTCACACCTGTACTTCACATAACGAGACTGACTTGAGATGGTGCAGCATGTTGGCAGCACTCAGGAGCATGCACACAGACAGACACAGACAGACACACACACACACACACACACACACACACACACACACACTGTGAGGAGACTGACTTGAGGTGGTGCAGCATGTTGGCAGCACTCAGGAGCATGGCGGTAGGGTTGGCGATGTTCCTGCCCACGGCCTGGGCGAAAGGGTGCCGCGCCCCCTGAGACAGACAAACCACAGAGATACTCACTCAGAGACCACAGATGCAATCATTTATTCATCATACAATCATTCATTCATTCATTCACCAGAAGGATACTCACTCAGAAGGCAGATGCCATCCTTCCATTCATACATTCATTCATTCATCCTTACATTCATTCGTTCATCCATCCATTCATGCATTCATTAATTAATCCTTCCAGCCATTCATTCATTCACCACAGAGAAACTCACTCACAACCTTCCATTCATTCATTCATTAATTAATAAATTCATCCTTCCATTCATTCATTCATTAATTCATTCATTCATTCATTCATTCATTCATTCATTCATTCATTCACCAGAGAGATACTCACTCAGAGTCCACAGATGCTATTCGTTCATTCATTCATTAATCCATCATACAACATTCAACCAGAACTGTACAAAAAATGATTATCCCATTTAGAGAGAGAGAAACACACTGTGAACTGAGAGAGAGAGCGAGAGAGAGAGAAAGAAAGAGAGAGAAAGAAAGAAAGAAAGATAGAGAGAGAGAGAGAGAGAGAGGAAGAGAGGGAGAGAGGGAGAGAGGGAGAGAGAGCGCGAGAGAGAGAGCGCGAGAGAGAGAGAGAGCGCGAGAGAGAGAGCGCGCGAGAGAGAGACACACTGGGCACTGACCGTCTCGAACACGGCGTACTCTCCGCTGTAGCTCTCTCCGGGCACCACCCCAGCTCCGCCCACCAGACCCGCTGCCAGGTTGTCGATGATGTTGCCATAGAGATTGGGCATCACCAGCACGTCAAACTGGTACGGGTTCTGCACCAACTGGTGAACAAGACATCAAGGGGGAGCATGTGGGAATCAAACACAATCTGGGCTCTGTACACACCCACACACATACCACACAGCACACTCACACACACCAACTGTGTGAGGGTTGGGCCTTACCTGCATGCAGCAATTGTCGATGATGATGTTCTCGTACTTGATTTTGGGGTACAGCTCCGCGATCTCAGCACAGCTCTGCAGGAACAGGCCGTCACCCAGCTTCCTGTAAAGCCAAAGCGAAGATCAGTGGGTCAGTATGCACACACACACACACACACACACACACCTCCTCCTCCTCCTCCTCCTCCTCCTCCTCCTCCTCCTCATGATCAATATATTACTCACATGATGTTGGCCTTGTGCACGGCGGTGACCTTGCTGCGGCCATTCTTGGTGGCGTAGTCGAACGCAAACTTGGCGATGCGGCGAGACTTGACCCGGGTGATGATCTTCAGACACTCGATGACACCGGGCACGCTCTAATAAGGGAGAGAAGGAGAGGGGAGCGTTACATAACTCACAACAACCTTCTGTCTGTCTGTCTGTCTGTCTGTCTGTCTGTCTGTCTGTCTGTCTGTCTGTGCCAACATGTTACCTCATGCTCCAGAGAGCTGTATTCTCCCTCTGTCTGCTCGCGGATGACGACCATGTCCAGGTTGTTGTGGCGTGTGCTGTACCCCGGCAGACTCTTCACATGAACCACATTGGCGAACAGGTCCAGCTTCCTCCTGCGGAGAGGAGACACACTGATCACTAAAGCTGCCCTGAGTAAAGGTTAGGTCACCAGACTTGCAGAGACGGGAATAGAATCCCAGACCGTCCGCTTACTTTTTTTTTTTTTTTTTGAACTCAACCCTACATTTTACAGGTGAAGTGAAAGTGACTATGGCAGAGGCGGTGTAGACACACACACTCTGAGTTCCACCTCTGCATTTGACCCATCCAGGGTAGTGACACACACACAGCACCCAGTGAACACACACAGTGAAGTGAAGTTACGCTAACCCGGAGTATTGAGGCGATGCCCACCACTGTTCCACCACAGGTACACAGCCGAACACAGACAGTAGGTATTACTGTACGTATGAACGAATATCTCACACACACACACACACACAAACTGTGTGAGGGGAAGAGAGGGGTACTGTACCTTAGCTTCATCTCAAAGGATGCCAGCTCTCCTTTGAACTCCATGGGAGTATGAATCTTTCCTGAGGACATAGTTGGAACAAGTCGTACAAGTTAGTACACACTATGAATAATATGTAGGGATGTCAACTAGGGCTGAGCGATTAATTGCATTTGCGATAAAATCGGGATATGATAAAACGTGATTTTCTAATCGCAGCGTCCGCGATTACAACTGTTGTCTAAAAACAATAAAAATAATTCTCGTATGAAATCGCAATAATGGGGGTAAAAAAAATCGCAATTAGATTATTTTCTCCAATCGTTCAGCCCTAGTGTCAACAACACCATCAAATATGACTAGGTATTATAGGTCTCCACTAACAAGGATGTATTTACATTTTAAATCTACACACTGATGGCACACTGCACATCAGGAGCAATTATGGGTTCAGTGTCTTGCTCAAGGACACCTCGACAGGTAATCGAACCAGTAACCTTCTGATTACTAAACGACTTCTCTACCTCCTGTACCACTGTCGTCCCTATTGTATTGTTCTCCGAGTCCCCTGCGTCTGGCCGTAAGAGCTAACCTTTCATGGCCACCCTGTTCGCCTTCATGGAGGTCAGAACCTCGTCCAGTTTGGCCTCGCTGTCCATGTGCTGCACCTCGCTCAGATGGAACTCCTCAAACTCCACTGGAACATCACCAGCCTGCGGAACAGGAACACAGAACCTCAACGTTAGAAGAGTCAGGGAAGAGTTAGAACGTTAGGGAGTCAGTTATGGAATGGAGGAGAAAATAATGAATGAATGGATTCATGAGAAAGAAATAATAGTGAAAAGAGAAAGTGTGGAAGGGGGAGAGAGAGAGAGGGACAGCAGCTGACGTCTGCGCACCTTGAAGACTTCTTTGACGGCAGTCATGAGCTCGGGTCCGACGCCGTCTCCAGGTACCATGGTAACCTTGAAGGTGCTGTCGGCGCGCGCTGGGGGGGCCTCGGGGACATTGCGACAGGCGGTGAGACTGAGGGCCCTCGCGCACGCGGGCTGCCACAGGGGAGCACCGGCACCCTTCAACAGAACACGAGACCAATTACATTTATCGCATGGTTTAAAGTAGATCCACACTATGACTGGTATTGTAACCTAACGCAGCTGACAGGAGGAGAGCAATGAGTAATACACGGTAGGTGAATGTGAAAAGCACATCAACATACACTGATACATTCCACTGAGAGGCGGAATGATTAACGATCACAAAACCCGGCTGGCCTTGAAGCCAAACTCCACTGACATTAAGACCAAAATCTGGCGT
This sequence comes from Sprattus sprattus, assembly GCF_963457725.1. NCBI lineage: Eukaryota > Metazoa > Chordata > Actinopteri > Clupeiformes > Clupeidae > Sprattus > Sprattus sprattus. The sequence goes on along the minus strand of NC_137922.1, from coordinate 25,988,118 downwards.
GAAGCTAATAGCTGGTTAGCTAGCTAGCTAGCTTTATTAACACATATGTTGTAAGGGGCATACGACACACTGTAGAAACAAAATGTTATATTTTCCTTACTGACACAGTTCATCATAATTGTGGCAGCTTCGTGGCATGTCAGTTAAGGTATGTTACACCACAGATATGCCTGGCACCACAGATATGCCTGGCACCCCTTATCAGCTAGCCAACGTTAGCACCTAACCTAACATCCGTTGGGGTGATTTATAACTTACTAATACAAACGTGAATAGGCTAATCTAACATGACATCTATTAAATATCTCTTCAGTTACTGTTACTTTCTGAGAAAGTCCGTTATTTGAAGAAACTACCTCTCCAGCTACACTCACCTTGACCAATGTTACAAGACTCCGTCCCAAGGTAGCAGCCATCATGAACACAATGCTGTTTCTAGGAGCGTGGGGCCAAGTGCGCAAGCGTCTGACAGGAGGAAGTGTGCCCATATATGGCGGCTAGCTTGTGTGGGGGATTGATGAAGGGATCAACTTTCTCCGGTTTTTTTTTACTTGCCGAAGAAACTCCGATTGTGTGGTTGTACAAATAGTTTTACAGTGGGCAATGACAGATTCCCTTTTCAATGATTTTTTTTTCAATCTTAACATCTGTCCATGATGCCAACATTGAAGATATCAATCAAACAGAATTGTGTAATAATTTATATAACTACAACTTACAATCAAATTATTATGATTAGCCTATACATAACAATAAGCAGAAAGCAAATTATGTATCATGCAGGTGTCCATTCACTCAGGTCAATCATGATGTATAAATGTTTTAGCGACAAATCTAGATAAACAATCTGTTTTAGCTTTGCCTCCTTGGCTTAACCCCAGGGTAGCTGCTTATACGGTGGCCGTGTTGTTTTGGTACTTATTGTCGAGTCGGCGGTAGGAGCATCATTGGACGCCTCCACCGTCCCATCTGATCGGCGCTCGTCACCCCCATTCCGAGCACACACAGCTTTTATGCAGGCATTTCTCCTTCATTTTTAGTTCAGGCTCTCTGGAGATATGCCTCATTTGTAACAGTTGTCCTGTTGGCACACATAGAAGCACAAAAGGATAGGTCGACTAAAAATAAACATGTACTAAAAATAATCATTAAAGGGTACGATCAAAAATCCTCCAGGATATGAAAAGAAAAAACACCAGTGAAAGGGGAAAAAATCTACAATGAATAATAAAGGTGAAAAGTAGGTCAAAATTCTCAGGGAATATTTTTAATGTGTATCCATCTGTGTGCCCCTTAAAGTATCCTAAATTTGATCATGACCCGAATCGACCCTAGGAGTCAATGAATGCTGATAGCCTGTGGCAAACCTGACTCTACAACACCTGTTGTTTCCCTCCCCCATCCTCCCCTTCCTATCTCCACCCGGCCGACCTCAAGCAGAAGGGTCCCCCCTTATGTGCCGTGGTTCTGCTAGAGGTTCCTTCCTGACTAACAGGGAGTTCAGGCTCCTGCACTAAGGGGGTTCAGGCTCTGGGCTCTGTAAAGCCTTGAGACAATTGTATTGTTATGATGCTATATAAATACAATTGAATTGAATTGAATTGAATTGAATTGAATTGAATTGATTTAAGGATTACTGCCCATACGTTCAGTTTCATTCTACAGAAAGCCCCGTTGAACAGTAAAAAGAGCTGTGACACCCATTACCACAAGGGGGTGCACTTTCCCAAATATGTACTGTCCTGTCATTGTTATTGTAAGAAGGCCCAGCCACTGGCCCGTATTTAACGCCATTAAGGCCCGTTCCAGCTCGCAGGCAGCAGACGACTGTGCTGGTCAGGACCAGATTCAGGGTCAGAGATGCAGTGGTGTAGTCCAGGGTATATGCAGGTATACGGAGTATACCCACTTATTTTTTAGTCAGCATTGCGTATACCCACTTCTCAAAACAGGGCGTTGCATGGGCTGCTTAAAATAAATTAAGAGTATACCCACTTCTCCAGGGACCGCTACACCACTGGACACACACTGACTCTGGTAGGTCATCATATCCAGGGGACACAAGGGAAAGACCTCACAGGTTCTATCACATGGAGAAGGAGCACTCATCTGCGTATTTACACAAAGTGAAAAGTGAGGACTGTCCTGAGGAGTAAAGACTCCCATCTGATTTTAGATTGGTCCCCCATCGTATCCTTCAGTCTGGTACATAGTATCCTTCAGTCTGTTCCATCATAGTATCCTTCAGTCTGGTACATCATAGTATCTTTTAGTCTGGTCCATCATAGTATACTTCAGTCTGGTCCTTCATAATCAGCCCACTGACTCCATCTACTGGGCCATAGTGTCATGCATGTAAGTATATTTATTAGACAGACAACAATAACAATTGCAATCAGGCTCCCCTCTCAGCACAAGGCTGAAAGTGAAGGCAATGATAAACCCATTGCACAAGGTTTATATAGTCAGAAGTTTAGCTTTCAGCAGGGATAACCACGTGGTGGATTTCTCACGTCTGAGGCTCCCTGTCTTGCAAGAATGGCTGTTTTGCACAAGGTCGGAAGGAGCACAGTTCCCTTCTTATCTCCTCTGGTCTAAACATGCGCTTGTCCGTATGCAGACTAAGTGGCACCAAATATCAAAGTTACCCACACAGAGAAAAGCCATGCTCCTGCTTTCATAAGCACATGATTCATACAAGGAATATATTAATACAATGCACTTGATTAATATATTCTTAAGTCATTAACAGTGTTTGGAAATTGGAAATAATCCTTATCACTAGGAGTAATCCATTATTTAATATGTTTCATTTTGAATACATATTTGGCTATAGCTATCCAGCAATTTAGTCCCACAACAAAACTATGTGACATGAAGTGGTCCTTTATTTTTTTGCATTCTGTAAATAAAGAACGACATACAGTTATATATTCCAGTTGTATGTGTTTGCATATTCCTAAGGCGTTACTTTATCTTACATAACCTCTGGCTGCACAGGAAAGCTGTAGAGCTGTAGAGAGTCAAATAAAACCACGACACCTCTCCGCACTGAATATGCGCAAGACAAGAAGCACACGCCAAGGCGTTTTATTCTGCACCATAACAACAAGCCAAGACTACATTTCCCGTAATGCTTAGCTCATATTTAGGAAGTGCCAGTCCCCTGCAGACAGTCTGTGCGTGTTAGGTGATGGGAGGGGGGAATTGATGCTGATGCAGGACAGCAACGCCAGCAATACTTTGCGGTGAAACTCTGGAACAGCCATCGCTGTTGTCGACTGAGGAAACACATAGCTGTACCTTTGTATTCCATTGGATGAATCTTACATTTTTTGGTCCTATTTTCAATCATCTTTAAGTTAACGAATGTCATGGAACCGGTTTGATACTGACTGAAATGGATAGTCGCAATTGAGTAGATCTTTGTTGGATAGCGCAAATGGACGGCGTGTACTGACGCGAGAATAACGGACATTAAGAAGATACATCAACATTCATGCATCGCTGAATTTTCTGTAAAGTTTATTGGGATATCTGTCCGAAGGATAGACTGCGATGGCGGATGCTGCTGCCGAATGCGGTGTTAAAGTAATGTGCCGATTCAGGCCATTAAATGAATCCGAAATCAACAGAGGGGATAAATACATACCCAAATTCAAGGATGATGACACCGTGGTCATAACAGTAAGTTGTAGAACATTTTATAATTTAGCCAGGACTAATTCTGACCGATTGTAAGATGTTATATTGACAGATGTCCTTACGACCAGGCTGGGCGTCGGAGGGCTGCGTTATTTTTTTCTCAGGCGTACTTACGCATAGTCGTTTGGCAAATACATGGTTCGGTCAGCTAGGTTTGTAAATTAAACCATATTAGGTTATTGACTGTGTGGTTGTGCTTTGTTAATTCACCTTGAATGTATTCCTTAATTTGGAATTGATCCCGAACTTGTCATCGTCTTTGTGTTATGGATGGCAAATTGGCCTCTTCGATTTATAGCTTCACACAACCTTGCTGAGTACATTTCGTCATGCAGCATTAATGTGCCTGTATTACGTAAGTGACAGTCTGTCCACGAATTGTGGGATACTCTTAGCATTTTGGCCATATCTATTATTATGGGAGGCCGCACCTGACTGATATGCCCCAGCAATCTCTGTCGTCTATTGGCGTTTGCAAGAGACTGGCTTCATGCTTTCAATGCGGTTATTTCAAGAGGCCGGTGTTATGTAGGCAGGTGTATTCATAAAGTAGTTTGGGGAATTTATAACTTCAGTTCGTCACTTCGATCATGTGGCCACTGCCTCTTTATCTTAATTAAGAGCTGATTGATCGGGGCCCACAGAGATAGACCTGAGTGCTCTCACTCCATCACATGCATTTTCATACATTATTTATTATGCTCGCTCAGCTACCGGCATGGCGACTCATTGTGTGTCATTTATGTATTCTCCTGAATCGATGAAAAATGACAAATGTTTTCAAATGTAGGCTGAACTGACCGTTTTCCACTGCATGTCCCTATAGGCCTGTCTGCGGATACTGGTATAGCTCGAGGAACAAAAGTGTACCTTGATGCATCACTTGGTGACAATGACTTCCTTGGTGACTTGGTGACAAGTCATAACATGATGGGGCGTGGGGCAACAATGGTACAGGATGTAGAGAAGTCGTTTAGTAATCAGAAGGTTGCTAGTTCGAGTCCTCACTGTCGAAGCACCTTTGAGCAGGACACTGAACCCCTAATTGCTCCTGATGTGCAGTGTGCCATAAGTGTAGATGTAGAATGTATATACTGTACATCCTTGTAAGTCACTTTGGATAAAAGCGTCTGCCAAATGAATAAATGTAAATGTAAATGATGGTTCAGTATCGCGTTTGCTTTGCCTGGGAAGTGGCAGTGGTCCTTACAGTCAGAGGATAGCAAACAAGTCCAGTCCAGCATTCAGAGCACCCTCTGTAATGTCACTGACATCCATTCTGGAGGGGAGGCCCTGCAATTATTTTGAGCTGCACTGTGTGTGTTAGTGTGTTAGTGTGTATGCTGTTTGTGTGTTAGTGTGTAGGCTGTTTGTGTGTTTATGTTAATGGTTAAATGTTGGCAGTGTTTGTGTTTCTGCAGCCTTGATATTGCCCCTGCATCAGCATTTAGGTATGAAGTAGTGCTGAGGTCAGCATGTTTCTGTGGAATAATGTTTGACTGTGGATGTACTTGGTACTTTTTATCCGCCCTTTAGGGTGTCTCGGAGATCAGTGAGAAAGCTGTGGGGCTATTACTTTTGGGGCTGTAGCTTGGGGCTGTAGCCATGGGCCTGTAACTGTGGGGCTGTAACCCTGGGCCTGTAACTGTGAGGCTATAACCATGGGCCTGTAACCATGGGGCTGTAACCGTGGGCCTGTAACCATGGGGCTGTAACCGTGGGGCTGTAACCGTGGGACTGTAACCATGGGCCTGTTACCGTGGGCCTGTAACCGTGGGGCTGTAACCGTGGGCCTGTAACCATGGGCCTGTAACCGTGTGGCTGTATGTGTGCAATGATTAGTTCACCAATTAACAAAATTCATGATTGCCACTCACAGTTAAGGTGGAACCCTGGGAAACAACATCAGGTTTCTCTCTTCTAAAATGCATCATGGCAGTTGTATTGAAGCAAGTAGGTTATTCAAGAAGACTGTATTCAGTGGACTGGTCTTTCTAGTGGAGTCCATGGGATTGTTCTGTCCCCTTTCGTCCCTGTTATTAACTCTTAAAGCTTGTATGTGGTTAGGTTGTCAGGCTCCCTTAGGACAAAACTTTTACTTATGAAAATAGAAATTGAAGGCTAATATTTCACTTTCCAAACAGTCTGCACCTCTGCACTGGGCCCCGTGCCAGAGCTGCTATTACAGTAACTTACTTTAAAATGAGGATCAGGTTTGACATGGCCTCTCTCCTCTCCTTCTCTCTCTCTCTCTCTCTCGCTCTCCTCTCCTTCTCTCTCTCTCTCTCTTTCTGTCTCTCTCCTCTTCTCTCCTCTCTCTCCCTCTGTCTCCTCTTCATCTCTTTCTCTCTCTATCCCTCTCTTTCTCTCTCTCCCTCTCTTTCTCTCTCCCTCTCTCTCACTCTCTCTCTCTCACTCTCTCTCTCTCCTCTCCTTCTCTCTCTCTCTCACACTCTCTTTCTCTCTCTCTCCTCTTTCTCTCTCTCTCTCTCTCTCTCTATCCTCTCCTTCTCTCTCTCAGGGGAAACCTTACGTCTTTGATCGGGTCCTGCCCCCCAACACTGCCCAAGAACATGTGTATGATGCCTGTGCCAAACAGATTGTCAAAGGTGGGTTTATGTGCGCTTAGAGATGGGGGTGATCATTTCTTTTCTTTATACAGTAACTTTAATAAGGTGAATGGTAAATATTCATTCTCTCTGTAATAATCACAGTAAGAGTCACAGATATAAATATATTGTGTTTTCAGATGTCCTGGGAGGATACAACGGCACCATCTTTGCCTATGGGCAGACCTCCTCTGGGAAGACCCACACCATGGAGGTGAGAATGATTCATTAGGTTTCATTAAATAACCAGAGTCACTGTACTTAGACCTGAGTCTCTGTCCTTTGACTTGAGTCACAATATTTAGACTTGAGTCACTGTACTTTGACTTGAGTCACGGTTCTTTGACTTAAGTCACAATATTTAGACTTCAGTCACTGTACTTTGACCTGAGTCTCTGTAGTTAGAACTGAGTCCCCCCCCCCCCTTTTTCTTTCCTACCGTGAGGCGCATTGTGTTTTATTTAAATCACAGTACTTAGACTTGAGTCAGTGTACTTAGACTTGAGTATCTGCACTTAGACTTGAGTCAGTGTACTAAGACTTGAGTCAGTGTACTTAGACCTGAGTATCTGCACTTAGACTTGAGTCAGTGTACTAAGACTTGAGTCAGTGTACTTAGACCTGAGTCTCTGTACTTAGACTTGAGTCAGTGTACTTAGACTTGAGTATCTGCACTTAGACTTGAGTCAGTGTACTAAGACTTGAGTCAGTGTACTTAGACCTGAGTCTCTGTACTCAGACTTGAGTCAGTGTACTTAGACACGAGTCAGTGTACTTCGACTTGAGTTACTGTACTTTGATGGATCCAGTACATGTCCCAGCTAAGCATCCCAGTGGACTGTGTTAGGTACCAAGCGGCACAGTGGGCTGTGTTGTTGGGTGCTTTTATGCTGGCTGAGAAGTTTGAAGCTGAAGTTATTATTAATAATAACTAAATGGTAATTGCTAATAAGCAGTCATGTTAAAGGTGCCTCTGACGACTCCGCTCTCCTCCCCAGGGCAAGCTGCACGACCCCCAGCTGATGGGGATAATCCCAAGAATCTCACACGACATCTTCGACCACATCTACTCCATGGACGAGAACCTGGAGTTTCACATCAAGGTGAGCTGACTGATACTCTGATTTTATTTTATTTTTTACTTTATGTTTTTTTTATATATATACTTAAATTCTGAGTTGTTTAATGTATTTTTTTTTATTTTGTCTGTTTTGTTTTGTTATGGTTTGTTTATTTATCGTTCTTCTGTATTCTGTAGCCTCAGTCAGGGCATTGCTGCAAAAGAGCCCTGTGCTCACTTCTCCCTGAATAATCAATGATGATGATACTCAATCACATTCTTGTGTGCAGCTATAGTCTTTGTAGGTTTCTCTAACAAACATGACGCCATTGTCTGCATTTTGTCTTAGGTCTCGTATTTTGAAATCTACATGGACAAAATAAGAGACCTGCTGGACGGTAAGATCTTTTTATCTGTGCTGGTGATTTTGGTGTTTTGGTGATTCGGTGTGTGATTTCCATTTGGGGTTGTTGATGACCTGATAAACTCTACTCAGTCTCTGGACACACTAAAGGACCTCCGTGTGATTTGCAGTTTCCAAGACAAACCTGGCCGTGCATGAGGACAAAAACAGAGTGCCGTACGTGAAGGTGAGTCTGTCCGCTGACTTCAGGAGCCGAGTTAACACATGAGCACAGTTAAGACTGGCCGAAAAGGTTTTCTATACAGAAAGACGGTTGTTACTTTTTAAATGTATTTTATTATAATTTGTTTTAACTATGTTCTTACTCTGTACTGTGGCACTCTGAGATTCATCTGAATGTAGAGTGCACAATAAATACATTTATTATTATTATTATTATTACAGTGTGTCCCCTGAAAAATTATGTAGTGTGATGAAGGTGAGTCTCTCAGCTGACTTCAAGGGCAAAGTTAACACATGAGCACACCGTGTGTGTCCTTATTAACACATGAGTGCACAGTGTGTGTCCTTATAAATGATGTAGTGTGAATCTCCACATTCTGCTTTATAATATTAGTCTATCTCGAAACTATTGATCGTTTCCAGCTTTTAAATGTGGTCACTAAGACAAGGGTAAAATCAGATCTTTTGCGTCTCCGAGACTGTCTGAGAGAGCTGCAGTGTGCTGCTGATGAAGAAAGACGAGAATCTGAATGAGAAGTGCTTATGTGCTGCTTATGAAGAAAGACACCAAAGATGAGAGTCTGAATGTAAATGCTTCTATGTGCTGCTCTAGGGTTGCACAGAGCGGTTTGTCTCCAGCCCCGAGGAGGTGATGGATGTCATCGATGAGGGGAAAGCCAATCGCCATGTCGCTGTCACAAGTATGACTCTGTCTCTCTCTTATTACATTTTTTTAGTGTGGTTTATTGGTCTAAATGTAGGTTTGTGGGGATGTACACTGGGTTAGTGTGTTATGAATGGGGACTCATTTCCCAGAAACCCTTTCTATTTGAGTTAGGACCATGGTGATATTCTGATTTTCTGTTGTGATTCTGATGTGAAGACATGAATGAGCACAGCTCCAGAAGCCACAGCATCTTCCTGATCAACATCAAGCAGGAGAACGTGGAGACGGAGAAGAAGCTCTCTGGGAAGCTCTATCTGGTGGACCTGGCAGGAAGTGAGAAAGTAAGGGAGAGACAAGCCATTCAGATTTCTCTACAAATAACTACCATTCAGTCACCATTCAGTTTACATTCATAAACAATTCTTCTGAAAATATATAGGTATATATACAAAAAAAAAAATCTATCAATATTTGAGGTATGTGGCTGCTGCATATGCAATTTAATCAGCTCTGAGAATGACAGAACTTTCGGAACTGTCTGGAAGTTCTTGTTCTGTTTGAATGTTCGGTTCTGTTGGGTTGGAATGAATACCAGCTTTGTCACCTTGATTGCATTAAAACATTAAAAACACTCTAATGACTTTAATGTGTGTCCTGACTGTGTCCTTCCCTGGTGTGTGTTTGCTCTTTAAGGTCAGTAAAACAGGAGCGGAGGGAGCTGTGCTGGACGAGGCTAAAAATATCAACAAGTCCCTGTCCGCCCTGGGTAACGTCATCTCTGCACTGGCCGAAGGAACCGTGAGTGCCTGGGTCATTCTCTCTGTGTCAATGTCATCAGGCGTCACCATGACAAACAGTGATTGACAGGGAGTTTTTTCTTTGCCACTGTCACTATATGGAAAGACAAAAATGACATAATTAAAAATAAATACATATGTAAAAATGTGAGTCATAAATAAATAAAATGACTAAAAATGCACCAAAGAAAAGCATTAGAAAAAATATATCATGTAGTTATGTGAATGGAAATGGGAAATGAGTCCTTTTTATTTACTGTTACATTTATTTACGCTTACATTAATTCCCAAATACATTTCTTCCTCCTTTTATTTTTCTATTTATTTACACATTTTTTACCGTACTATTTTCCGTACCGTATTTATTTCTTCTCGCGCCTTTTTACATTTCTTTCTCCTACATTTACATTTCTGGCTGCATTTATTTCTGGCTGCATTTATTTCTGTATTCATTCTTGTCTCGGTATGCAAATGTGGTGGGCTATCATTGGCCAGCGCACCGTGTCGCTCATTGGTCTCGCTAGGCCTCTGGCCTAAGTGTAGGTGAGAACTGAGAAGCTGTATGGAGAGATCGGAAGAGATTGAAAGCTATTTTGATGCAATTTGAATCAAAAATTTTTTTTTAATGAATCCACCGATCACTTGGAGTATGGTGGCGAGGGAGCTTCGAGGCTTCGCAGAGATGGCTGAGCGTAATAGGATGTCTATGTGGCTGAGACCTTGACTCCAGATTTCTTACCCTGCTCGCTTGCTACAATACGCCATACTCAAACTAAGATGCCCGCTACCTGTTGTGCTGTGGGATGTAGCAACAAAATAGGGGACCCAAACGTCTCATTTTATAGCTTTGGTGTATAGTACTTTAATTGTAGATGCACGACAGTTCATTTCCACGAGGGATCAATAAAGAGACTATCTATCAACTTTTTGAGAAAGTTAAAGAGCTGCACACATTGCCTTAGAGTTATTACAATCCTCACGTTATGTGTGGCCTGATTTCATGAGTTTGGGTGACAAATCCAGCGATTTTTTTCTCACTTGTCATTAGGGGGAATATTGTGTTGACAAAGCTCTGCAAAAGCTATATATCACGTCCTGCAGTTCACGTTACAACCGAGCTGACGAGAGCGGACAAGGATCTCAACTGCTGATGTGCACTGGTTGTGGTTAACATGCTTAGCTTCTGTTAGCTAAACTAACAGTGCACTGTTTAACTTGGTTAGCTTCTGTTAGCTAAACTAACTGTGCACTGCTTAGCTTCCGTTAGCTAAACTAACTGAACCATGACAAACAAAACAATAAACCTCATACGTGTAAAGTTGAGGTTGACAGCTTGGGTATGATCAGTGTGTGTGAAGGTGACATGTGTGTTTGAAGGTGGTAAGGTGACTAACGTGAGTTAGCTGGTTAGCTTGCATAGCTTTGGTTATAAGAATACAGATGGGGAGAGTGGGGTAAGCAGCTCGACCAATGCGAGAGACGGTGCGCCGGCCAATGATAGCCCACCTCATTTGCATACCGAGACAAGAATGAATACAGAAATAAATGCAGCCAGAAATAAATGCAGCCAGAAATGTAAATGTAGGAGAAAGAAATGTAAAAAGGCGCGAGAAGAAATAAATACGGTAGGGGAAATAGTACGGTTAAAAATATGTAAATAAATAGAAAAATAAAAGGAGGAAGAAATGTATTTGGGAATTAATGTAAGCGTAAATAAATGTAACAGTAAATAAAAAGGACTCATTTTCCATTTCCATTCTCATAACTGCATGATATATTTTTTCTAATGCTTTTCTTTGGTGCATTTTAAGTCATTTTATTTATTTATGACACACATTTTTACATATGTATTTATTTTTAATTATGTCATTTTTGGCTTTCCATATCACTATTGTGTGACAGTTTTATTGTTTTGACGCTATATAAATACAACTGAATTGAATTGGACCCCAGATCAGGGCCAAACCAGGCCCAGATCCGCTCTGATGCAGTCTGGGACCGACCGCCCTTAAGATGCTGGAACACAGCGGGGTGGTGTGTGTGTAGTTGTTACTGCATCTGGGTGGTGTGTGTGTGTAGTTACTGCAGCTGGGTGGTGTGTGTGTGTAGCTGTTACTGCATCTGGGTGGTGTGTGTGTGTAGTTACTGCAGCTGGGTGGTGTGTGTGTGCAGTTACTGCAGCTGGGTGGTGTGTGTGTGCAGTTACTGCAGCTGGGTGGTGTGTGTGTAGTTGTTGCTGCAGCTGGTGGTGTGTGTAGTAGTTACTGCATCTGGGTGGTGTGTGTAGTAGTTACTGCATCTGGGTGGTGTGTGTAATAGTTACTGCAGCTGGGTGGTGTGTGTGTGCAGTTACTGCAGCTGGGTGGTGTGTGTGTGCAGTTACTGCAGCTGGGTGGTGTGTGTGTGCAGTTACTGCAGCTGGGTGGTGTGTGTGTGCAGTTACTGCAGCTGGGTGGTGTGTGTGTGCAGTTACTGCAGCTGGGTGGTGTGTGTGTGCAGTTACTGCAGCTGGGTGGTGTGTGTGTGTAGTTACTGCAGATGGGTGGTGTGTGTGTAGTTGTTGCTGCAGCTGGGTGGTGTGTGTGTAGTAGTTACTGCAGCTGGGTGGTGTGTGTGTAGTTGTTGCTGCAGCTGGGTGGTGTGTGTGTAGTAGTTACTGCAGCTGGGTGGTGTGTGTAGTAGTTACTGCAGCTGGGAGGTGTGTGTGTGCAGTTACTGCAGCTGGGTGGTGTGTGTAGTAGTTACTGCATCTGGGTGGTGTGTGTGTGTAGTTACTGCAGATGGGTGGTGTGTGTGTAGTTGTTGCTGCAGCTGGGTGGTGTGTGTGTAGTAGTTACCTCAGTTGGTGGTGTGTGTGTAGAAGTTACCTCAGCTGGTGGTGTGTGTGTAGTTGTTGCTGCAGCTGGTGGTGTGTGTGTAGTTGTTGCTGCAGCTGGTGGTGTGTGTGTAGTTGTTGCTGCAGCTGGTGGTGTGTGTGTAGTTGTTGCTGCAGCTGGTGGTGTGTGTGCAGTTGTTACTGATGTGCATCTGCAGATGGGTGGTGTGTGTGTGTAGTTGTTACTGATGTGCATCTGCAGATGGGTGGTGTGTGTGTGTAGTTGTTACTGCTGTTCATCTGCAGATGGGTGGTGTGTGTGTGTGTAGTTGTTTCTGCTGTTCTTCTGCAGATGGGTGGTGTGTGTGTGGTTGTTACTGCAGCTGGGTGTTGATTAGTGGATGTTTATTTATTGTTGATAGCCTGAGACATAGTCTGCAAACGCAGGAATCACCAGAAACCTCACAGTTTTCGCTCACGGTTTATTTCCATCATGATCCTTGAGTCTTCATTCAGTAAGATCATAGGAATCACCGGAAACCTGACGATTTATTTTCATCATGATCCTTGAGTCTTCATTCAGTAAGATCATAGGAATCACCAGAAACCTGACGATTTATTTTCATCATGATCCTTGAGTCTTCATTCAGTAAGATCATAGGAATCACCAGAAACCTGACGATTTATTTCCATCATGATCCTTGAGTCTTCATTCAGTAAGATCACACCACCTTGATGTATTGACATTCTAGCGTCTGCAGTGATCTTCCCTTGCCTTCCTAAACTGTTTGAATGGTAAACCTACCATAGAGGAGCAGTGTGTTTCAGTCTGTTGTTGTAGAAGTGTGTTTCAGTGCGTGTGTGTTGTTGCAGAAAACTCACGTGCCGTACCGAGACAGAGCAGTGTGTTTCAGTGTGTGTGTGTTGCCGCAGTGTGTTTCAGTATGTGTGTGTCGTTGCAGAAGTGTGTTTCCGTGTGTGTGTGTTGTTGCAGAAGTGTGTTTCAGTGTGTGTGTGTTGTTGCAGAAAACCCACATGCCGTACAGACATGTGTGTGTGTGTGTGTTTGTGTGTGTGTGTGTGTGTGTGTGTGTGTGTGTGTGTGTGTGTGTGTGTGTGTGTGTGTGTGTGTGTGTGTGTGTGTGTGTGTGTGTGTGTGACTGTGTTGTTGCAGAAAACCCACGTGCCATACAGAGACAGCAAGATGACCCGTATCCTCCAGGACTCTCTTGGAGGAAACTGCAGAACCACCATCATCATCTGCTGCTCCCCGTCCGTGTACAACGAGTCCGAGACCAAGTCTACACTCCTGTTTGGACAGAGGTGAGCACACACACACACACACACACACACACACACACACACACACACACACACACACACACACACACACACACACACACACACACACACACACACACACACACACACTCACACACACTCATGCTGTTCGGCTTCATCTTCAGTGATTTAAAAACAGTTTTGTAACTACAGAGGTTATTTCAGTGCTAGAGCAATTGTACTGAGAAGCCACAAAAAGGAATGAAAACAGGGAGAATAAATTAAATGAAGTGTCACGTGTGAGCACATACACACACACACACTCACACACACGAGAGGCACGTGTGAGGAGATTGAAGGAGCTCAGTGACCCACGGTGGTGCGCTGACAGATTGGGATTTGAGTCCGCTGCAGTCTGGGTGCTCAGCTCAGCATGACTGGGGTCCCAGTGCTCTGTCAGAAATACACGCACACACACACACACACACACACACACACACACACACACACTCACACACACACACACACACACACACACACACACTGAGCTCAGCATGACTGGGGTCCCAGTGCTCAGTCAGAGCAGAGGGCTGATATAATTAGGATGTCCTCTCACTGGCGTTAGCTGCTGTGTCAGTCCTGTCTGTTGTGTGTGTCTCTGTGTGTGTGAACTGTGTGTGTGTGTGCGTGCATTTCTCTCTGTGTGTGTGTGTGTGTGTGTGTATCCATGCCTGTGTGTGTGTGTTTGTACATTTTTATGTGTGTGTGTGTATCCATGCCTATCCGTGTGTGCGTGCGTGTGTGTATCCATGCCTGTGTTTGTGTCTGTGTGTGTGTGTGCGCTGGCTGAGGCTTGTGCTGGCTCATCCTCTGAAGGTGAGTGGGGACTTGTGACGTAGTCTCTGCTATTGCTGCTGTTGCTGCTTCTGATGCGCTCCAGCGACTCACACTGCAGAGATAGTCACATGGGCACAGTGCAGCCAAGCATCGCTCTCCCTCTCCAACTCTCTCTCTCCCTCTCTCTCTCTCGTCTCCTCTCCCTTTCTCCCTCTCTCTCCCTCTCTCTCTCTCTCCCCCTCTCTCTCTCCCTCTCCTTCTCTCCCTCTCTCTCTCTGTCTCTCTCTCACCCTCTCTCTCTCTCCCTCTCTCACTCTCTCCCTGTCCCTCTCCCCCTCTCTCCCTCTCTCTCTCTTTTCCCTCTCTCCTCCTCACCTCTCTCCATTCTCCCTCTTTTATTCTCTCCTTCTTCTATTCTGGTTTTACCGTCAAGCCCTCACTATCTTTGTCTTCCTCTCTTTCCCTCTTGCTCTCTCTATCTCCATCCCTCACTGTTTCTCTCTCCTTCCTTTGCCCTCACACTATCTCTCCTTCACTCACTCTCTCTCCGTCCTTCGCTCACTCTCTCTCTCAATCTCTCTTTGCCTCTGGGCATCAGGGAAAAGGGCACAACTCTTCGCTTTCTCTCTCTCTCTTTCTCTCTCTGTCTTTCTCTTTCTCTCCCTTATACCCTCCATCTCTTCATCTCTCTCTCTTTCTGTCTCTTCTTCTCCTCTGTCCCTTCCTCTTCCTCTTCCTCTTCCTCTTCCTCTCCGTCTGCATTCAGATACTGTGCCAGAGGAGTAGGACACCCCGCATGGCTGGAAAAACAAACAAACAAAAAAAACAAATACATACTGCCGCAGTACTTCAGTCTGAGCACACACACACACAGACACACACAGACACACAGACACACACACACACACACACACACACACACACACACACACACACACACACACTCACAGAGAAGAAGAACTGGTGCAGTGTTGTCATGAAAGACAAGCCATTTACCTAAAGTGGATTACCTAAAGTTAAAAGGTCACACTTCTGCAATGAATAATCAGCCCTTGTGGGAGGGACTTTAATCTCCTACCCTAAGGAAGATCTGCCTCAACCCACTTTGCACCTCACTTTCCAAATTAATGATGTCATTCACCATAATCCCTAACCAGGAGTCGGGTAGTCAGATTGTTCATTCCAGTCTCCATTACCATCAACATCATCATCACCATCACCATCACCGTCGCCGTCGCCGTCGCCGTCGCAGTCGTCGTCGTCGTCGTCTCCATCATCATCATCATCATCATCATCATCATCATCATCATCATCATCATCATCATCATCATCACCGTCACCATCACACACATTGTCTGAAGCATGTGGTTGTTGCTCTGGACCAAGA
>NC_137922.1:25967374-25969874 GCF_963457725.1 Sprattus sprattus | reverse complement strand
AGGCCATCTATTAACAGGAATATTGAAGGTACATTTCAGAAGAAAAGTCAGAGTACATACTTCAGTGGCTTAAAGGTGTCCAATAAAGAGCACCTGTTTCATATCATGTTTGAAGGTAGCAGAAAGAGTACATACTTTAACGATGTGAGAAAAAGCATACTTTATAAATATAAAGTCTAAGGGTGTGTGAGAGTTCATTCTTTATAATTATAAAGTCTAAAGGTGTGTGATAGCTCATCCTTTATCAGACAAATGTGTGAAGGTGTGAGAAGGAACCCGTACCTAAAAAGGACACAATTAAGGTTAATGCTGATTGGGCCGATTGGTGTGTTTACTGTGCAGCTTTGAGCTGAGCAGACCTGTGCTGTATTGATTGGGTTTCCGGGGGGGCTGTTGTTATGGCGATGATGCTGGTGTGGGCATGCTGCTCTCCAGGGGCGTCTGTCTCCGCTGTGCTCTTTCCCTGATGCAGGGTTGCTGTAGAAACCGTCTCCCAGGGTTTCATCCATCACTGTCCTGCTATCTCTACCTCTCTCTCCTTATCTCTTTCTCTTTCTCTCTCTCTATCCCTCTCACTCTCCCTCTCACTCTCTCTCCCCCCCCTATCTCTCTCTCCCTCTCTCTCCTTCTCTATTTCTCTCTCTCTCTCTCTCTTTCTCTCTGTCTATCCCTCTAGCTCTCCCTCTCACTCTCTCTCTCTCTCCCCCGCCTCATTTGAGCATTTAGCTGAACTGTCAATCTTTAACGTTTCAGCAGTGAATGAATGAGAAGCTGAATGTCATGCAAAACTCTCAAGAAACGCACGCACACACACACGCACACACCCTCATTAATGACTCAGTTCTCTCTCTCTCTCTCTCTCTCTCTCTCTCTCTCTCTCTCTCGCTCTCTCCATCTCTCTCTCTATCGCTCTCTTTCATTTTAACACTCTGCACTCTTGTTTTCCCAACTCACACTCACTCCATCTCTTTCTCATCTCCTACTGCTGGCTCGAGTTCATCAATGAATTAGATGTGCTGTTTGAAAGGGTGCACTCAAGATTAATTTGCATTCTGGCAATCAACAAACTCATGTGCACACAGACAAACACACACACACACAAACACATGCACACACAAACACGCACAGTCATACATACAGTGCATCTCTTTATTCTTGCACTTAACTTGACATTTCTGCTGCGTGTCTTCATCTTACATTTAAATGTGGGGTGCTCGAAGATATAAACATTATAATTATTTTACAAAAGCCCATGATTCATTTAATAAAGTCTGTCACTTTCTCCTCCTCCCCATTCCTCTCTCTCTCCCCTCACTCCATCTCTCTCCTTCTCCCTCTATCCACCCCTCATCCAGGTGAGAACGTACCTGAGAACGAGCAGCTGAGCTCCAAGGAGCAGAAGAGCTTTGAGACGTGTGATAACACGCCCATCATCGATAACCTGCCCCCCCCTCCTGTCACCCTGGTCTCCACGGAGGAGAAGAACAAATATGAGGAGGGGATTCGCATCCTCTACAAGCAGCTGGACGACAAGGTGAGAAACACCTGTGTGTGTGTGAGAATCACCTGCCTATGTGTGTAAGTCAAGGTGAGGACGACCTGCATGTGTGTCTAAGACAAGGTGAGAAACAGCTGTGTGTCTAAGACAAGGTGAGAAACACCTGTGTGTGTGTGTCTAAGACAAGGTGAGAATCACCTGCCTATGTGTGTAAGTCAAGGTGAGGACGACCTGCATGTGTGTCTAAGACAAGGTGAGAAACAGCTGTGTGTCTAAGACAAGGTGAGAAACACCTGTGTGTGTGTGTCTAAGACACTGCCTGTGTGTCTAAGACAAGGTGAGAAACACCTGTGTGTGTGTGTGTGTCTAAGACAAGGTGAGAAACAACTGCCTGTGTGTCTGAGACAAGGTGAGAAACACCTGCGTGTGTGTCTGAGACAAGATGAGAAACAACCGCCTGTGTGTGTGTGTGTCTAAGACAAGGTGAGAAACACCTGCCTGTGTGTGTGAGATAAGATGAGAAACACCTGTGTGTGTGTGTGTGTTGAAGACAAGGTGGGAAACACCTGCCTGTGTGTGTTTGAGACAAGATGAGAAACACCTGTGTGTGTCTGAGACAAGGTGAGGAACATCTGCCTGTGTGTGTGTGTGTCTAAGACAAGGTGAGAAAGACCTGCGTGTGTGTGTGTGTCTAAGACCAGGTGAGAAACACCTGTGTGTGTGTGTGTGTGTGTGTGTCTAAGACAAGGTGAGAAACACCTGTGTGTGTGTGTGTGTGTCTAAGACAAGGTGAGAAAGACCTGCGTGTGTGTGTGTGTGTCTAAGACCAGGTGAGAAACACCTGTGTGTGTGTGTGTGTGTGTGTGTGTGTCTAAGACAAGGTGAGAAACACCTGTGTGTGTGTGTGTGTGTCTAAGACAAGGTGAGAAAGACCTGTGTGTGTGTGTGTGTGTGTCTAAGACAAGGTGAGAAAGACCTGTGTGTGTGTGTGTGTCTAAGACC
>NC_137922.1:25942374-25957374 GCF_963457725.1 Sprattus sprattus | reverse complement strand
CTCACTAAAGTTCACAAGCAGGTAAAACAGCTCCTTTAAAGTTCACAAGCCGGTACAGATGAAACCGCTCACTAAAGTTCACAAGCAGGTACAGATGAAACCGCTCACTAAAGTTCTCAAGCAGGTACAGATAAAACCGCTCACTAAAGTTCACAAGCAGGTACAGATGAAACCGCTCACTAAAGTTCTCAAGCAGGTACAGATGAAACCGCTCACTAAAGTTCACAAGCAGGTACAGATGAACCTGGTCTCTTTTGGAGTTAGGAGAATTCAGCAGTGAGGTCGGAGTAAACTAGTACAGTGTCCAGTCCAGTCTAGTCCTGGTCAGTAGTGCCCGTCTTTAATAGGCCTCACATTTGTTGTGTTACTGGTGAGTGTACTTCACCTGCATCTCACCTGCATCTCACCTGTCCTCACCTCTATCTCACCTGTGCCTCACCTGTCCCTTACCTGTGCCTCACCTGTAGCTGGTGCGTGATAACGCAGACCTGCGCTGTGAGCTGCCCAAGCTGGAGAAGCGTCTGCGGGCCACGGCAGAGCGGGTCAAGGCCCTGGAGAACGCTCTGAAGGAGGCCAAGGAGAACGCCATCAGGGACCGCAAGCGCTACCAGCTGGAGGTGGACCGCATCAAGGAGCACGTCAGGGCCAAGAACATGGCCAGGAGAGGACACTCCGCTCAGATCGGTAAATTACACACACACGCACACAAACACACAAACGCACACACACACACACACGTACGCATCCATACACATACACTGTGAGGTGCCAAGAACATGGCCAGGAGAGGACACTCCGCTCAGATCGGTGAGTTACACACACACACACACACACACTGTGAGGTGCCAAGAACATGGCCAGGAGAGGACACTCCGCTCAGATCGGTGAGTTACACACATACACACACACACACACTGTGAGGAGCACGTCAGGGCTAAGAACATGGCCAGGAGAGGACACTCCGCTCAGATTGGTAAATTACACACACACGCACACAAACACACAAACGCACACACACACACACACACATACGCATCCATACACATACACTGTGAGGTGCCAAGAACATGGCCAGGAGAGGACACTCCGCTCAGATCGGTGAGTTACACACACACACACACACACACTGTGAGGTGCCAAGAACATGGCCAGGAGAGGACACTCCGCTCAGATCGGTGAGTTACACACATACACACACACACACACTGTGAGGAGCACGTCAGGGCTAAGAACATGGCCAGGAGAGGACACTCCGCTCAGATTGGTAAATTACACACACACGCACACACACACACACACACACATACGCATCCATACACATACACTGTGAGGTGCCAAGAACATGGCCAGGAGAGGACACTCCGCTCAGATCGGTGAGTTACACACACACACACACATACGCATCCATACACACACACTGTGAGGTGCCAAGAACATAGCCAGGAGAGGACACTCCACTCAGAACGGTGAGTTACACACACATGCAATCTCTCTCTCTCTCTTTCTCTACCTCTACCTCTTTCTCTTTCTCTCTCTCTATCTCTCTTTCACTCTCACACACACACACACACACACACACACATGCATACGCATGCATACACACACACTGTGAGGTGCCATGACCCTCTGTTCAGACTCTTAGTGATCCAGTATATGTAGTAACATGTTGAATGTATTTAATATGGCGTGGTGGTGTGGTCTGTTTCATTTGGAGATCCTGGGATGGCATTTCTAATATGTTAATATGATATTAATTAGATTCTGTCTTGCAGCAAAAGTATTCTTTATGTAGAATGTTTATAATGTGAATAATGTTAATAATGTGAATAATGTCAAAAATGTCAATAATGGTAATAATGTCAATAATGTTGATAATGTCAAAAATGTTAATAATGTAAATAATGTGGATAATGTGGATAATGTGAATAATGTGGATAATGTGAATAATGTGGATAATGATAATAATGTAAATAATATTTATAATGTGTATAATGTTCTCTGTTTTTCAGCCAAACCCATCAGGGCGGGTCACCACCACTCCCCCACCCCCCTCTCCATCAGGGGAGGCGGAACTGTGTACCACTACACCCACAGCAACTGAGCCCCACAGTATGTATATCACATTTACATTAAGCCACACAGTACGTATATCACATTTACATTAGGCCACACAGTACGTGTATTTCATTTACATTAAGCCACACGAGATGTATATTATATTTACATTAAGCTGCACAGTACGTACAGTATATCACATTTACATTAAGCAACACAAGATGTAAATTATATTTACATTAAGCCACATAGTACATATATTATATTTAAAAAAAGAAAAAAGAAAGTGAAAAAGAAAAAAATCCCTGTCCATTTTGCTGCAGAAGTTTTCTCATTTTGCCTCTAGAGGGCAATCAAACTCTTTGGCTTCTCTCTGCTCAGCCAGTAAATAGTATTTACAACCACCGCAACCAAAAACTGTATGTGTAAGCAGTATAGATTAATCTGAATGTGGAAATTGTATAAATTAAACTGAATGTGGAAACTGTATAAATTAAACAGAATGTGGAAACAGTCTAAATTTAAGTCTCTCCCTTTTCCCTTGCTCCACTGCAGTGAGATTCCTGATGTAAGCATGCCCAAACCCCTCCACACCTCAACCCCCCAGCTCAGCGCTGCGCTTCAGCTCCCTCCACACCCTCCACACAGCCATCCTCCACCGTTTCCACAAAGGAAGAGCCCTTGCATTCTCACCCACCAACCAAAGGAAGAGGAAGAGCGCTCGCATTCTCACCCTCCAAACAGTACGAACACCATGGACACGCAGCCACTCTTCATACAAAATGATGTATACATTTAGAAGAACTGAGACATGTTCAGAGTCTCTTCCTCTATGGGTAATTATGTTATGTTGTGTTATGTAGCGTAGAGTAGCGTAGTGTAGTGTAGAAAGCAGGCTCTTCGGTGCAGGATGGGGTGCGTGTGTCTGGTCTGTTGCCTCATCCTGCCCAGCGTCTCCTAGGAAAAGGGTCTGTATGACCCAGGCCAGTAGTCATGAGGCGTGTACAGAGGTAGACATGATGACCTGCGTCTGGCGTTGGGGAACTCAGGACGACTAAAGACAGGAGCGAGACAGGGAAGGCCAGACTTGAAGTCAACTCTGTTTTCCTCTTTCAGGCTTTAGGGGCACCAGCTTACATCAGAAATTCGATTAATTGTTTTTGAATCGCAAGAAATGAATAGCTAACGGCTCAGCATCATACACATCCCCGATCAGTTACATTTGTACTGAAGTCATATAAGATACAATAGCAGACCATTATAAATCCTGTCAGACCTTTAAAGCCTGTCAAACTTTTCTGTAATGGATTAGAAGCAGCTATATATAAACATAAGAGACAACATTAGTAATTAGCATCTGATTTCATACTTGTTTCATACTTAGCGCTAACCAGAAGAGCCTGCGTGTACCCCATACCCCTATCATGTGTAATATCAAGTGTACTCAGAAGGCATACTGTCTGTAAATACTCAGATTATCCCCCATTATAATGAAGGTATAGCCCTGACATGAAGGCCCAATGGAGTATGTATCAGGAATGTGGACTCCTCCGCTGTAATGTATTTCACTCTAACTCATGTTGCCTGTCGTTATTTTGCACTGTTACTGAGATATTAATTTATCAAAATGACTATGAGTGTACTATTATGTTGTTTTGTTTTGTATATTTGGTTTCCACTTACTCTGTTGATTTCAATTGTATTCTTATTTATTAATCTAACTTGCAGAAGTTATGGTATATCACAGGGCATGTATACACACAGGAATGGGTATCTGTATTAGGGTTTGCTGCTGTTCTGGACAACAGTGCAGTTTGAATTGGGAGTCGCCCTTTCCACTGGAGTTTAACCCAGAACCAATCAGAAGCTTAAGTGGGTACCCTGCCACTGCTGTCAAAGAGTCTCATCAAACAAATGGAATGTAATCACATATCTAAATTTAATTTATTTGCTTTGTCACTGAACTCCGTTTGAAGAGCACCTCTAATAATTCTATTGTTCTATAGTTCTAAGAAATCAGGGTCAGCATATTTTGTTAGAGGTGGAATCCTTGTCAGATGTAGTGTATTTCCTTGTGTGTTTCATCAGCTTACCTGACTCAGTGTACCGGCTGTGGGCCAAAGCCAGGCCAGACCTGTGCCAGACCTGGGCCGTGTCATGGCCAGACCCAGTCTTAAGGTTAGCTGCTATGACTGGCTGGCCAAAAGGAGCTCAATGATTGGATGTTGGAGCTAGCAGGGCACCTGTGGAGGGCAGACCTCTGCCAAGGCCAGTTGTCCACTCTTGCCAAAAAAGGTCAAAGGAAGTGAAAAAAAAAGTCCTGGTTCCACCCCTTGATTCGGATCCACTCCAAAATGTAATGGGTTTTTTTCCTCGGCCCATGATGCACCTCTTCACCAAGTTTCATGAAAATCGGCCTGGTAGTGTCGTTCTGCTGACAAACAGTCAGACAGACAGACAGACAAACAAATGGTCATGAAAACATCACCTCCTTGGCGGAGCTGGTAAATGATTGTCCTGCATTGGAGATGTGTCGGCTGTGTTCTTCTGCCCGCTGCAGAGACGCTGATCAGCCAGTCAGTCAGTCCTGCAGCACAGAGACAGAGGCACACGTCCTTCATTTGCAATGCAGGGGGTCCATGTCCACAACATCACTGGGGTCAAAGCTCTGGCCGTGTAGAGGACCGGCAACGCCAAAAAATAAATGATGATGTTAATATTTGTGGTCGTTGTTTTTATGCTTTTGACAACCAGAAAGTGGCCCAGCATAATTAGTGTCGAAATCGGAGAATTCGAAAAATCGGTTTTATTTTGAACCAAACCACAGTGCCTTTATTTAGAATCAGCAAAGAGGTTCTCTCTTTCTCTTTCTCACTGGATATATTGATTGATTGATTTGGTTATCAAAGGTTCTGATTGACTTACTTATCGTAGTAGAACTTAGAACTTAAAAAATATTGAATTCCTCAAATGTTTTAAGCGATGGCTTAGTTTAGAGACATGCCGCTTAGCTCTCAGTATCTTTTCTTTGTAAGTCACTGTGCTACTTGTGTAGTGTACTGCCTACATATGAAACTGCCACTTTATGCTCTCTGTTTGTTTCCTAATTTATTAACACTGCACGAGCCCCAGGGCTAACCCCAGGGGTAACACTGGAGACCCCCTCCCCTACGACCCTGAATATCTCCATGACTAAATCTGAATGTACATAGTCCCAGCAGCATTGTTTCAGTCTGAGAACCCTTTCTCAGTCACCACACCCTGCCTAGTCGACCTGTCATCCCTCCCTCCTGCTCTCTCTCCCTCTCTCTTCCTCCCTCTTGCTCTCTCTCTCCCTCTCTCTCTCCTGCTCTCTCCCTCCCTCCTGCTCTCTCTCTCACTCTCTCTCCCGCTCTCTCTCCCTCTCTCTCTCTCCCCCTCCCTCTTGCTCTCTCTCCCTCTCTCTTGCTCTCTCTCCCTCTCTCTTGCTCTCTCTCCCTCTCTCTTTCCCGCACTATCCCTCCTTCTTGCTCTCTCTCTCCTTCTCTCTCTCTCCCTCTTGTTCGCTCTCTCCTTCTCTCCCTCTCTCTCCCGCTCTCTCCCTCCCTCTTGCTCTCTCTCTCTCCTTCTCTCCCTCTCTCTCTCCCTCTCCCTCCCTCTCTCTCTCTTTCCATCTCTCACTCCCTCTTGCTCTCTCTCTCCTTCTCTCTCTCCCTCTTGCTCACTCTCTCCTTCTCTCCCTCTCTCTCCTGCTCTCTCTCCCCCTCTCTCTCCATCTCTCTCCCGCTCTCTCACTCTCCATCTCTCTCTCTCCCCCCTCTCCCTCTCTCTCGAAGTGCTGCCTCACTGTCTGCTGGTGTCCTGTGCTTCACAGACTTGTGCTTTAGTTGTCTCCATGCTCGTGCTTCCTGTGTGTACTGTAACCTACTGCACCGAGACAGTGGCACAGCTTGGGACCGGATGAGTGTCTCCCCTCACTGCAGGCGCGGATGTTAAGATGCGATGCGATGCGATGCGATGCGATGGCTTAGAGTGTGCAGCTAGAGGAAGCAGTGGGTCATACTGATGCTGATTGCATGGTGTTGATTCATTTTAAATGTTCAAATGTAACCAAATAAAAAATGACATATTTACCTTTAAGTGTTGTTGTTGTTGTTGTTGTTGTTGTTGTTGTTGTTGGGGTTCCGGTTTACTTGCTACTAACCTTCACATAATGTTTAAGTTTCATTTCTTCAATGTGTTTCAAAAGACTATTGAAGAACTATAACATAAATATATATAAATATATTTTGAAGAACTATAACATAAACTGATTCATTTGAATGAAGTTCATTCTAAGCCGCAGGCTAGAAAGTGTAACAGAACCAAACAGAAATGTGCAGAGGACACAAATACATAAAGGACACACATGTAGACCCCTACACCCCACCCATCCCCCCCGCCCGTGACCCTGGACGCTCCGTTCCATCCATCATCCCCCACCCACCCCCTGTTCCAATGCACCTGCTTTCCCCAAGGCTAAATTAGCATCAGTGCATAGCAAAGCGTTTATACTTCTGTGCTCTAAACTAAGAGATGTCCTTCCTTCTCTGCAGGAGTCATGTCCTCCCCATGTAACCCTTGGTTTCTTCTGCTATGGCTGAAAGACCACAGGCATCCTCTCTATTCACTGACAGAGAGAGAGAGAGCGACGGCTTTAGTTCAGGTTTAGAGAACTCAGAGGTCAAAGTTAGGCTTTGCCACCCCCTCCCTTTCACAAGGTGTTTATTTAGCTGCACATCCCAGTTTGTTTGAGTTGGCCTTACACAGGAACGCTTTTCATTATGAGGCCTTTATATGTGCTTTCTGAGCGTGAGGGGGGATCCTGAG
This sequence comes from Sprattus sprattus, assembly GCF_963457725.1. NCBI lineage: Eukaryota > Metazoa > Chordata > Actinopteri > Clupeiformes > Clupeidae > Sprattus > Sprattus sprattus. Next base: position 25,950,471 of record NC_137922.1, on the reverse strand, counting down.
TTCACTCCTTTCACGTACTGTTTCTCCTCTCTGAGCTCCGGCTTTGAGCATCGCTCCTCAGTCCTGCTGTCATGCTTCACTGCTGTGCCTGAAGAGGTCATGCTGTCACTCAGTGCGGGCACATGATGGCAGCACTCCGATCCCATCCGATTCTCTCCATGGGGTCTCCATGGGGGGTTAACTGCTCTATCTCAAAGCACATGGCAGAGTGACAAATCTAGATCTTGGCCGCGTCAGTTCAAATCAAATGCGGAATGTTTACATCTGCTACCGTTGATTATACAGTAAATACGTTGTGAAATGAAACAAAAACACACCACAGTTAAAGTTGTATTAGTATTGATTGATTCACATCGATATGAATGGATTACATGACTAACAACTGGTGGAAAAGTAATATGAAAATATTTGTTCACTGAATTAGCGGGTTCTGTCCCAAACAGTTGCGTTCCAGTTTCAAAGTTTCAGTTTCGGTTTCAGTATTTCAACGTGAATGAGAGGGAGCACAAGAACTGAGCGTCTAGCAGCGATTATCATATCATAGACATATATGATGCATGTATATGTCTGTGGGCACGATCTCAAGCACGTGCAAAAGTTGTTGTTGTCCAATTTTAATCTAGATTCGAGAGACACATGCGCGCCCAGTCCAATTCCCAGCGGAATCGAATCGTGTATCCAGGGGTTTACATCGGAGTCCAGTCGGACTCAAGTCAGACACAATGAATCTAGATTTGGGGAGACACATGTGTCCCATCTCCAATTTAAATCGGACTGAAATCGGAAATTGGACACATGTGTCCACACTGGCCTCTTGGGGTAAACATGCGTCTCGCTGAACAACATGAGGAAAAACGACATTCTTTTATGAGGGAGCATAGCAACTTCCACCAGCTTCAGTCCCCTTTATTCAGTCTCACAGAAATGACAGTGAGACCCTGACAGGGTAATCAGCAGTGGTGTAGCGGTCCCTGGAGAAGTGGGTATACTCTTAATTTAGCATTTTTTTTAAGCAGCCCATACAGCACAGGATAAACGCCCTTTTTTGAGAAGTGGGTATACGCAATGCTGACTGAAAAATAGGTGGGTATACTCCATAAAATTGCGTATACCCTGGACTACACCACTGGTAATCAGTGTTTGTGAACCTTGAGTTATGAATCTCTCATTCTTTATTTTTTAAGATTTGTTTTTGGGCTTTTTGCCTTTAATGAGATAAGACAGTGAAGATTTGGACAGGAAATGAGATGGAGAGAGGGATCGGGAAATGACAGCAGGTTGGATTCGAAACCCATGTCCTTGTGGGCGTTCAAGCCAGTATATGATCGGGGCTACTGCTTGCGCCACAGTTCCCCCCATGAATCTCTTATTCTGATGTAGCAGTCATAACTGTCATAACTGTCATAACTACCATACCTGTCATAACTGTCATAACTGTCATAACTGTCATTACTGTCATAACTGTCATAACTCATAAGGCAAAGGTCAGGGGTCACGCAGACGGTGATCCAGTGTGTGTTCTCAAAGAGCTCTAAAGGTCCAGAGCTGTTCTACACGTCTGTGTTGGAGAACCGAAAACTAACTCTCCACTCTTCCTGAAGGAATTTTCTCCATCTGCAGAGGTAATTTAGGTTCATGCATAATGCATGGTGCATATTCTGTTGCATATATGTTGCACTCTTTGGATTCCTTGTGGAAAGTCATACCTTGGGTGTGTGTGTGTGTGTGTGTGTCTATGTTTTCAGCTGATTTGTTTTCAGTGTGTAGCCGTATACTGAGATCTCCTTCCTGAACAACACTGTTTTGTAAAATAAACTCCCTGAAGTTAACAGCCTGCAGCGCACGACTCATAACTAGGTCAGAAGCATCCCTCCACTGCCTCCTGTGATAATCCTAAATAAGTGCAGACATTGGAGTGGAACCTGTGATAATCCTAAATAAGTGCAGACATTGGAGTGGAACCTGTGATAATCCTAAATAAGTGCAGACATTGGAGTGGAACCTGTGATAATCTTAAATAAGTGGAGTGGATCCAGCCAACATGAGACTCAGATGTGATGCAGAGGCTTGGGAAGGTTACTTTTAAAATGGAATAGGTTATAGAGTTAGCCTGGTAAACATGTAAGAAGTAATCTAACTATTTCAATTCCTTCATCAAAGTGATTTGATTACTGACGATAACTTTTTGATTTGCAAACGAGAGGCAGTGCAAATTCAGCCTCTGTTATCTACTAGCTATGCAGTGAAAAGATGCAAAGCAATGGAATTAATGTTTTATTTTACAAATAAAGATCTCCAAGGCAGCCATGTCCATGAGGTCAAATAAGGGTCAGATCTCAAAGGCAGCCATGTCCATGAGGTCATAAAAGGGTCAGATCTCAAAGGCGGCCATGTCCATGAGGTCATGAGGTCATATAAGGGTCAGATCTCAAAGGCGGCCATGTCCATGAGGTCACATTAGGGTCAGATCTGTCTCAAAGGTGTGTGCAGTGTGATTATTTAAGGCTTGCATTAAAGTAGGAGATGGATCACTGGAGATGATTAGGAGATGCGTACGAGTGGTTCTCCAGTAATGTACGGCACAGTCACATTCCTCCTCTGACTGTAAATCGTGGGAGTGCTCTGAGATGTTCTATTTTTAAAGAAGAAAAAAACTGCTCCCCGAAGCAACTGAAATGTGCCAAAAGACAAAAGAGATATTACACCAAAGAGTAAATCATACAACATTAATGCATCCAGTGGCTCCCTGCAGGAGTAGCCCAGTTTCCACTGGTGAACATCAAGTCTGAGTCTATTTAGCGTGCAGACATACACTTCTATTCACAGAGAACAAAGATGACAAAAAGCACAAGTTTTAAAGAGCATATCAGAAAAGCACAGATGTAGAGCTAGAGAGACACTTCTACCAATACCAATGGCATCAGCAGGTCGACAAAAGCACAAGCTCACCTTGTGCAGGTTACTCTGAGAGAATCATCTGGCCCATGGCCATGCCAGCTCTGAGACAGATCCATTCCAGCCTCACCTATGGACCACCTCCACCTGGTGCCACCCAGATTACAGTATACAGCAGACTCTGAGCATCCAATTTTTGTGCTGCTCAGATTACAGTGGACTCAAGGGTGGATCTAATCCTGGGTCAGCCAGTGGCTGAACACCTCTCTTAGCTTAGCGAGTCAGCACAAAGACAAGCCCTGTTTCAGTAGACTGACTTTCACTCTTTCCCTCTCTCTCCCCCCTCTCTTATCTCTCTCTCCCCCTTGCTCTCTCCCTCTCTTGTCTCTCCCTACCTTCTCTCTCTCTTCCTTTCCCCCTCTCTCTCTCTCTCCCCCTCTCTCTCCCTCCCCTCTCTCTCTCTCTATATACTGGAGTTTCCAACAAATGTTGCCAACTCCAGTGACCCCAGGTGTAGGATATGCCCCCCCCCCTCTCTCTATAGCAGGGCAGGTGTAGGATATGCCCCCCACTCTCTCTACAGCAGGCAGATGTAGGATATGCCCCCCCCCCTCTCTCTCTCTTTATAGCAGGGCAGATGTAGGATATGCCCCCACCCCTCTCTCTCTACCGCAGGGCAGGTGTAGGATATGCCCCCCCCCCCTCTCTATAGCAGGGCAGGTGTAGGATATGCCCCCCCCCCCCCCTCTCTCTCTCTCTACAGCAGGGCAGGTGATGATATGCCCCCCCCCCCCTCTCTCTTTAGCAGTGCAGGTGTAGGATATGCCCCCCCCCCCCCTCTCTCTCTATAGCAGGGCAGGTGTAGATTATGCCCCCCCCCCCTCTCTCTACAGCAGTGCAGGTGTAGGATATGCCCCCCCCCCTGTGTAGGTATAGGATGGGGGAAATCGACAGACAGCCTGTTCTCAAGGAAAGTCTTAGTTAGCGAGTGACTGACCTTTAGCACACACCCCATACAGTGGCAATACCTGGCAAAGGATATAATTGTAATTACCGTAGACCCTAATGTTCAGGCTCTGCCCTCAGTCCTCCCAGAGAGAGACGAGAGACTCACTACATTATAAACTCAATCCTCCCAGAAAGAGACCAGAGACACACTACATTATAAACTCAGTCCTGACAGTAAGAGACGAGAGATGAGAGACGAGAGACACACTACATTATAAACTCAGTCCTGACAGAAAGAGACCAGAGACACACTACATTATAAACTCAGTCCTGACAGAAAGAGACCAGAGACACACTACATTATAAACTCAGTCCTGACAGTAAGAGACGAGAGATGAGAGACCAGAGACACACTACATTATAAACTCAGTCCTGACAGAAAGAGACCAGAGACACACTACATTATAAACTCAGTCCTGACAGTAAGAGACGAGAGATGAGAGACGAGAGACACACTACATTATAAACTCAGTCCTGACAGAAAGAGACCAGAGACACACTACATTATAAACTCAGTCCTGACAGAAAGAGACCAGAGACACACTACATTATAAACTCAATCCTGACAGAAAGAGACCAGAGACTCACTACATTATAAACTCAGTCCAACCAGAGAGACGAGAGATGAGAGACGAGACACACACTACATTATAAACTCAGTCCTCCCAGAGAGACGAGAGATGAGAGACACACTACATTATAAACTCAGTCCTCCCAGAGAGAGAGGAGAGATGAGAGACACACTACATTATAAACTCAGTCCGACCAAAGAGAGACGAGACACACACTACATTATAAACTCAGTCCAACCAGAGAGAGGAGAGATGAGAGACACACTACATTATAAACTCAGTCCTCCCAGAGAGAGGAGAGATGAGAGACGCACTACATTATAAACTCAGTCCAACCAAAGAGAGACGAGACACACACTACATTAGGAACTCAAGCTAACCAGGCACAGCGCCACCCCTCATCATTGAGTTGGGAATTAACTATGATTATTTTAGATCTTTGGGAATGTCAGTGTGTTTCTGCCCTTTGGGGAAGTATCTCTGTAATTGAGGTTAGTGAAGTTTCTCATCACATGTGGTGGATATTATTCTACATCCAAAAAAGTGCGTTATAGAACCAAAAAGGAGTTTTACTAATCAAATAGCCCTCAATGGAAAAGGACCAGCCAAGTTCAAGTTAATCAAATCACATGCTTACCAGCACAGTCAGATCACTGTGAGTATGACCTGATCCATATGGCAAATAATAGCAAAACAGTTTAAGTAAAGCACATAGATAAAAATGCCTCAGTCATAATTGCATTTCCCTTTGAGAATAGTTGCTGCCGACGGGGTGGGGTGTGGATGAGTTAAGAATGTCACACAAGAGATCCTTTCAAACTCTATTCATCGCTGGAGTCCTCTGAGCACTTCAAACTCTCGCTTCTTGTCATCACAAGGAAAGTATCTGGGCTAATATAGAGTGAAATACTCAGACACAGATATCGGACACAGATATACCGTAGAGTGAAATACTCGGACACAGATATCGGACACAGATACACAGTGAAATACTCAGACACAGATATAGAGTGAAATACTCGGACACAGATATCGGACACAGATATAGAGTGAAATACACGGACACAGATATCGGACACAGATATAGAGTGAAATACTCGGACACAGATATCGGACACAGATAAAGAGTGAAATACTTAGACACAGATATAGGACACAGATATACAGTGGAATACTCGGACACAGATATTGGACACAGACCCAGCGGGTCTTTCCCCCAGGAGGTTTGACTGTCGCTCTTTGGCTCAAGCAGCCATCTCTCTGTGTTATTAAGTGCCATGATGAGTGTGTGTCTTCACACACCGGGATGGTAAAAGGCATGAAGTTCAGTCACAACATAAAGAGTGAATAATGCTCCGAAACACGTATAGCAGAGAATTAGCGGCCCCACTTTATTTGGATGGCCCCCTATAGACTATCTACAGATGCTCAGATTGTAAACACACTTTATTTGGATGGCCCCCTATAGACTATCTACAGATGCTCAGATTGTAAACACACTTTATTCAGGTGGTCCCCTATAGGCTATCTAAAGATGCTCAGATTATAAACACACTTTATTTAGGTGGCCCCCAGAGGCTATCTACAGATTCTCAGATTATAAACACACTTTATTAGGATGGTCCCCTATAGACGATCTACAGATGCTCGGATTATAAACGAACCATCTGTTCAAAACTCTGTTAACTGCAATTGATGGTTAAGGTTAGGGACTGGGTTTGGTCAAGGTGATGGTTCAGTGAACAGTTACAAAGACTGAACTTGAATTTTCAAAAAAGTCTCTGTAGGCAGATAATCCAAATAAACTGTTAGTGAAACCGCTTGTGCAATTTCTCTGTGGAATGACTAACCTGTGGTTAGGGTGCAGCTTGTGGGACTATTTTTGTATGAGTAAGAGAGGATTTACAAGATACCCGTTGAATTAGTGTACATTTTAGATTTGGGTTACATTTTAGACAAAGGTTGAAAGGTGACGGTTGCAATTTGAAATAAAAGGGCGTAACCTCAGTTGACCAAAGGGAGAAAAGTGTGTGTGGTATAAGATACAGAATCGCCTTCTAATTTGTGTTGGGTCAGATGAGAGGTCAAACCCCATTGGCTATAGGGGTCAACCAAACAGGGTTGGCGCTAGTGTATCTGGCAAATCATTTTCTAGAAACTCATCTCTTATTAGGATTTAAAAGCCTACAATAAACTAATTTCAAGAACCTCGCATCCTGGTCAAATTGCTGATTGAGACATTGCACGGAATGCAATAAATGCAACAAGGTGTTCAGTGCTTATTTAAAGGAATTTAGCATTTCTGATGGCAGAGAACTCACTTCAGCAGTACTGATGGTGTTCGTTGAACACATCCTCTGTGCTGACCAGACATGAAGACCATCAGCATGAACGAACAGGGGACAGGAGGAACAACTAATGAAGACTAACTTTAAAAAGAGCTAATTATAAACAAAGACACTTCTTCCTTTCGACCTCTTGAGCCTCCCATGAGAAAATAGTTCAAACTCTTTATCTGTGGTATGTGGTCAACCTAAGAGTTTTGTTCAGTGCTACTGTTCAACCAAAAACAAGAAGCACACAAATAAACTGCTTGTGCTTAGTGACGCGACATGCAGTCAAGAAAAAGAGGAGAGAGCATCAAGCACTTTGAGCATTCTCTAGCCAGAGACTCACACACATTACGAGTGTAGTCATCATCCTCTAGCCAGAGACTCACACACATTACGCGTGTAGACATCATCATTCTCACTGGATTTATGATGATAGAAACGTCAACCTCTTTTTTCCTTCTGCTGATCATGACCACCGAGGGCTTGGGTGAACAGTGGAGTGTCACTTACACACCTACACACATCTGTGCTCTGGAAGGCTCCTCAGTTAACATGTCCTGCTCTTACACCTACCCTACTAACCTTACAGTCGAAGAAGCTTTCTGGACAAACCAAGCTACCTGGACAAACCAAGAGCCTGTTGATTTCTCCAAGAATGAGAGTTTGAAAGACAGGGTCAAAGTGGACTGTAGAAATAAAAGCAGCGGGATTTCTCTGGAGATGACTAAACTAACCAAAACAGATGGACAGTATCAGTATTACTGTAGGATTACCACCAACAATAAAACTCAGAAATGGATGGGCAAACCTGGAATCTCAGTGAATGTTACAGACCTGAAGGTTGTTTCATCTGGACAAGGAGCAGAAGTGAAGGAGGGAGATCATGTGACCCTCACCTGCAACACCACCTGCACTCTGAGTGGCAGCCCTTCATTCATCTGGAGAAAAGATGGAGGTCCTGTAGAGAAGAATCAGAGCATCAACAACCAACTGCAGCTCGACCCAGTCAGATATGAAGATGGAGGCAACTACACCTGTGCTGTTAAAGGACAAGAGGATCTTCGCTCTCGACCGTTGAAGTTAAATGTGTGCCAGACAGTCATCACATCTGATAGAGAAGCAGTGAAGGTGGGAGATCATGTGACCCTCACCTGCAACGCCACCTGCACTCTGAGTAGCAGCCCTTCATTCATCTGGAGAAAAGATGGAGGTCCTGTAGAGAAGCATCAGAGCATCAACCACCAACTATATCTCAACCCAGTCAGATATGAAGATGGAGGCAACTACAC
>NC_137922.1:25919874-25937374 GCF_963457725.1 Sprattus sprattus | reverse complement strand
AACTATTAAAAAGCCGATTCAATAAATTAATAATTTCTTATCTAATTTTTTTTTTGTCATATACAGATATGCAATGGTTTCTGGGTAATATGTAGCCTATCTTGTTCGCCAATGTCAAGTGTCTATTTGATCATGTGACGATACGATTTAGCTGGTTTAGGCGCACAATCGGATCGTCAAGAACTGAGCACAGTCAGAGGGACAGTACACTTGCCGAACGACGCCTTTCAAACATTAAAGTGGTGATGCATGATAGCTTTTTCAATGGGCAGGATAGCCCATTTATTCAGCCTCTCCTGCCCCATGCTGTTCAGGTAGTGTAGCTGTCTCTACTAAATAATGGCTCGACGACTGATGCTAAAAGAAACTTTGCATTTATTTAACTGTATGACACAACGTAGTCTACCTTTAACACCGTAAGAGCTTAATATCTCATCAGTAGAGCAGCATCCTTAAACCTTCCACAATGAATTTAACTTCCAGTGACCTTTTCCGCGAGCAACCCTTTCACCTCAAAACATCCTGGTCACGTATATAAGAGTCTTAAATCCAACAAAACTAAATTCTTAGTACCACCCTTATACAGTACCGGTTCTTTCAACACGCACACTACGCACGTTGCGTAGGGCCCCGCAAATGTATTATTTAATAAAGAAGCGTGACAACGTAACTGTCCGTCGCGGACGTCAGATAGCCATGCGCATCATTGCATCATCAGTGTAGAAAGATGAAGCGGCGCTATCCCTCGGGGAATGAAAAAAAGGAAGAGGAAGGAACTTGAAAATGAACTGCGGGACCAGCAATCAGGTAAAGCCTTTAACTCTCCTCTCCTGGTGGGAGAGAGGGAGGGACAGTCCGTGTTAGACCTACATCAACAGGGCGGTGAGCCCTTGGGGATCCCCGGTCTCTGTGTGCGTCTTGCTAGCTTCTATAATTACAGTGCATGAAATGCCCTGTATTGTTATTCCTAGGCTTCTTCTTCTTCTTCTTCTTCTTCTTCTTCTTCTTCTTCTTCTTCTTCTTCTTCTTCTTCTTCTTCTTCTTCTTCTTCTTCTTCTTCTTCTTCTTCTTCTTCTTCTTCTTCTTCTTCTTCTTCTTCTTCTTCTTCTTCTTCTTCTTCTTCTTCTTCTTCTTCTTCTTACGGTGTTCTTCTTCTTCTTCTTCTTCTTCTTCTTCTTCTTCTTATTACAGTGCATGAAATGCCCTGTATTGTTATTCCTAGGCTTCTTCTTCTTCTTCTTCTTCTTCTTATTCTTGTTACCTTTTTCTGCGATTAATTCAGCCCGAACCGCTTAACGTAGAAACTTCATTCAAACTTTGACGCGTAGGTCTTGTAAACGACACTTATGCTATGTATTTTTCACTTTTCTAAACTTTATACTTTTTAAGATATTAAAGAAAAACAAATATAAATTTCTCCCATTGACTTACATTGGGCCATTATGACATCATAATAGGGTCTTTAAACTGGCTTGCACCTGTGCTTCACTGACAGCTGCACCAAATCAAAGGAACCTCTACTCTCTCTGTCCCTCTCAATTTAACTGTAACTAGGAACATTAAGACACCATCCATTCTCTACTTTTTTTTCTCTCCATCTCTCCATCTTTCTCTCTCAGTCAACTTTCTCTCACCCTCAATCTCTCTTCTTCACTCCATTTTTATCTCCTTTTTTCAATATTTTCACTCTCTCTTTATCTCTTCATCCAGAGCCACTCTTGTTCACTCTTCTTTCCTTCTTCCACTCTTCTTTCCTTTCTTATTTTCTTCTTTCACTCTTCTTTCCTTTGTTCTTTCCTTCTTTCACTCTTCTTTCTTTTCTTATTTCCTTCTTCCACTCTTCTTTCCTTCCTTCACTCTTCTTTCCTTTCTTCTTTCATTATTTCACTCTTCTTTCTTTTCTTCTTTCCTTCTTCCACTCTTCTTTCCTTTCTTCACTCTTCTTTCTTTTCTTCTTTCCTTCTTTCACTCTTCTTTCCTTTCTTCTTTCCTTCTTTCACTCTTCTTTCTTTTCTTCTTCCTTTCTTAACCTTTGCATTTCATGCACTGGTATTTCCTTCAGGAAATGCATTTTCTAGTTACAGTGCATGAAATGCCCTGTATTGTTATTCCTAGGCTTCTTCTTCTTCTTCTTATTCTTGTTACCTTTTTCTGCGATTAATTCAGCCCGAACCGCTTAACGTAGAAACTTCATTCAAACTTTGTCGCGTAGGTCTTGTAAAGGACACTTATGCTATGTATTTTTCACTTTTCTAAACTTTATACTTTTTAATATATTAAATCAAAACGAATCTAAATTTTCCCATTGACTTACATTGGGCCATTATGACATCATAATATGGTCTTTAAACTGGCTTGCACCTGTGCTTTACTCTGCCGTGCTAAGGCAAAAGACCGTAACTTCAAGTTTGGTCAAAAATGAGTTTTTGACGTATTTGTAAAATATCAGCAGTAATTAAACAAATGTACTGATATTAAATGTACTACTAACATGCCATTATCAAATTAAAGCCAGTGACATCAGTATTTTGGTTGATTTCACGATGTATAGGCTACCGACAGTTAGCATACCAAGCTAGGTAGCATTACCATTAGAATTGCATGGCAGATATGCTAAGCTATCGGGCTATTCCCCCACCCAGTGCCTGTGGCTAGTCCGAAAAAGGTGCATCTAAATCGGGTAACTTCGCTTGGCGAGCGGGGGCATGTGGAGGGGGAAAATGGGCCTCATTCTCTATCGTTCTCTCTCTCTCTCTCTCTCTCTCTCTCACACACACACAGACACACACACACACACACACACACACACCCCAATGGACTGACATAGATGTTTTATGTGTTTCATGTGACAATTCAAGTTCATTGTTTTATGTGCTTAATGTGATAATTCAATGGTGTGTGTGTGTGTGTGTGTGTGTGTGTGTGTGTGATAATCATTGTATTGGTAATTGTGATAAATGAAATAGTATTACTACTGATTAATTAATAGGGTCATTATTCCATTGTTATCATACCACTGAGCTTTAACATAGAAGTTACTGCCTTCTGCCTTAGTATGCTTCACTGACACCTTTGCCAAATCCAAAGAACCTCTTCTCTCTCTGTCCCTCTCAATTTAACTGTAACTAGGAACATTAAGACACCATCCATTCTCTATTTTTTTTCTCTCCATCTCTCCATCTTTCTCTCTGTCAACTTTCTCTCACACTCAATCTCTCTTCTTCACTCCATTTTTATCTCCTTTTTTCAATATTTTCACTCTCTCTTTATCTCTTCATCCAGAGCCACTCTTGTTCACTCTTCTTTCCTTCTTCCACTCTTCTTTCCTTTCTTATTTTCTTCTTCCATTTTTCTTTCCTTCTTCCACTCTTCTTGCCTTTCTTTTTTCCTTCATCCACTCTTCTTTCCTTCTTCCACTTTTCTTTCCTTTCTTCACTCTTCTTTCCTTCTTACACTCTTCTTTCCTTTCTTCTTTCCTTCTTTCACTCTTCTTTCTTTCCTTATTTCCTTCTTCCACTCTTCTTTCCTTCCTTCACTCTTCTTTCCTTTCTTCTTTCATTATTTCACTCTTCTTTCTTTTCTTCTTTCCTTCTTCCACTCTTCTTTCCTTTCTTCACTCTTCTTTCTTTTCTTCTTTCCTTCTTTCACTCTTCTTTCCTTTCTTCTTTCCCTCTTCCACTCTTCTCTCCTTTCTTCACTCTTCTTTCCTTTTGTCTTTCCTTCTTCCACTCTTCTTGCCTTTCTTTTTTCCTTCATCCACTCTTCTTTCCTTCTTCCACTTTTCTTTCCTTTCTTCACTCTTCTTTCCTTCTTACACTCTTCTTTCCTTTCGTCTTTCCTTCTTTCACTCTTCTTTCTTTTCTTCTTCCTTTCTTAACCTTTGCATTTCATGCACTGGTATTTCCTTCAGGAAATGCATTTTCTAGTTACAGTGCATGAAATGCCCTGTATTGTTATTCCTAGGCTTCTTCTTCTTATTCTTGTTACCTTTTTCTGCGATTAATTCAGCCCGAACCGCTTGACGTAGAAACTTCATTCAAACTTTGTCGCGTAGGTCTTGTAAAGGACACTTATGCTATGTATTTTTCACTTTTCTAAACTTTATACTTTTTAAGTTATTAAAGAAAAACGAATCTAAATTTTCCCATTGACTTACATTGGGCCATTATGACATCATAATAGGGTAATTAAACTGGCTTGCACCTGTGCTTCACTGACACCTGCAGCAAGCCTCCAAGGGTCCTCTTCTCTCTGTACCTCTCCATTCAACTGTATAACAAGGAATATTAATAGACACCTTCCATACTCTACTTTTTTCTCTCTCTATCACTCTCACTCTACTTTCTCTCACACTCCATCTCTCTGCTTCACTCTTTTTTTCTCCTTCTGTCAATATTTTCACTCTTTACTGTCTTTATCCAGAGCCACTCTTGTTCACTCTTCTTTCCTTACTTTGTTTCTTCCTCTCTTCTTTCCTTCTTTCTACTCTACTTTCTTCTTTCCTTCTTCCACTCTTCTTTCCTTTCTTCTTCCCTTCTTCCACTCTTCTTACCTTTTTCTTTTCTTCTTTCCCTCTTCTTTCTTTTCTTCTTATCTTCTTCGGCTCTTCTTCCCTTCTTCCACTCTTCTTTCCTTCTTCCACTCTTCTTTCCTTCTTCCACTCTTCTTTCCTTCTTCCACTCTAATTTCCTTTCTTCACTCTTCTTTCCTTTCTTCTTCCCTTCTTCCACTCTTCTTTCTTTCTTCCACTTTTCTTTCCTTTCTTCACTCTTCTTTCCTTTCTTCTTTCCGTCTTCAACTCTTATTTCCTTCTTTTACTGTTCTTTCCTTTCTTCCTTCCTTCTTTCACTTTTCTTTTATTCTTTCTTTCTTAACATTTGCATTTCATGCACTGGTATTTCCTTCAGGAAATGCATTTTCTAGTTACAGTGCATGAAATGCCCTGTATTGTTATTCCTAGGCTTCTTCTTCTTATTACAGTGCATGAAATGCCCTGTATTGTTATTCCTAGGCTTCTTCTTCTTCTTCTTCTTCTTCTTCTTCTTCTTCTTCTTCTTATTCTTGTTACCTTTTTCTGCGATTAATTCAGCCCGAACCACTTAACGTAGAAACTTCATTCAAACTTTGTCGCGTAGGTCTTGTAAACGACACTTATGCTATGTATTTTTCACTTTTCTAAACTTTATACTTTTTAAGATGTTAAAGAAAAACGAATATAAATTTCTCCCATTGACTTACATTGGGCCATTATGACATCATAATAGGGTCTTTAAACTGGCTTGCACCTGTGCTTTACTCTGCCGTGCTAAGGCAAAAGACCGTAACTTCAAGTTTGGTCAAAAATGAGTTTTTGACGTATTTGTAAAATATCAGCAGTAACTAGAAAATGCATTTCCTGAAGGAAATACCAGTGCATGAAATGCAAAAGTTAGGAAAGGAAGAAGAAAAGAAAGAAGAGTGAAAGAAGGAAATAAGAAAGGAAAGAAGAGTGGAAGAAGGAAAGAAGAGTGAAGAAAGGAGAGAAGATAGGATGAAGGAAAGAAGAGTGAAAGAAGGAAAGAAGAGTGAAGAAAGAAAAGAAGAGTGGAAGAAGAAAAGAAAGAAGAGTGAAGAAAGGAAAGAAGAGTGAAAGAAGGAAATAATAGTTGAAGAAGGAAAGAAGAAAGGAAAGAAGAGGGAAAGAAGAAAGGAGAGTGAAGAAAGGAAAGAAAAGTGAAAGAAGGAAAGAAGAGTGGAAGAAGGAAAGAAGAGTGGAGGAAGGAAAGAAGAGTGGAAGAGAAAAAGAGAGTGAAAATATTGAAAAAAGGAGATAAAAATGGAGTGAAGAAGAGAGAAAGTAGACTGAGAGGGATAGAGAGAAAGATGGAGAGAAAAAAAAGTAGAGAATGGAAGGTGTCTTAATGTTCCTAGTTACAGTTAAATTGAGAGGGACAGAGAAGAGGTTCCTTTGATTTGGTGCAGCTGTCAGTGAAGCACAGGTGCAAGCCAGTTTAAAGACCCTATTATGATGTCATAATGGCCCAATCAATGGGAAAATTTAGATTCGTTTTTATTTAATATCTTAAAAAGTATAAAGTTCAGAAAAGTGAAAAATACATAGCATAAGTGTCCTTTACAAGACCTACGCGACAAAGTTTGAATGAAGTTTCTACGTTAAGCGGTTCGGGCTGAATTAATCGCAGAAAAAGGTAACAAGAATAAGAAGAAGAAGCCTAGGAATAACAATACAGGGCATTTCATGCACTGTAATTAAACAAATGTACTGATATTAAATGTACTACTAACATGCCATTATCAAATTAAAGCCAGTGACATCAGTATTTTGGTTGATTTCACGATGTATAGGCTACCGACAGTTAGCATACCAAGCTAGGTAGCATTACCATTAGAATTGCATGGCAGATATGCTAAGCTATCGGGCTATTCCCCCACCCAGTGCCTGTGGCTAGTCCGAAAAAGGTGCATCTAAATCGGGTAACTTCGCTTGGCGAGCGGGGGCATGTGGAGGGGGAAAATGGGCCTCATTCTCTATCGTTCTCTCTCTCTCTCTCTCTCTCTCTCTCTCACACACACACACACACCCCCCAATGGACTGACATAGATGTTTTATGTGTTTCATGTGACAATTCAAGTTCATTGTTTTATGTGCTTAATGTGATAATTCAATGGTGTGTGTGTGTGTGTGTGTGTGTGTGTGTGTGTGTGTGTGATAATCATTGTATTGGTAATTGTGATAAATGAAATAGTATTACTACTGATTAATTAATAGGGTCATTATTCCATTGTTATCATACCACTGAGCTTTAACATAGAAGTTACTGCCTTCTGCCTTAGTATGCTTCACTGACACCTGTGCCAAATCCAAAGAACCTCTTCTCTCTCTGTCCCTCTCAATTTAACTGTAACTAGGAACATTAAGACACCATCCATTCTCTATTTTTTTTCTCTCCATCTTTCTCTCTGTCAACTTTCTCTCACACTCAATCTCTCTTCTTCACTCCATTTTTATCTCCTTTTTTCAATATTTTCACTCTCTCTTTATCTCTTCATCCAGAGCCACTCTTGTTCACTCTTCTTTCCTTCTTCCACTCTTCTTTCCTTTCTTATTTTCTTCTTCCATTTTTCTTTCCTTCTTCCACTCTTCTTGCCTTTCTTTTTTCCTTCATCCACTCTTCTTTCCTTCTTCCACTTTTCTTTCCTTTCTTCACTCTTCTTTCCTTCTTACACTCTTCTTTCCTTTCTTCTTTCCTTCTTTCACTCTTCTTTCTTTCCTTATTTCCTTCTTCCACTCTTCTTTCCTTCCTTCACTCTTCTTTCCTTTCTTCTTTCATTATTTCACTCTTCTTTCTTTTCTTCTTTCCTTCTTCCACTCTTCTTTCCTTTCTTCACTCTTCTTTCTTTTCTTCTTTCCTTCTTTCACTCTTCTTTCCTTTCTTCTTTCCCTCTTCCACTCTTCTCTCCTTTCTTCACTCTTCTTTCCTTTTGTCTTTCCTTCTTCCACTCTTCTTGCCTTTCTTTTTTCCTTCATCCACTCTTCTTTCCTTCTTCCACTTTTCTTTCCTTTCTTCACTCTTCTTTCCTTCTTACACTCTTCTTTCCTTTCTTCTTTCCTTCTTTCACTCTTCTTTCTTTTCTTCTTCCTTTCTTAACCTTTGCATTTCATGCACTGGTATTTCCTTCAGGAAATGCATTTTCTAGTTCTTGTTACCTTTTTCTGCGATTAATTCAGCCCGAACCGCTTAACGTAGAAACTTCATTCAAACTTTGTCGCGTAGGTCTTGTAAAGGACACTTATGCTATGTATTTTTCACTTTTCTAAACTTTATACTTTTTAAGATATTAAATAAAAACGAATCTAAAATTTTTCCCATTGACTTACATTGGGCCATTATGACATCATAATAGGGTCTTTAAACTGGCTTGCACCTGTGCTTCACTGACAGCTGCGCCAAATCAAAGGAACCTCTTCTCTGTCCATCTCAATTTAACTGTAACTAGGAACATTAAGACACCTTCCATTCTCTACTTTTTTTTCTCTCCATCTCTCCATCTTTCTCTCTATCCCTCTCAGTCTACTTTCTCTCACACTAAATCTCTCTTCTTCACTCCATTTTTATCTCCTTTTTTCAATATTTTCACTCTTTTTCTCTTCCACTCTTCTTTCCTTCTTCCACTCTTCTTTCCTTTCTTCTTTCCTTCTTCCACTCTTCTTTCCTTCTTTCACTTTTCTTTCCTTTCTTCACTCTCCTTTCTTCTTTCCTTCTTTCACTCTTCTTTCCTTTCTTCTTTCCTTCTTCAACTACTATTTCCTTCTTTCACTCTTCTTTCCTTTCTTCACTCTTCTTTCTTTTCTTCTTCCACTCTTCTTTCCTTTCTCCACTCTTCTTTCCTTTCTTCACTCTTCTTTCTTTTCTTCTTTCCTTCTTTCACTCTTCTTTCCTTCATCCTCTCTTCTCTCCTTTCTTAACTCTTCTTTCCTTTCTTCTTTCCTTATTTCACTCTTCTTTCCTTTCTTCACTCTTCTTTCTTTTCTTCTTCCACTCTTCTTTCCTTTCTTCACTCTTCTTTCTTTTCTTCTTTCCTTCTTTCACTCTTCTTTCCTTCATCCTCTCTTCTCTCCTTTCTTCACTCTTCTTTCCTTTCTTCTTTCCTTCTTCCACTCTTCTTTCCTTTCTTATTTCCTTCTTACCTTCTTTCTTTTCTTCTTCCTTTCCTAACTTTTGCATTTCATGCACTGGTATTTCCTTCAGGAAATGCATTTTCTAGTTCTTATTCTTGTTACCTTTTTCTGCGATTAATTCAGCCCGAACCGCTTAACGTAGAAACTTCATTCAAACTTTGTCGCGTAGGTCTTGTAAACGACACTTATGCTATGTATTTTTCACTTTTCTAAACTTTATACTTTTTAAGATATTAAATAAAAACGAATCGAAATTTTCCCATTGACTTACATTGGGCCATTATGACGTCATAATAGGGTCTTTAAACTGGCTTGCACCTGTGCTTTACTGACAGCTGCGCCAAATAGCCAACTGTCCGTTGGCACTTTACAATTGAAGTCTCATTCTGGCTGTGCTGCTGCCTCTTGCTGGAGTCCAAACAGGTACGTTTTAAATCAACCTTTAATTAAATTAAAATGATGCGCGAATTTTATTCTGAGTTGTGTTGTGCAGTAGGCCTATGTTGTACGTCGTTTAATGGAGAAAGCGACCTAGACATTTACACAAAGCTTTTCAGTCATTAGAGAAAGCTAGCATCAGTCAGGCAACCTATTCAAACAGGACAGGCATGTTATCTTCTGACTGTTGTTATTGTGTTAAAGTAACACAATGCAACAATTATACGTCATGATTAGGGTTAGGATAATCAGTTTAACCTAAAAATAACAGCTTGAAAAAAATTGGGGCGCTACAATGACTCTTAATATGGAGAATTTTATCCGCGCCATTGCTATGCAGGGTCTATAGGCACATAACTTCGTTTTGTAGTTTTGCCGCCCAACTTTCCACTGTCTGCTGAACTAGTAAGCTTATTTGCCATCTTGCTTTGTCTTGTGTTGCACTTGCTTGACTGTGTAAGGACAGTTGTTGAATAACTAGTTTGTAATAATGTCAAAGTCAGCACATTTCAAGAGATTTCGTCAGTTTTAGCTGATAGCATATAGCTAGCGTATAGCTATTGATCCGTTGTGCTGCTTTAATTCGTGTTTGCCAGCTTGTTACAGATACAAAAAAGACATTATGGTATTAATGCTAACTCAAAATTGTGGTTGCAACATTAGCTGACATTTTATGCCATCTTTCAGAAGTGTAGTGTTACTACACAGTGGTAGTCATGCTCCGTCTCTGCTCCAGGTAGCAGGTGAGCAGGCTGGTTTAGTAGGGACAGAGAGAGAGCGGGGCCAGCGACAGGTTGCTGCTCGGTTCTGCCTGCCCCACCAGTGGCAGCTGCTGATCTTTCAAAGAGGGGGAGCTCATTTTTTGCGTACATCATACAAATATTAGCATTGTCTGCCATCGTGTGTAGTTTGTTACCTGGCTAGTTCACACTTACGACCAGTGGCGATTTCTTTAAAGCTTGGCTTCCCCTAATAGGTGGTGGGCCGAGGAGCGATTTCGTGCATTTTAACGTTCCCTGGATATGGAGAAGCCATGTTTTTGTAAATATGTTCTACGTTTGTATTCACGTTTAGACAAAAAAATGTTGCCACTTGCAGTTATTGCTTATTAAGTCGTTATCGATAACTTTATTCCCGAGGCAAATGGAGAGGGCAGCTACACTTTGGGTCCGATAATCGTGACGTTTTGTCGTTGTTATCCAATCGCGTTCTTGGAATTGCTCCAGTGAAGTTAATGATCAGTCCAACAACACTGTTTACATCTTTGTCCATGTAGTGTGAATTGTGGAATATATGGGTCATTTTTAGACGTTTTTGATTCAGTTTTCAAATCGAGGTGATAGCGACTTTTTCTTGTTAAACAAAGGGTATTGTAATCTTAAAAACAAAAAGACATTGCTCTGTGGGGAGCCTTTTCATAATGTTGTCAGACACTGATAATGATATGAGCCTGTCAGTGACACAAAAAGCACCTCCAGTGGATATACCTTCACAGTGAGCAATCGTAATCGTAGCAATCATTTTGGATATTGAAAAGGACAGCTGCCTGCATGTTTACTCTACTTCTTATATGTCAATTACATCTTGTAATGTTTCATGCAACTCTTGTTTCAGACATCTGACATCACTGCACATAGACAAACTGCAGCTTTAAAGGACCTTCCCTTGTATCTCCGTGAGAGTCAGGAGAAGCTCTTCAGGAACTGTGAGTGGCTATGAATAGAAATTGTAAATATGTTATTATACTGTATTTATAGTGCTGCATTTAACGTTGTCTTCAACCATAACCTCTCTGTCCTCCTGGTTCCCTAACCATGTCCAGAGTGTCTTCTGTAGTTTCACTGTCCTGCCCTTGACTTGATGTAGCCTAATTGATGTCATATGATGTGTGTATGAGGGTTACATTTTTGATTGTGGTGTATGGGATGGAAATAGTTAATATGTCAAACTCATAATTAATTCTATTTGGGAAAAAAATGTTTATACAATATTTTGAGTTATTTTAGATTAAGAGCTTATTCTGATTCACAGTATTTTAATTACTAATGTCTTGCAATTCATGTTTTGGTGTTTTCTGTCTGTCAACACAAGGACACTGACCCAGAAGAGGGACAGACGAAAGGCCTCATTGTGGGTATCCTCACTGTGTTGGAGGATGATAGCAGAGCAGTCTCTAAAAGTGTCAGGAATGTTGCTCTTGTGTTGGAAGAAGAGATTGTCCTCCAAGATCTCCCTTACCTGCCAACTGCATTTGCCTACCTTGTTGGACTGATCTATACATTAAACCTTAGTTACCCAAAGGATTTGAAATACACCTTTGAAACTGTCCAAAAGGTCATAATGGAACTGGGGTCGGACCTCTCTGCAACGGTCAGATCCCTAAAAAACAAACTTCTTCAGTGAAGTAAAGTGTTGGATCTGGAATTGTTCCCTTCTGTCCATCCAACACCATGTTAATTAATCAACTGTTGTGTATTCTCGATCTCCCACTTTACATTTACTTGGATCTGGAATTGTTCCCTTCTGTCCATCCAACTCCATGTTAATTAATCAACTGTTGTGTATCTCGATCTCCCACTTTACATTTATTTTGCATCTTATTTTGTTTAGTTTTTTCTGAAACATTTTTTTTTTGGTTGGTTTTTCTGAAACATGTTACATGGTCTCGATAGTTTGCATTTACTTGCCCCTTTTGGAAGGGATTTGATACAGTATAAATAAAACAAATGTTTTGAATGTATATGTTGCGTCTGTAATTATCTATACATTTGATTAGAAGTTCCTGGTTATAAATTATAAAGTTGAGTTACATTATAAACTATTGCAGTGTGCGATTTTAAATTCCTCTTAAATTATTCTGCTATACTAACTAAACCCATTTAAAGTGAAT
The DNA here is from genome assembly GCF_963457725.1 of Sprattus sprattus. Taxonomy (NCBI): domain Eukaryota; kingdom Metazoa; phylum Chordata; class Actinopteri; order Clupeiformes; family Clupeidae; genus Sprattus; species Sprattus sprattus. Next base: position 25,925,366 of record NC_137922.1, on the reverse strand, counting down.
TCTGTATAAGAACTCATTACAATGTAAAATTATAAATTACTACAATTTACAGGACAGTTAGCTGAAGTGAGGATTAAAAGTTATTACAACGTTAAATAATAAGTTAGTACAATTTAGGGGAGAGTTAGCAGAAGTAAGGATTAAAAGTTATTACAATGTTAAATAATAAGTAAGTACAACTTAGGGGAGAGTTGGCACAAGTAAGGATTAAATGTTATTACAATGTAAAATTATGAGTTAGTAGAACTTACTCTTGAGTTGACCAAAATCAGAATTCAGAGTTGAGCAAACTCAAAAGCAAAACTTAAAATTTTACTGAAGTTTGTTGCCTTAAAATTTTACTGAAGTTTGTTGCCTTAAAATTTTGAGTTCACCCAACTTTTCTTTTTTTTTTTACAGTGTAGGAACATTAAGACACCTTCCATTCTCTACTTTTTTTCTCTCCATCTCTCCATCTTTCTCTCTATCCCTCTCAGTCTACTTTCTCTCACACTCAATCTCTCTTCTTCACTCCATTTTTATCTCCTTTTTTCAATATTTTCACTCTTTTTCTCTTTCACTCTTCTTTCCTTCTTCCACTCTTCTTTCCTTCTTTCACTTTTCTTTCCTTCACTCTCCTTTCTTCTTTCCTTCTTTCACTCTTTCCTTTTCTTCTTTCCTTCAACTATTATTTCCTTCTTTCACTCTTCTTTCCTTTCTTCACTCTTCTTTCTTTTCTTCTTCCACTCCTCTTTCCTTTCTTCACTCTTCTTTCTTTTCTTCTTTCCGTCTTTCACTCTTCTTTCCTTCATCCTCTCTTCTCTCCTTTCTTCACTCTTCTATCCTTTCTTCTTTCCTTCTTCCACTCTTCTTTCCTTTCTTCTTTCCTTCTTTCACTCTTCTTTCTTTTCTTCTTCCTTTCCTAACTTTTGCATTTCATGCACTGGTATTTCCTTCAGGAAATGCATTTTCTAGTTTTAGTTGTAGCCTTGTATAGTTACAATTGCACTTAACAAAATGGAAAGTAATGGATACATATTGACTAAGATTGAAGTTTGTTTGCTTGGATAGCCCACAGGCAAATATAGACGCAGATACGATTTATTTCGTGAAATATTATGACAATAATAAACACTTATTAATAGAGTGAGATCATACCGAGAAATATCAAACTGTTGCTTGAAGTATTGGTTTGATGTTTCGAGGTTAGTACGTTGTTTATTATGGCATTTTACTCTCCTTTCATTTTATAAAGACACGGTCATTGTAAATCAAAAACATGCCGTTTTGTTAAGCTCAAGTCTTCTCACGACTCAATTTGTTTGCCTAGCAACCACTTCAACAGAAAACGGACAATATGGATCTGTTAAATAAAATGGTTTTAATTCCAACACAAGTGATTCAGAGTTTGTAGTCTTTCTATAACAAATAGTTGCTTCTGAGAACCTTGGCATATTTTTTACTGGACCATTGAAGATTTGAAAGTTACAACCAATGTGTGTGTTTTCATGTTAGCATGGGAGCTGGTAAATTAACTGTTGATTGTAAATAGGCTGCCTTTTAAAGATTTTTAGGTCTTTGTGTTTTTGTGAACATTTTGGGGGTTCAGTTAGGAGGGCCCCTTGGCAGAATTTTGCCTAGGGCCCTATGGAGGTCTGAACCGGCTCTGCCCTTATACTTAAACATATTAAATCCCACACTAAATAAAGAGGGTTATCTACAGGTAGGTCTTAATCAGCTCGGAAAAGAATCACTCGGCTGTTGCCCTGTAACATGTATAGTATAGGCTAATGTCAGAAACAATAGCAGGGCAGTGCACTGAAGGTGGATGTTACGGAGAAAACGTTGACCTGTTTACTTTCCCAATACAATAGCCAACGTATCTTATTCGACCGTTAAATCCAACACATTGGATTTTTTTATTTTTTTTGAAAGGTGGGGGGGGGGCTTTAACATGTCCAGGCCCAGGGGCCCGTGGTTTCTTAATCCGTCCATGTGTGTGTGTGTGTGTGTGTGTGCGTGTGCGCTCTGCTGTCACCCCTGACCACAGACTACAGCTAAAGATGATGAACACAAATAGAGTATGAACTCCTCCCATGAGTAGCTGATCCCACATGGAAGTGCATGTGCGCGTGCGTGTTCATGTCTGCGTGCCTGCGTTACCAAGACTGAACTTGAATTTCAACAATCCATCTGTAAAGTCTCTGTAAAGTCTCGATGATGTCAGAGAGAGACGTGTTGATTGGTTTTCATCTATGACCCGCTTACATCAACAGCAAGAAACACTGAGGGAATTAGGGCTTCAGTTTACTCTGTGCAAATACTTCATATGTGATCAGTTTACTCTGTGCAAATACCTCATATCTGATCAGTTTATTCTGTGCAAATACCTCATATCTGATCAGTTTATTCTGTGCAAATACCTCATGTCTGATCAGTTTACTCTGTGCAAATGCCTCATATATGATCAGTTTACTTTGTGCAAATACCTCATGTTTGGATTAAGGATTAAGTTAAATTTAAACCAAATCCACTGTGATTTATGACTGCAAGACTATCATCCGCAGTTCACCTGGAAATGCCTACGGCTGCAGGGGATTCACAAAGTGGCAGTTTAACAGCGTATGAGCACATTGGTGACACCAAGGCTTGTAAAAGATAGATAGTTTAGGGCAGGGGTGTCAAACTCAAATACACAGAGGGCCAAATTTAAAATCTCCGTCCAAGTCGAGGGCCGGACATATATTTATTGGATTTTTTTTTTTTTCATATCTAAACATGAACTTAAGTTTAACATAGGCCTATTGAATATGAGACAAGCAGGCTTAATCTTAGTCCTATTAATTATTGCCTATAAACACAGAGATCAAATTTCTAAATAAATCAATATCAGTGGCATTCATTTTTTTATGCCTCTCTTTTCTGCATATCGCAGGCGCTCCATTTGTGGTCAGTACAACAAGTTTGTCCCAAAGCAGCCCCATTTCATTTACACATTTGAATACCTCTTCAAAGAGATCTTTCCCCGTAGTTTTGCCATGCATTGATTTATATCCCAAAAGTTCCTCTATAACGCACAGAGTCGAGTCCACTCTACGGATGAAGATTGACAGCTGGGCAGTAGCCTATCAGATGTGTCTCTGCTCTCATCTACAGCAAGGGAGTATGCAATGAAATATTTTCCCTTTCCCATCAGCTGTTGTTGTAGATCGGTGGCAAGGTCACATACACAATCAGCAACGGTGTTTCTGCTCAGGCTCACTTTCAAAAATGCTTGCCTTTTTTCAGAGAACACAATTTCGCAAACTTTTATCATGCAGTTCTTGACAAACTCTCCCTCGGTAAAGGGTTGGGCTGATTTACCGATCTTTGCTACTACAATAAAGCTTGCCTTTACAGCAGCCTCACTTTGGCTTTTACGAACACAGTCTGCTGACACAGAGGAGACCCACAACTCCAAAGACTGCCACTCGCACTACAGCAGCTATCACAGGACTATGGTCAACTGGCATGACCTGGAGTCTGAAAGGTCGAGGGTAGATCCTCATGTCCTTCATCAGCACAGGTGTAGTTGCCTCCATCTTCATATCTGACTGGGTTGAGCTGCAGCTGGTGGTTGAATCTTTTCTTCTTCTCTACAGGACGTCTATCTTTACTCCAGATGAGTGAAGGGCTGCTACTCACAGTGCAGGTGGCGTTGCAGGTGAGGGTCACATGATCTCCCTACTTCACTGCTTCTCTATCAGATGTGATGACTGTCTGGCACACGTTTAACTTCAACGGTGGAGAGGGAAGATCCAAATGTCCTGTAACAGCACAGGTGTAGTTGCCTCCATCTTCATATCTGACAGGGTTGAGATGAAGCTGGTGGTTGATGCTCTGATTCTTCTCTACAGGACGTCCATCTTTACTCCAGATGAATGAAGGGCTGCTACTTAGAGTGCAGGTGGTGTTGCAGGTGAGGGTCACATGATCTCCCTCCTTCACTTCTGCTCCTTGTCCAGATGAAACAACCTTCAGGTCTGTAACTTTCACTAAGATTCCAGGTTTGCCCATCCATTTCTGAGGCTCATAGTAGGCCTCAATCCTACAGTAATACTGATTCTCTGCATCTGTTTTGGTTAGTTTAGTCATCTGCAGAGAACACCCGCTGCTTCTATCTCCAAAGTCCACTGTGACCCTGTGTTTGTAACTCTTCTTCCTGGACAAATCAACAGCTTCACTATAGTCTTGGTTGATCCAGTAAGCTTGTTCGACTCTAAGACCAGTAGGGTAGGTGTAAGAGCAGGCCATGTTAACTGAGGATCCTACCAGAGCACAGATGTATGTAGGTGTGTTATTGACACTCCACTCTTTACCAAATCCCACAGAGGTCATGATCAGCAGAAGGAAAAAAGAGGATGACGTTACTATCATCGTAAATCCAGTGAACTGGCTGCCCAGAGAATGATGTCTACATGTGTAATGTGTGTGAGTCTCTGGCTAGAGAATGCTCAAAGTGCTTGTTGCTCTCTCCCAAGGGCGTCTGTTTGTTTTTAGAAGTGGTGGGGACAATAACCATAAGCTTGAGTGTGGTTTGAAAAGTGCTGGGTACCCTTATGTAAGCTATTCATCCATTCAACGTTGCATTACAATATGCTCTATAGTGTATTGTCAGGTGTTAAAAATCCCATTCGAACAATAAAAGTTGAAAACCACAGATTGTGTTTTGGCTTGTTTTGCAAAACGGCGTTGAAAACACCAGGGTATTGGCTCGGGATGTGTAATACTAATACACATAGGACGAAGAACAGTGTTGGTAACTTAACACTTCTCTTGACATCAACCAAGTTAACCAAACAAAAAATGTCAGACTGTAAAGGGTGTACGAATTGAAACAAGGTACTGAGCATCAGCCAGCGGCGTAACAATGACTTGACTTCCCCCTTACCATCGTAACGTCAACAATGATAATGCAATTTAGCGAGACGCAGGCCAATGTACTTATGATGTACAATACACATTAAGGGTTGCTACAATATGTTGTCAGGAAAACACCAATGAACACAGTATTTCATCGATCAAACTGATTTAGGAGAAACAGTGTAAAATGAGCAGTAGACAACACATGGGGAAACATTAATACAACTTCTTCAGGGGGTTATCAAACATTATTGTGAATTACGAACATTTACATGGATTTATGGGAACAGCCACTCGACAGCGCCTGCTGCAACAAAACAAACTTCCTCCAACAATATCTTATTCTTTTAACGACATTGAAGCGAAAAAAATACATTTGAAGTAGCATTAGTATTATAAAACGTAACATGCATGACGTTTAGAATGGCATTCTACGGTAAGAAACAATAGCAGAGCCATGCACACCTCGCCAAAGGCTGATGTAACCAAGTGGTTATCCAAAATCTGAGCTTTTGCTATTTGTTGCACTCATGACTGCTGAGAGATCGCTGCTTGAAAAGCAGGACGTGATCTATAGGAGTTGACAGTATATCAGACAGTAAACGCTATAT
>NC_137922.1:25912374-25914874 GCF_963457725.1 Sprattus sprattus | reverse complement strand
ACGTTTCCCAGAAGTCACCACAATGCCCTCAGGACATTCTTGCAACGTCCTGCAGAACGTCCCCAGGACCTATAGAAACACGTTTTCCAGACGTCACTGCAATGTCCTAGGGACGTTCTTGCAATGTCCTGCAGAATGTCCCCAGGACCTATAGAAAAGGTTTCCCAATTGTCACCGCAACGTCCTCAGGACGGTCTTGGAACGTTGTGCAAAACGTCCTAGAGTTGTCAAGGGAACCATACACATTTACGTTTTTAGAACGTTCAGAGAGACCATTACAGGACGTCATTTTGCTTACAGGGGATTTACCTGCAGCGCAGTGAAAGCTCCCACAGACTGACAACCTAATCCCCTCTTCCAGCGGTGTCTGGACACCTGATGGAGCCTTTTCAATCGCACTCCGAATTAATTAACAAACTATCATGTGCTGATGCACGCTCCGTTTGAACCATAATGGCGGCCTTCTCCACACAAGTGTTTTTGTGTGTGTGTGTGTGTGTGTGTGTGTGTGTGTGTGTGTGTGTATGTGTGTGTGTGTGTGTGTGTGTGTGTGTGTGTGTGTGTGTGTGACTGTGTTTGTGTGTGCGTGTGTGTGTCTGTGTCTGTCTGTGTGTGTGACTGTGTCTGTCCGTCTGTGTGTTTGTGTGAATCGAATTTCAAAATCCAAGCTAGCGCTATCTGACTGATTGATCTGCCCGTAATGGTGCAGGTTCAGCCCTGGGAGGTGGTAATGTGAGCCTGTGCTGTGCTCCTATGTAGGGGCTCCTGATAACGTCCACATTCCTCTACCCTGGCTTGGGTCCTAAACACACAGGATGTGTTTTCTCCCCTACACACACAGGGATGTGTTTTCTCCCCTACACACACACACACACACACACACACACACACACACACACACACACACACACACACACACACACACACAAACACACACACGGGATGTGTTTTCTTCCCTCACACACACACACACACACACACACACACACACACACACACACACACACACACACACACACACATACACACAGACACACACAAACACACACACAGGGATGTGTTTTCTCCCCTCACACACACACACAAACACACACACACACACACACACACAAACACACACACACTCCTCTGTGTGTGTTTTTGGGCAGAGAGGGAGAGCATGTTTACCTCAGGACTCTCCCGTCACAAACATGCTACTTCAGGATAAATGTATTGTGAGAATACTTTTGTAGCGTTTGCAATAATGCTTGAAAAGTGACAGAAAAGTCAAACTATAACCTCTACCTACCCCCCCACCCCCTACAGTTGATTAAGGCAGCCAGAGATGTAAACTCTAACCTCTATCTACCCCCCAGCCCCCCCTCCCCCGAGCCTGCATGTTCAAGGACCAGTATTGAAACAGGTGGCTAGTGTTACCCCAGACCCGCACTTGTCTAGACATCACTGAACTTGTTTTGGTGATGCTAATCCCCTTTTGTAGTATCAGAACCACTGTCATTTCAGGAGTGCTAAAACTCTTATGTCTTATTAACAAATAAACTGTTTTTACTTATTTGTATTTGTATTCTGATTATTTGTATTCTGAGACGTTCTCCTGTGTGTCCCCACAATATGATATCCCTCCTTGGATTCGCTGTGCTGCCACACCCCTCCTGCCTGTGAAAAGGTGTTTACTCTGATTCCATCCAAACAAGCCAATAAATCTGTCAGCGGAGTGTGTGAGTGTGTGAGTGTGTGTCAGGGAAGTGTGTGTATGTGTCAGCGGAGCACTGTGGGAATCTACAGCGAGGATCGCTGGAATGGAAGGGGAACGTTGCCGGAAGGTCAGGAATCTCGTTAACACACTGGGTGGGTCGTTCAACTCGGCAGACATCTGAACTAGTTTACCTCAGAAAAGTCCACTGTAGATTATGTCATGAAATAATTATGTCATAAAATAATAACGTCATAAAATATATTTTTTCAGTTCCTCCATATGGTCAAAGCTTAAGTAGCAAAGAAAGTTTGAATACACTGTAGTTGACATATCAGTACATACAGTTTGAATACACTGTAGTTGACATATCAGTACATAAAGTTTTAATACACTGTCGGTGACATATCAGTACATAAAGTTTTGATACACTGTCGTTGACATATCAGTACATAAAGTTTTAATACACTGTAGTTGACATATCAGTTCATAAAGTTTTAATACACTGTTGTTGACATATCAGTACATAAAGTTTTTATACACTGTCGTTTACATATCAGTTCATAAAGTTTGAATACACTGTAGTAGACATATCAGTACATAAAGTTTTAATACACTGTAGTAGACATATCAGTACATAAAGTTGCATATTACTAACCCTAGCCCCAGCTCAGAGCCTAACTGTAAGTAAGTCTTGTAGACTCAAAAGCACACACAAGTGCACTAATTAATTAAGTGTGAAGCACACAGTTCCTATGCTCTCTCACATCATGTGCAAGACACACACATACACACACACACAGCAGT
>NC_137922.1:25904874-25907374 GCF_963457725.1 Sprattus sprattus | reverse complement strand
CCACTCCTCGTCATATCCTGGTTGAGACCGTTAGCACTGTAGTGTGAGGATGTGGCACTCTTTTGTAAGGTATCTTCAGTGTCTCGCCAATCTCATGCAGGGAATTACCTTCATTTTCATATACTAATAATGTAGGATTAGTTAACATAATGTGCCATTGAAAGACAGAACTGGTGGTGGCAGAATATGGGCCTTTTATAACTATAGAGAATTGCATTCAAAATGTAATTCTGATCAATTTGAAGTAACTTTCGAACAGGCACATACCGGTTTATGTATACAGTGTATTTTTGTGTGTATGCATGTGTGTGTCCGTGTGTGTATTTTGGTGTGTGCATGTGTGTCCGTGTGTGTATTCTTGTTTGTGTGCATGTGTGTCTGCATGTGTGTGTGTGAGTACAGTGTGACGGATCAACTCTGAACATTCCATCGTGGCCTTGATGACAGTCCCCCTTGACTAGTGTCAGCATATGTGGGGTAAAAAAAGAGCAGTGCATTCTGGGAGATAATCCACCAGTTCACTGATGGCATGCTGCCGGTGCAGGGTGAAAGGTCACGGCAGCAGGTGGTTGCCCTTTAACCTCTGAACTTTAGACTGAGGTTCACACACCATGTACATGCACATATATACACATGCCTCCCCCCCCCCCCCATCTCTCACACACAGACACACACACACACACACACACACACACACACACACAAACACACACACACACACACACACACACACACACACACACACACACACACACACACACATTCACACACACACACGCACACACACACACACACACACACACACACACACACACACACACACACAGTTGGAAGAAGGAGCAGGTGGTATGGTTGAACTCTTGGCCTTGAGTACAGCGGAGCCCTGGCAAGCTCAGGTCATTAGGCATCTGCACTTGCTGCATGTGTCCAGACTGTCCTCTAGAACCAGTCCTCACACACACACACACACACACACACACACACACACACACACACACACACACACACCAGACACACACACACACACAGGCTCACACACACACACACACATTCACTCACACACACACACTCACACTCACATACACAGACACTCACACGCACATACACACACACACACACACACACACACACACACACACACACACACACACCAGACACACACACACACACAGGCTCACACACACACACACACATTCACTCACACACACACACTCACACTCACATACACAGACACTCACACGCACATACACACACACACACACACACACACACACACACACACACACACACCAGACACACACACACACACAGGCTCACACACACACACACACATTCACTCACACACACACACTCACACTCACATACACAGACACTCACACGCACATACACACACACACACACACACACACACACACACACACACACACCAGACACACACACACACACAGGCTCACACACACACACACACATTCACTCACACACACACACTCACACTCACATACACAGACACTCACACGCACATACACACACTCACACACACACACACACACACACACACAAAGCACACACACTTGCTGCATGTGTCCAGACTGTCCTCTCTAGAGCCCGTTCACTGGAGAAGTTTCATTAAAATGTATAAGAGAATAATGCCTGTGTAATTGAATGTAGTATAATCATGTGTGTCCACTGCAGTGGTCCATGACTCTAATCCTGTGCCCTTTCATAGTTTCTAGGCACCCCTCAGCATTTCTGTTTCAGTGTGACAGGTAATTTGTCATCTCCTACCCATTTGACTGTCCTGGAGAATAACAGCTGTGTGTGTGTGTATATGTGTGTGTGTATGAGAGAGTATGTGTGTGTGTTTGTGTGTGTGTGTGTGTGTTTGTGTGTGTGTGTGTATGTATGAGTGTGTGTGTGTCCACGTGTATTTGTGTGTTTGTGAGAGAGTGTGTGTGTGTGCACGTGTATTTGTGTGTGTGTTTGTGTGTGTGTGTGTGTGAATGTGTGTGTGTGTGTGTGTGTGTGTGTGTGTGTTTGCATGTGTATTTGTGTGTGTGTGTGTTAGAGAGAATGTCTGTGTGTTTGTGTGTGTGTGGGTGTGTGTGTGTGTGTGTGCACGTGTATTTGTGTGTGTGTGTGTGTGTGTGTGTGTTGCCATCTCTCATATCTCCATGTATTTTTCAGAGGGCTCAATAGGCCTCTGTTCCTCCTGTTGCCTTACTAACTACCTCCATTGTTTACGCTGTCATGGCGACGGCCAGTAAGAGATGACCTGGGTGGCAACCATCCAGGGCCTTTGCACCCAGACAGCTACACGTTCCCCATAACGCTCCGCAGCACGCTCCCCACTAGACCCCAGGCACCCAGTCCACTGATAAACATGTGTGCATGCCAGTGTACATTAATTACTTAATGAATTAATTAATTTAGACCTTTGTAAGGTTTTTAATGGCACACACGACACACTGGAACACACACGTGCATAAATAGAGGCGACACC
>NC_137922.1:25869874-25899874 GCF_963457725.1 Sprattus sprattus | reverse complement strand
GAGAAGAGCAGTTTCCACTTGTCGCCCCCGGCTGCGGCTCACTGTGTGGTCCGTCGCGGTCCTCCAGGCAGGGGCGATACATTTCTGACCCTGGGCAGATTACGCTCTGTTTCTGTAGATGTCGAGGAACTTTGCCAGTATAAAATGGTTATGTTTTCAGAAGAATGTTTTAGATATTTTGAGATCGTTATTACAAAACAGGTTACGGATCATTATCTCAGGGGTCACTAACTTAGAATATAGCCTACATTTTCAGAAGTTATCTGTAATGATACAAACAATTATTTAAACCTCAACGATACAGACACAGTTGTCCACCTTTAAAACGTTGCTCGTTTGGTAAGGAACAGGCACCAACCAGATAGCCTACTGTATCTCTCTGTATCTGTTTGTATCCTAAATCATTATCATTTTAGCTGACTTATCTGACATGCTACAAGTTTCCTCTCAGGAAATTACTTCACACCCGTGTTTATTTTCCTTTCCGCATCAAAGTGTCATACAACATTCTTCATAAAAACTTGAAGCTACGCAAGGAATTTTGCCCTCAGATTTTGACGTCGGTAGGCGCTGGTTCAGAATGTCCCACTGGACTCCACGATCCCTCGCGCAAAACACGCCTACCGCAGTGAGCGCAAGAGGGCTTTGGCGTTGAGGCACTTAGCTTGGTGGTGATACTGAGGGTTGCCTCGGTCCAAAAACCCTGTTCGGAAACCTTCTGTGGTCTGGGGAAGACGATTTATGCCATCTTCTGCATGAAGTTTGTCTCCGAAGTTGTCGATTTAATGGTAAGTACTTAAACGATGAGCTTGTAACCACTGCAAAAGGCGTTTTGAGAGGGGTAATAAGATCACCAAACTCCTAAGGTGTCAGGGCTCGTTGAGAAGGGAATAGCTCATAACCTAATGGAGAAGCCTATCGCTAGAATTGCACTTCATATTTAAGGTTTTACGGAATTTTATTTGCATTTGCAACACAGGTTACACATTCATAGCTGTGACTCAGATGTGATGCCTGCAGTTGCTGCGTTTTGACTTGATGTAGTGAGTAGTGGCAACATTTTTTTAAGATGTAACTACTTAAACAATCTTTCTTCAGTGTTAGTGTCCCAATAAATATTTCCCTTATAAACGAGTCCATTACGTGAAATACTCCTTAGCCAATGTTAAAAGCATGATTCCACTGGATTTTTCAACGGAGTACACAATCTTTAAAATAATCAGTACTGTATTTCACAAAGACTAAGCAATGTCTAGCCTATATTCATTTGACAGGGGCTGCACTTGTGCTATAATGACATGACTACGGCAATGTGGATATATAGAGGGGCAGGTGCATAGCAGAAGCCTTCGGACGGGACGAGAGTGATGGCTCCCCGGTCAGCAAACGCTCGTAATGCTATAGCCGCATACATTTATCAAAGCGGTCCGAGCTGTCGGTACGTCCGAGGAAAAGGAGGGGTGGCGAGAGCCCGCGCATACCCCTCCGGATTCCCTCCGCTTCGCGTGAGTTACTGCCGTCACAGTTGATGTGACCCACTGGCCGCCGGTTGTTGGGGATTCACCGTGCGGGTTATTTCGTGTATCATGTTAAATCAAGTCAGATACCGTGTCCAAATGGGGGCAGAGGGATACTGTGAGGGTACTGTTACTAGGTAGACTGCCTTGCCAAATACCTTTGCAAAATAACAAACAAACAAGAAAACGACATCGTTTTTGCGCAGTCAGGGGCAGATGTTTGTTTTGTTCCAGTAAACCTTGGAGAGGTTTGGTTCTACATATCTACTGGTCAGTGGTGTAGTTGTCCCTGGAGAAGTGGGTATACTCTTAATTTTGCAATTTTTTTAAGCAGCCCATACAGCAAAAGATAAACGCCCTGTTTTGAGAAGTGGGTATACGCAATGCTGACTGAAAAAAAAGTGGGTATACTCGGTATACCTGCATATACCCTGGACTACACCACTGCTACTGATAGAGTGCACCCACTTGATACTGGTAATCTTCATCTCAGCAGGGCTGGTGAAGTGGATTTTTTATCAGCTGCTAAATTTGTCTATAGATAACATCCTGGAATGTAGGTTTTAACATAGGTGGCATATGGCCAGACTGCCAATGTTTCAACTTTATTATTACATCTACTACTCAGAACAAGGTATATATGCCCTATAACACACCACACCATTCATTCAGAGAACTGTGTTGTTGATTACAGCCTCTCTAATAGTCATGTGTGTGATCTGAGTATATTGTTGAGTACAGTCACTCTAAGAGTCTTGTGTGTGATCTATGTTATTAAGTACAGCCTCTCTAAGAGTCGTGTGTGTGATCTGAGTATGTTATTAAGTACAGCCTCTCTAAGAGTCGTGTGTGTGATCTGAGTATGTTATTAAGTACAGCCTCTCTAAGAGTCGTGTGTGTGATCTGAGTATGTTATTAAGTACAGCCTCTCTAAGAGTCGTGTGTGTGATCTGAGTATGTTATTAAGTACAGCCTCTCTAAGAGTCGTGTGTGTGATCTGAGTATGTTATTAAGTACAGCCTCTCTAAGAGTCGTGTGTGTGATCTGAGTATGTTATTAAGTACAGCCTCTCTAAGAGTCGTGTGTGTGATCTGAGTATATTATTAAGTACAGCCTCTCTAAGAGTTGTGTGTGTGATCTGAGTATGTTATTAAGTACAGCCTCTCTAAGAGTTGTGTGTGTGATCTGAGTATGTTGTTGAGTACAGCCTCTCTAAGAGTCGTGTGTGTGATCTGAGAGCGATATTGAATACAGACACTCTTAGAGTCGTGTGTGTGATCTGAGTGTGTGTTCAAGTACAGCCAATCTAATAGTTGTGTGTGTGTGTGATCTGAGTATGTTATTGAGTACAGCCCCTCTTAGAGTCGGGTGTGTGATCTGAGTGTGTGTTTAAGTACAGCCAATCTAATAGTTGTGTGTGTGTGTGATCTGAGTAAAACTTGCCACCACTGAACTGAAATTGTCAAGCTCCTCAACTCTGTCCCAGCTGTTGTAATGTGGGTAATACTTTCTTCTTACCTCACAAACACAACGCAGTCACAACGCAGTCACAACGCAGTCACAACGCAGTCACAGCGCATGCACAACCCAGTCACAGCGCAGTCACAACGCAGTCACAACGCAGTCACAACGCAGTCTGGCCAAGGAGATGATCTCCCCTGGGGTCAGTGGGGTGACCTCGGAAGTCTATTAGGGGGTTAAAGGTCAATGTGGTGAACTGGACTTAAGTGTCATGTTCTGTGTTGTTCAGCTTAAAGGCTATCAGGATGAAATAGGGCCAAAGACAATCAGCCTTAGCAGGAGGTTAGCAGGGGGGTAACGGAGGGTTAGCAGGGGGTTAACAGGGGGGTAACAGAGGTTTATCAGGCCCTGGGGCAAAGGGTAGCGGAGAGCCGAGCAGAGGCCCAGCCCAGCCCTAGGGCAGAGAGTAGAGGAGAGCCGAGCAGAAGCCCAGCCCTGGGGGAGGGGAGGGGAGAGCAAAGCATTCCTCATTCCTCAATCGAAGAGTGACCTTCAGAGATGATTTGTACCAAATTTCACGCTTGTATCACCATTTGAACGATTATCCCAAAATATTGCTGTTATTTCCTCCACTAAGGGGCAGGGGAGCGGACAGTAGAGGAGGACCAGCCCTGGGGCATGGATGCTGGGCACAGGGGCAGAGAAGGGAGCCTGTGGGCTGGATAATTGCTGAGAGTCCAGGATCTACACAGGCGCACTGAGTCTCAGTCCTGCCATTACCTCATATCCTTAGACCTGGGGCCACATTGAGACAGAGATAAGAGCAAGTTACCAGCGTGGGAGTGTAGCTGGGAAAGAGAGAGAAAGAGAGAGAGACAGACAGAGAAAGAGAGAAAATCAGTGCGGGAGAGAGATGGACAGAGAGAGGGAGAGAGAGAGAGAGAACTATATGGAAAGGAAATGCGAGAGTGAAATGGGTCAGTCAAAGGGAGATGAGGACTCCTGGTGTCCTGCTGTACACACACAGAAGGAGAGGAAGAGAGTCCTGGTACATACACATACACACACACACACACACACACACACACAGACACAGTTTCTGCAGCCTTCTTCCACTGCTGTCACAATACTGCTCTGTGCAGAGACAGATCTGCTTCCTGAGATTTCCAGGTTTTTATGGAGGAAATGGATTTCACTCATTTGAATCCATCCTGACATGTCCCTTCCTATGTTGCATAATGGCCTCTTTGAGACCGTGTGTCATCATCAATGATCCGAGGAAGAATGTTTTGAGCTCTGGCCAAATTTCCAGGATGATTTGAAAACCTTCTTTTGCTTGGTGGCCTGGAACACAACCTCAAATATTAAGGCTTTAAACTCAGACATCCTTTTTTTTTGTTAGTTTTCATATATTGCCAAGAAGAAAGACACTTCTCTCCACTCCTCACACAACCCCCAAACAATTAAACTTTAAACTCAGACATGCTTGTTTTGAGTTAAATTTCATATAGGCTAGTTCAGAGAAGAAAGAGAACCAGTGTGTGTTAGCATCAGTGGGGCTCTCTTGCAGCACAGATGTGTGTGTGTGTTTGTGTGTGTGAGTGTGTGTGTGTGTGTGTGTGTATGTGTGTGTGTGTGTGTGTGTGTGTGTGTGTGTGTGTGTGTGTGTGTGTGTGTGTGTGTGTGTGTGTGTGTGTGTGTGTTAGCATCAGTCATGTGGGGCTCTCTTGCAGTATCAGTCAGTGGGGCCTTTGGTACAATACTTCGCCATTCCCAATCTGGCAACACTGAGTACCTTGCCGCCTCCAGTAGTTGCATTGTTTACAATAGTACATGACATCTGCATGTAGAAAAGATGTGAAAACTTTGTCAGGGGGGAGGGGGCGGGGTCATCTGCATGTGAAAAATATGTAAAAATTCGGTCACGGGTAAGGGGGTGGGGTCCCGCGACGAAGTGTCCTCTTCAAATATGGTCACCCTATGTTAGCATCAGTCAGTAGGGCTCTCTTGCAGCCAGAGATGTGTGTGTGTGTGTGTGTGTGTGTGTGTGTGTGTGTGTGTGTGTTAGCATCAGTCATGTAAGCATCAGTCAGTAGGGCTCTTTTGCAGCCACAGAATGGCTCTCATTCAGACTCAGCAGGTTCCAGAGTTCACTAATGATTTTGCCCCATGTAGGGAACCTGATGTGGTCTCTGTTAAATACCATGGTTAATAATTCACCCTGCCACACTCATTTATTAATAACAGCATTTCATGTCAAGGGGGGTTTGTTTGAGGTATAGCAGTGACAGCAAGGTTTGCTCTCCTCATTAGCGCAAAGATGCTATCAGCAGGTGAGTGCTAATTGTTTTTGTTCAAGCAGGTATTTGGTACATACTTGAATACTGACTTTTGAAGGTGTAACGGAGTGTGTCTGAAAGTGAGTGTGTGGAGTAGAGAAGTGTGTGAAATATTTCAGCTGACGGCGTTGGCATCAAGAGCCTTACTCCTGAGCTGTTCGTCCACTCCCAAATCCCAATTAGCTCTCTCTGGCCTTTTCACATTGCCCCCGTGGTGGCCCTTAAGTTTGGCCGGATCAACCCCCCCCCCCATATACCATCTGTCCATGTACGTGTGTGTGTGTGTGTGTGTGTGTGTGTGTACGTGCAGCTGCAACAGAACCACCTCAGTGCTCCTGATCTCTTAACACCCACAGCATCTTCAGGAAACACACTCACACACTGAAGGGGAGCCCCCCAGGAAGGATTTAGTCCCCCCCCCCCCACCCTCACTGAATGTTCAAGCTTTAGCGCTGGCCCTCATTAGATCCTCCTTGTAGCGCTGGGGGGGACTGCAGCCTGTGTATTAGAGAGAGAGGGGGGGGGGGGGGAGAAAGAGAGGGGAGGTGAAAAAGAGAGAGAGGGAGAGAAAGAGAGAAGGAGAAAGACAGAGGGAGAGAGAGAAAGAGGGGAGGTGAAAGAGAGAGAGAAGGCGAGAAAGAGGGGAGGGTGAAGGAGAGAGGAGAGAGTGAAAGCAAGAGAGAGACAATGATAGAAAAGGAAAGAGAGAGAAGGACAGAGAGAGAGCGAGTGATAGAAAGAGATAGTGAGAGAGAGAGGTAGATAGAGAGAGAGGTAGATAGAGAGAGAGCAAGTGATAGAAAGAGATAGTGAGAGAGAGAGAGGACAGAGAGAGAGGTAGCCAGTGAGAGAGTGAGTTATAGAAAGAGATAGTGAGATAGTGAGAGAGAGAGAGAGAGGCAGACAGAGAGCAAGAGTGAGTGATAGAAAGAGATAGTGAGAGAGAGGACAGAAAGGATGCAGGGTCCTTCGGTGTCTCAGTGGAATGTCAAGTGTGTGTCCCCCTCACAATCAGCTCCGCATTCTACAGGGGAGGGAAAGGCCTATTGTGACATTATCTACACCCATGACCTCACTTCCTGTCCGCCCGATTACCAGCCAACATGGAGCACTTAGTCTGGAGTGAGCTCCATGCATGCTGCCCAGTAACCTGAATTAAGTTTTTCCCACAGGGACCGTATACAACAATTTAAAACATGTTTCTATAGGCAACTAGAGCATCATAAAATTAAGATGAAAATCTATCTCTATGGTACATTCAATTCAACTCAATATTTTTATATAGCGCCATAACAATACAATTGTCTCTAGGCGCTCCACAGAGCCCAGAGCCTGTATATGGTCATGTGGCAGACAGATAAACACGTCTCTCTAACTCAACGAGCGGCCGAGGCGATGACCACATACTGTTCTATGGTCTGGGTCAGTCTGACCGCCCTGTGAAAAATGCTAAGTGTTCACAGCACGACATTCCCCTCTATATCGGCAAAAGACACAAGTTAGTCAACTGTGCTGTTGTTGGGTTTTGGAAGGTTTTTTAACCAAAGGTCCTTACTGGTGTTTGACTGTCAATGTAAGAGACGATGTGATCTTATGAAGTAGATGTTTAGGATGCCAGTGACGAGTTCACCGAGTTCACGCAATGACACACACAACGACAACAGAAGTAAATCAGTGTTTTATTAGTGTCTTAGGTAGTGTCTTTAGTAGTGTAATTTAGTAGGCTGAGAGTCTGCCTCTGGTCAGGCAGGTTTGGAACGTCAGGAAGGGAGGAGGGTTGGGCAGAAGCAGAGAGGGAGGTGTGTGTGTGTGTGTGTGTGTGTGTGTGTGTGTGTGTATGTGTGACGATTTGCAAAGACTGCGGAGGGCACTGTTGGTAGGGTCTGTTTGTGTGCTGGCTGGACTGTGTTAGTTTGGGACAGGTTGGGACTGAGTATGTGTGTGAGTTTAAGTGTGATATGGTCCTATGGAGTGTGTGTGCAAGTGAGTGTGTTATGGAGTGTGTGTGCGAGTGAGTGTGTTATGGAGTGTGTGTGAGAGTGAGAGTGTTATGGAGTGTGTGTGAGAGTGAGTGTGTGTGCGAGTGAGTGTGTTATGGAGTGTGAGTGTGAGTGCGAGTGAGTGTGTGTGCGAGTGAGTGTATTATGGAGTGTGTGTGCGAGTGAATGTGTTATGGAGTGTGTGTGCGAGTGAGTGTGTGTGCAAGTGAGTGTGTTATGGAGTGTGTGTGCAAGTGAATGTGTTATGGAGTGTGTGTGCAAGTGAGTGTGTTATGGATTGTGTGTGCGAGTGAGTGTGTTTTGCGGATAAACCAATCAGACTGGCTGTGCTGACTCAGTGGCATTCTCTTTTCTATTTGATTTCTTCCTTTTTGTTTGTTTGTTTGTTTGTTTGTTTCTTTCTCAAACTCCTATTAATACATCTGTCAGATGTGAATACCTGCACATCTTGTAAGTATTGAGAAGAAACTGCCTTTGCCTTTGTTTCGAAATGAAATATCCACTTTGCCTGGGCTGAAAAGGGTGTGGCTGAGGTAGAATAGCGTCTCTTTATTTTGGCTGGCTGCAGTCCAATGGGCCTGTGTGGTTCAACCATGAAGCAGTTTATTTTCTTAAAGCCCTCTGGACCTGTGCCCTCTTGCCTAACTAACAAAGGCAACACCAGTGAGAGATTTGAGCCCTTTTCCAGTGTGTGTGTGTGTGTGTGTGTGTGTGTGTGTGTGTGTGTGTGCTCAAACGCTCAGGTCACTGAAGGTGGCAAATGAGCAGTTGAAATGAAATAAACCAGAGCGAACATCTGAGGGAGTCTTTCACAAATCCTGCCTGTAAATCTCTTATTTTACCAGCCCCTTATCCAAAGCCCGTGCAGCGCTGCTATTCCAGACGAAATAATCTTTAAACTCTAGCTTTCATGCCTGTGTTTATTCTGGCTACTTGATTGCATAATGAAGCAATCCTGTTAATCCCCCAAATGGATTCAGTTCTTTGTTTGAGGCAGTAGCATTGTTGCCCCAGTTCTGCTTGTAGGCTAATTGACCACGGGAGCATGTCTGCTGTTGAGCCCACGCCTGACTCACACCAGGGCAACACAAGGGCAACAACATCCGCCTCCTCCTCCACCTCCTCCTCCTCCTCCCCCTCCTCCTCCCCCTCCTCCTCCTCCTCCTCCTCCACCTCCTCCTCCCCCTCCTCCTCCTCTTCCTCCTCCTCCTCCTCCTTACTTGCAGACTCACAGATCCTCAAGAGCAATGTGGCCTAATGAACTAAAAGAATAAGGAGAGGTTTATTATAAACAATCCTCTCATTGTGCTGTTAGCCACCTGTTGTGCATTTAGATTAGAAAGGGCAGAAGTGTCAAAGCGTCACATTAACTCATGGTGTTCAGTCTGGCCTGGCTACCAGGCCTTTAATTCAGGTTTGGCCTGGCTAATGGGCCTTTTATTCCAGTTTGGCCTGGCTACTGGGCCTTTAATTCCAGTAGGACACCAGAAAAGAAAGGTCCTATCTTGATGTGTTAATGATATGGTGTTATAAGACTAGGAGCTATTGTGGATGTGCAGATTACAGTTCATTCTGTAACCTTTCTTGCCTTCATCCGGACCAAATCGTCTCCAGCATCAGCTATTATCTGTGACTGTGACATGACATGAATGAAGCTCATTCTGTGGGAAGAATCCTCTCCGTCTCTGAAAGTCACACCATTGGTGACCTCTGACCTTTCATAGAGCTTTCTTGGGTGAACTCATCCACCTTCCATAAGTTCTGATGTGAATAGAATCCTTCCTTTTTTCACACGTTGTCAAAACAATCTATAACTGATGTCACACAAATGATATGACTAAGCTGAAACGCGTATGCAAAACAATCTATAACTGGTGTCACACAAATGATATGACTAAGCTGAAACGCGTATGCAAAGCAATCTATAACTGGTGTCAGACAAATGATATGACTAAGCTGAAACATTTTTCTCACACAAAAGGCTGTTGTGAGTTTGGCCCCTGGTTGAACTAGCATTAGCATGCTGAGCTTGTGATGGCAGGATATGACCAGGGTGAGGCGCTACTGTAGCAGTGATTCAGCCACCTGTTAGCAGTTCAACTATATGCTAATTAGATAAGTAGCTAATCTGACTCCGCTAACAAGGTGTGCATGGTGAACAGGACAGGACAGGACGGTCCTTTGGGTAGACCTCACTCTGGACCGTCCTCTGGGTAGACCTCTCTGCCTTTGCCCTGATCTGGCCTTGATCTGTCCCTGATCTGTCTTAAACACAGTTCAGCACAGTTCATACCCAGTGATGCTGCTTCTCCACCCAGTCAGTTCGGCCAACCAGTCAGTTCAGCTCCTCCACCCAGTCAGTTCAACTCCTCCACCCAGTCAGTTCAGCTCAGTTCATACCCAGTGATGCTGCTTCTCCACCCAGTCAGTTCGGCTCCTCCACCCAGTCAGTTCAACTCCTCCACCCAGTCAGTTCAGCTCAGTTCATACCCAGTGATGCTGCTTCTCCACCCAGTCAGTTCGGCTCCTCCACCCAGTCAGTTCAGCTCCTCCACCCAGTCAGTTCAGCTCCTCCACCCAGTCAGTTCAGCTCCTCCACCCAGTCAGTTCAGCACAGTAGCATCCCCAGTGTTTCTCCTCCACCCAGTCAGTTCAGCTCAGTTCATCCCCAGTGCTGATGCTTCTCACCCCGTCAGTTCAGCACAGTTCAGCACAGTTCATCCCCAGTGCTTCTTCTCCGCACGGACTCCACACTGTCCTCTTAATCTGTCCTCACCACCGCTGCGTCTCTGACCAGGCGTCACGGCGGTCAGCCACACTCTTGAGCGGGCAGTGAACCCCATTAAGCCACCGCTGACGCAGGATCCCGTTAGAGCCAATCACACTAACACAGAGTCTGATCCCAGAACAGTAGACTTCACTCCTGACGCAGGATCACATTAGCCCAGAGCACACTAACCCACACACACACACACACACACACACACACACACACACACACACACCCACACACACACACAGGCTCAATACCAGAACAGCAGGCTTCACTCCTGATGCAGGATCACAATAGATAGATAGATAGATAGATTATGGGTACATAATACAATGATTGTGACAGTGTCGCTGTCCAGGAGGAAAGTGTTCTTGTGCTGCTGGTGTGGATAGTGCAAAAAAACAAATATAGTGATCTTGTGCTTGTGTGGATGGATAGCGCAGAGCACACTAACCCAGGCTCAATACCAGAACAGCAGGCTTTACTTCTGGGGCAGTGAAGCCTTAAACTCTGGCCGCTGGCTCGGAAGGAAGTGAGTTGTGGAGCGGGACGGCCAACATACCTCTGTTAAACCCCTCCATTGTGCTCGTAGCCGGCTGGCCCGGGCGCTGCGTACATCGCGGCTAATCTGATTTGGGCTATTCTGAGGGGAGCCGCTGACCTCTCCGCTCACGTTTGTGTGGTGAGGCTGCGCTGCCGGCGTCTAACGGAGCGATCCGAGATATTTTTGTTTGAGTCGAACGGAGCGCTCTGAGATGTTTTTGTTTGAGTCGAACAAAGTCCAAAGGAGTCTAACGGAGCGCTCTGAGATGTTTTTGTTTGAGTCGAACGGAGTCCAAAGGAGTCTAACGGAGCGCTCTGAGATGTTTTTGTTTGAGTCGAACGGAGTCCAAAGGAGTCTAACGGAGCGCTCTGAGATGTTTGTGTTTGAGCTCTTTCCCTCCTCCAGGGTTGCGGTCCAAATGAAGATAGAGTGGGCCGCTACGCTGTGACTGAGAGCTGAAGAAACATCATTTGGGTTTTGGTATAATTAGGAAGCTCAAGGCTCAGCCAGTTGGTGTCGAATGAACTTGATTCACTTATCCAGCTGATTCAATTGAAGATAAAGCAATCAGTCTAGGGCCTCTAGGCCTCCTCACAGACACACATGGATCTGTTCTAGGGCCTAGACCTCCTCATAGAAACACTGAGTGATCGGTTCTAGGGCCTAGACCTCCTCATAGAAACACTGAGTGATCGGTTCTAGGGCCTAGACCTCCTCACAAATGTATATACAAACTTGTAAGTCGCTTTGGACAAAAGCTTCTGCTTAATGACTAAATGTCAATGGGTCTGTTCTAGGGTCTAGGCCTCCTCACAGAAACAACCATGGATCTGTTCTAGGGCCTAGGCCTCCTCACAGAAACACCCATGGATCTGTTCTAGGGCCTAGGCCTCTTCACAGAAGCACCCATGGGTCTGTTATGGCCAGGGAGATACAAACACTCCAACACAGGGGGATAATGTTGTAATGTTGTAAGGGAGATGGACTGGGGTTCTCAGGGGCAAGGCTATTGATCAGATGAGTAATTAATAGCAGACGAGCCTCATCATTGTATTCAGTTGTCCGTGGCTCGCCATACACAGTTAAAGGTGCAGTGATCGATCCTTGGCTGGCCATGAACAGTTAAAAGTGCGGTAATCGATCCTGGCGAAAGGATGCTGATATTTGAGCTCAACAGTTAATGAAATAGACTCCTCCTCCCTCCCATGCTCCTAAAGCAGTAGTGCAGTGAAAGGGTGTGTGACTCGTCTGAACCTCTGCGTGTGTTTCACAGTGTAAGGGTGTGTTACTCGTCTGAACCGTTGCGTCTGTTTCACACTTACAGAGGCATGGGTGCAGCAACACCACAGCCTTTTGAGTGCACACTCTGGTCCAACAGCCTTTTGAGTGCACACTCTGGTCCAACAGCCTTTTTAGTGCACACTCTGGACCAACAGCCTTTTGAGTGCACACTCTGGTCCAACAGCCTTTTTAGTGCACACTCTGGTCCAACAGCCTTTTTAGTGCACACTCTGGACCAACAGCCTTTTGAGTGCACACTGTGGTCCAACAGCCTTTTTAGTGCACTCTGGACCAACAGCCTTTTTAGTGCACACTCTGGACCAACAGCTTTTTGAGTGCACTCACTAGACCAACAGCTAGAGGAACCTGAGAAAACATTTGCTGAATTCAACAAAATGTGTAATGGCTTCTAATCAACAACTGCTTCTTTAACCAGTAGCTCTTTCTCCCTCTTCTCCCATGTCAGGGTCTAGAATCCCTCTCCGCCACGGATACGGTTGCCATGCTGGATGTTTGAGGTGTTCGTCCCACAATGCACCCCTGGCCAAAGGTGGCCTGGGTCCTTCTGCTAACGCTCTTCTCTGATTGGCTGCGGACTGCTCTGTCCCGTGACTTCACCGTCAAAGACATCATCTACCTCCATCCATCAAGTACCGTACCCAGTTTAATGTGTCTAATTAGGATGTGTGTATGGCAGGCTATTTTTTTTAAACGTAATAAAAAAGAATTGGACACTGAGTGCAGTTAAAATACAACACTTGAGATCACAGGTTAGCACTGAATTCATATTGTGAACACATTCCCCAAAGTACAGAAATAAAATCATGGGAACTTGCTAACTAAAAATGACAAAACCCTGGGAACATTTGGGTGTTGTGCATTTGACTCATGTGTGTGTGCTGGGAACATTTGGGAGTTGTGTATGTGACTCAAATCTGTGTTCCGGTCAGACCAGCGTCTCATTGCTAGAGCGGAACTAATCAGGTGTTACAGTACGCTCCAGGATAACCCCCCACACACACACACACACATACACCTGTCCTGTGTCTGTGTGAAACTAAATCGAACACAGAAACCCAATACCGTCATTCCTCACTCTCACAACGGTGATCTACGATTATAGCGGTGTAAGTCAATGATTGTTTAACAGTAAATTGTTACACATTAACATTACACATGTTATAAGTTAATATCAGTAAACAATATTCCTCATATTAAAGTATGCCAAGTATCTTAACCTTAACTTTATGAGTATACTTTCTACATATTTATGTGTACAACACAGTATATTGTTAACTCTAATCCTCTGTGAATCGTCAGTCGTAGCCGTCTAGAGCATATTTTGAGTATACTACTCGGGGGCGACAGCTAGAGAAGTAATTTAGTACTCAGAAGGTTGCTAGTTCTATTCCCTGTTGAAGCGTCCTTGAGCAAGACTCTGAACCCCTTAGTGCTCCTGATATGCAGTGTGCCATCAGTGTAAAATGTAAAATGTTTATACTTCCTTGTAAGTTGCTTCGCATAAAAGCGTTTGCTAAATGACGAAATGAAATGAATGAAATGTATGCTACTGTGTGAGTGTTGATAGTTCTGTGATGACTTCACGTTAGCTACTGTCTGAGTGTTGATAGTTCTGTGATGACTTCACATTAGCTACTGTCTGAGTGTTGATAGTTCTGTGATGACTTCACGTTAGCTACTGTCTGAGTGTTGATAGTTCTGTGATGACTTCACATTAGCTACTGTCTGAGTGTTGATAGTTCTGTGATGACTTCACGTTAGCTACTGTCTGAGTGTTGATAGTTCTGTGATGACTTCACATTAGCTACTGTCTGAGTGTTGATAGTTCTGTGATGACTTCACGTTAGCTACTGTCTGAGTGTTGATAGTTCTGTGATGACTTCACATTAGCTACTGTCTGAGTGTTGATAGTTCTGTGATGACTTCACGTTAGCTACTGTCTGAGTGTTGATAGTTCTGTGATGACTTCACATTAGCTACTGTCTGAGTGTTGATAGTTCTGTGATGACTTCACGTTAGCTACTGTCTGAGTGTTGATAGTTCTGTGATGACTTCACGTTAGCTACTGTCTGAGTGTTGATAGTTCTGTGATGACTTCACATTAGCTACTGTCTGAGTGTTGATAGTTCTGTGATGACTTCACGTTAGCTACTGTCTGAGTGTTGATAGTTCTGTGATGACTTCACATTAGCTACTGTCTGAGTGTTGATAGTTCTATGATGACTTCACGTTTGGGTTCCCAGCCACTCCTTATCCTGGGGGCTTCAAGTGCTTCACCTGTGAGGGTGCCGTGGACAACTTTGACTGCAACCGGTGGGCACCGGATATGTACTGCCCACGAGGTACGGTCACCCAATACACACACCTCCTACACAAAGGCTCACTGTTACGTTCCAGCCGGCTCGTGACTGAAACAATAACATTGGAGGCAGACAGCAACGGTTTTATAAAAATAGCGCGTGTTTATTTAGTCCATACAATCAATAGCTCAAATGTCTAGGGGTAATATCGGTAGCTGTCCTAGTCAGCTCGAGAGAGGGAGAGAGCCAGGTGTCCAGTAGTCCTTTTATATCCCACGCCTCCCCAGGTGTAGATGATCAGGCAATCAACCCGTTGTGGGCGTGATGTCATCCCCACTGTTGCCTGCAGGTCATGCATGGCCACTGCAATGTCTGCAGGGGCGCAGGGGGTCGTAACACCTCCCTCCCTAAAAAGGTTTCCCTGGGAAACCTAAGAACAGAAAAAGACCCTCTGTGACCCTGCACAAACTCCAGTCCCCCAGCATCCAGGGCCCTAGGAAACTAGAGGAACAAAGAGAGAGACAAGTCACAAGGCAAATTATTCAAGCTCCTGAGAGCATCAGCAATAAGGAAGTCAACAACTCCAATATACACAATTAAATAAATGATACTGCTGGAATATAAGACTCCAGTGTATTTTGTTATGGCGGTTCCTCATCCGGCCCAGAGGCCCGTTATCAGTGTAGACCGTAACAAAATCAGAGGCAGAACCCAAATAAACCTCATACTACCGTACTTCCATGACGTGGGGTAGTGCCTCCTCCACAGTGGACTAACCCATAGCAGGATGCTCAACACCATCTGAGCCCCACTGGAGATGTACAGCACCAACACGGTCACTGGCATCAACAGCCAAATGTAAAGGTTATTCAAATTAATCTTAATCCTGAAGAAACTTTCTGATTTTTCTGCAAGTCTTTCCTTATCCACAACAGGGGTTTCAGGCTTAACACTCAACTTCCCAATCTGACCTTCAGAATCTTTGTTGGCATTCTCCAACTGCTGCTCCGGAGGAGATATGATTTCTGACTTTTCTTTCTTATGCTCAAGCTGGTCCTCAAGCTGCTTTGATAGGTGCTGAAGCTCATCGACCCGTTCGTTAGCCTCCGCCAGAAGCTTCTTTTGCTCAACTTTAAATGACTTTAGCGCTCGCTCACAGCACTGTTCTTTCTCGAAAACGTCCTGTTTTAGACTGTTCACTTGCAGTTGGGTGTCACAGTTTTGTTTAAGCGCAGCTTCAAGTTTCCCTGACAGCTTTTCGAGCTCCAAAGTCTGATTTTTAGAATTCTCAGACTTATTCTCTTTGCGTTTTTCAAATCCAGACTTAGCCTTTCTCTTCCTAAGTGCATGGCACTCAGAGATCTTGTGCCCTGACCTTTTACAGTAAAAACACAACATACAGGAGTTTAAAACAGGCGAATTCCTATGATCCCTAGGATTAGACACAGGGTTAGGCTTGATCACTCTGCCCTTGACTGGAACTCTGGACCTGCCCTGATCACCACTATATCTCTTCTGCATGCCTCTGTGGGTCAACACAAACTCATCTGCCAACACAGATGCCTGAGCCAGTGTGGTCACCCTCTGGTCACTAAGATAGGTAGCCACAGCAGCAGGAACACTCTTCTTGAAGTCCTCAAGGAGGATTAACTCCCTGAGGAGCTCCAAGGAGTCTGCTTTCTGCGAGGCACACCAGCGACTAAACAGATATTTCTTCTGATGTGCAAACTCAACATAAGTGTGCTGGTAAGGCTTTTCACAATGGCGGAAACGTTGGCGATATGCTTCAGGCACCAACTCGTATCTGCTAAGTATTTCACGCTTCAGGGTTTCGTACGAGGTAGATTTCTCAATGGGCAAAGACACATAAACATCCAGTGCCCTCCCTACTAACACAGTCTGCAAAAGCAGCGTCCAGAACTCCTTGGGCCACTTCAGAGAGGTAGCCACTCTCTCAAAGTGGGAAAAGTATTGATCTACTTTCTGCTCTGAAAAGGGTGGAACCATCCTGACATTTTTGTAGATGTCAAACGAGGGGGCAATGGAAGAGGACTGAGTGCGTTCAGCCAACTCTAATTCAAATTTTTGTAATTCAAATTTGCGCTGGTGTTCAGGCTCCTCACATTCATACTCGCGCTGTCTGTCTTCACGTTCGTACTCAGCTTGTTCCCTCTGGAACTCTAACTTCTTAATTTCAAATGCTATGTTCATCATTTTCTGCTCATAAGCAATCTCTCTCGCCTCTGAAGCCATGTCAGTTTAACTGACCCCACCTAAGGTGCTATCAGAGGAACACTTATCTCTATTAACTAACACTGTAGCCTTAGCAGCAACTACACATACAAAGATGTAAACCACTTTCTACACCTTACAGTTGTCAGGCACAAATGCATACACCTTATACAATCTGGCCTACAACAAAGTTCAAATAAATCAGGAAAAAGTGGAAACCACCTCTCCCACACTACAATCCAGCAGCAAACAAAACTCTAGGCACTCTGTTTCCCAAAACTTGCCACAGTCACTTTAAGAAAAAATGGCTTACCATAGTAGCCCAGCCTCACGCTGCTCAATGGATAAATGAAGCTTCACTCACAAACCTCCGTTACTTATAATGTGCACCCTGCACAACAGTAATCCGTCTAACAAATTACACAAATAAATGCTCTCTCAACGGAAAAACCAACAAACATGGTGAGTTGTATTCACTATGTGTCGCCAACAAACAATCCCTTTGTTAGGGTTAGAGCTTCTCCCCTCCTTACCTAGCTGTATATAGCCTAAACTAACTTTACCTTGCTAGTCTTCGGCGGGTTACCAGGCTCGAGGCAACTTGAAACGCTGAACTCGCGGGAAGGAAGCAGACCATAGACACAGTCAACTTCCAACCCCGAAGCGTACCCCCACCCGGGATTACCGCGAAAAATAACAAACGAAAATAACAAACAGCACTCCGAAGGAAACGTCGCACCCGACGCAGCTGGAGAGCTCTACCTACAGGAGTTAGCTCCGTTTACCCAGCGACACACAGTTAGTTCACTCACCACAAAACTGTCTGCACTCCAAACACACAACAATCCCGGTCGAGAACCCCAATTGTTACGTTCCAGCCGGCTCGTGACTGAAACAATAACATTGGAGGCAGACAGCAACGGTTTTATAAAAATAGCGCGTGTTTATTTAGTCCATACAATCAATAGCTCAAATGTCTAGGGGTAATATCGGTAGCTGTCCTAGTCAGCTCGAGAGAGGGAGAGAGCCAGGTGTCCAGTAGTCCTTTTATATCCCACGCCTCCCCAGGTGTAGATGATCAGGCAATCAACCCGTTGTGGGCGTGATGTCATCCCCACTGTTGCCTGCAGGTCATGCATGGCCACTGCAATGTCTGCAGGGGCGCAGGGGGTCGTAACACTCACACACACACACTTCAAAAACAACTCACCTCAACCGCTGGGCACCGGATATGTACTGCCCACGAGGTACGGTCACCCAATACACACACCTCCTACACAAAGGCTCACACACACACACTTCAAAAACAACTCACTTCATACACATGTTAAAAACACACACTTACACCTAAATACTAAGTATGTGATATTAAGTATGGTATGGAGTACTAACATAGTTACCTCAAAAACAGTTAAAAGCAAAGCAGTCTACAGAACATGGGCATGTGTGTTTGTTTATATTTCAGACTGTTACTATGGTAACGTAAGTGGTGTCACTGATAGACATTTCCTAAACATAAGAAGGTATGTGAGAAGTGTGTGAGAGGTATGTGTTGACTTGTTTAAAACAGACTTTCCCTCTGGTTTGTCCCTCTTTGCCAGAGACCAGATACTGCTACACACATCACAAGATGTCCGCCGCGGGGGCCAGCGTGTCCGTTACCAAGCGCTGTGTGGCTCTCGATGACTGTCTCTCCACAGGATGCTCTGATGTATACGACCAGGGCCACAGGGTAAGAGGGAGCACCCAGACGACTGGCGACAGTGGAGTGGATTTGGGCCGAGGTCAAGGCCAGAACCAGGACTGGTTCGGACCAGAGGGGCTATCAGGAGTTTGATATCACTTTAGGGATTTCAAAAATATATGAACTGGTTTATTACCAAATTGAATTGGAATACATTGAAATTATTTCCAAAGCTACAGAAGTAACCACATATCATCACTTAGATCTGAAACCGTTATCATGTTCTTATCACGTCTGATAATTACTCACAGTGTCGACTAAGATCTGAAGCAGTCATCATGGAGTTCTTATCACGTCTGATAATTAGTCATAATTGCATGTTTAAAAGGAGTTAATAGTACTCTGCCTAATCTTCAGTATAGCGTAGCTATCTAACCTTCTAACAAATTAAACTGACTCATATCGGTTTAATCATTGACACTCCCCACTCCTGTAATGAAGTGCTTGAATGGATTTGATTGGCTGTTTGCAGTCTGCACCGCCTACTGCTGGTGCTTGAATGGATTTGATTGGCTGTTTGCAGTCTGCACCGCCTACTGCTGGTGCTTGAATGGATTTGATTGGCTGTTTGCAGTCTGCACCGCTTGCTGCCGTTGCTTGAATGGATTTGATTGGCTGTTTGCAGGTCTGCACCGCCTGCTGTGAGGGAAACATCTGCAACATGGCGGTGCCGAGAAACGAGAGCTCAGCCGTGTTCACCACCACCTCCCCCCTCAACAGAACCCCGGCACCGTCACGACACTGGACCCTATGGATCAGCGTGGTTCTGCTACTCATACACACTCTCTCATGAGGATGGACCCTATGGATCAGCGTGGTTCTGCTACTCATACACACTCTCTCATGAGGATTTACTCTTTGAATCTGTGTGGTTCTGCTACTCATACAGTCATACACACTCTCTTTTGAGGATGGACCCTCTAGATCAGTGTGGTTCTAGACCCTCTAGATCAGTGAGGTTCTCATCCTCATACACACTCTCTCATGAGGATAGTCTCTAGATCAGTGAGGTTCTCCTCCTCATACACACTCTCTCATGACACTGGACCCTCTGGATCAGTGTGGTTCTGATACTCATACACACTCTCTCATGAAACTGGACCCTCTGGATCAGTGTGGTTCTGATACTCATACACACTCTCTCATGAAGATGGGCTCTAGATCAGTGAGGTTCTCATCCTCATACACACTCTCTCTTGAGGATGGACCTAATGGATCAGTGTGGTTCTCCTCCTCATACACACCCTCTCATGAGTCAGTGCCAGATTTAAGTTATACTTTTTGGTATTGTTAATTTATTGTTTGTTTTTTGACAGTATTATACTTTGTGCTTTTATAAAAAATCTGTAACAATTTATGAAGACAAGTGAATGAGCCAGTTTTAACTTACAATTTATCTTGGTCAAACTGTTAAAAATACGTTTTTTGGGTGTGTGATATATGTACATATATAGTATTTATTTTTTTACAACATAACTACTTGTGACAATTTTGCATGGAGCTTACAGCTTGAACCCTGTGCCAAACCTTTGTCATGCATTTTCTGATTAGTATTATTTAAACAATGTTAGCGCTTATTGCAAATGTTTGTTGTTGCCGGTGTGTACACCTGGATTAGCCCATAAATGGAACTACAGAGAGAATGTGTTTGCCAACAAGTGTTTGTCTGTAATCGTCCATGCCCAAATCCTTAACTTTGATTCCTCTATGCCATCTTTGCAACCCTTTATAAAAATGAATTTAAAAATCAAGTTAGGGCAGGATAATTTGAAGAATGATTGCTATAAAGTATACATTTATATAAGATCTGAATTAAATTAAAGTATACATTTATACAAGATGTGAATGAAGCTGACGGGGGCCGGGGTATTTACTGGGGTAAATACTATTACAGGGGCAGATGCTGTCCAGGAAAGCAAAATGTAGAAAAACATCAAAGCCTCAATGATGCTCACAGCAGGTAGCCACTACAGGTGCAGTCCACTTGAAGGAGCGATTCGCTGAATTTGGGTTAGAATAGCAGGCTACACCTTTAAGACATGAACACATTTAATGAACCACTCCACACGTCTTATGCACTTTCCCTTTTATTAGGAAAACCTCACAGAGTTGAAATGTCTCTGGTACACGTGGGCACTAAGCACTCTGAGCCTGGGACACATCATGTCCTTCACTGTGCATTTCACCCTGAACAATTCAACCTAACGCTCAGCAGCTTTAGCAACAGCGCCCTCTGGTGTGAGTTTAAAGCTTTGCATCTCCAGCACCAGGGGGGCATTCCAAGTATGTAGTTAAGTGACAAACCTGGCCAGGTAAGTGGTAAACCTCCTAATGGAGGAGCCCAAGGGTTTCATACTCCTACGAAAACAGAGCCATTGGGCTCTTCTATTAGGATGTTTACCACTTACTCGGAGTTAAATTACCCAGGTTTGTCACAACCACAAACATCCCTCAGCTCTGGGGCTTTCAGCCTGGACACTGGCGGAACCCTTTGCTATAATACATCCACTGTACGACAGATGGGACCGGATCTGCATCTCCAGATGCCAGTACACCCAAACAGCAGATCTTCCACGGCTTAGTTCAACAACAGGGAGCACTCCACGAGTCTAATCCACGAGTCTACACACAGAACACTAAAACCACTCGATAGACATGATATAAAGTGTGAGATCAGCTGCCAAGGAGTCAAACACCATGAGGTCGCCAGAGCTCGTCGGCAGACCGCCAGAGCACCATCCTTCGGCTGGTTCAAGTATGGGGAGGGGACCCCTCGCTCCTCAGGTGGAAAAGACTTCAAGTGTGTTTAGTGAGAAAGCTGCTCAGTCGTGGAGACACAAGCACTGAAGGCTGCCCTTGCAAAAGAAGGGTCTCTTAACAGATCCCCGATGTGTGTTTATGTCATGGCTATGTCCTTGTTTTTATTTCAAAGTTCAACAAGGCCAACTACCAGCTGTAAGAACAGCGAATCACAGTTTGAGTGTGTGTTAGCATGTGTGTGTGTGTGTGTGTGTGTCTGTGATTGTGTGTGTACGTGCTTCACTGAAGTGTTACGAGGTTAAATGTCCGCCTCCTCGTACGCACTCGAGTGTGTGTGTGTGTGTGTTAGTATGTGTGTGTGTGTGTGTGTGTGTGTGTTAGTATGTGTGTGTGTGTGTGTGTGTGTACGTGCTTCACTGAAGTGTTACGAGGTTAAATGTCCGCCTCCTCATACGCGCTCGAGTGTCCTTGCAGGCTCTCCATGATGTGGCAGTTGGAGGGGGCGTTGGTGAACAGGGTTCCGGCGAACGCTTGCGTGCCCAATAAGACGTGTCGGATGACTTTGCAGGAGCCCAGCTCCTCGATGCGGAACCCCAGGTGCCGCACGGACTCCGCCATCTTTAGGACGCTGTCGTTGGAGGTGTAGCCAAAGTGCTGAGGACGGAGGAGGAGATGGGAGCAGACTATAAGAACACTACACTCACAGCAAAAGCTACATGTATATCCACTCTCAAATGATGGGAGCAGACTTAAAGAACACTACACTCACAGCAAAAGCTATATTCACTCTTATATGAGGGAAGCAAAGGCAAATTAAGTCATGAAAGACATTTACATTTTACACTGAAACCATTTCCAATCTTCCACATGGATCTTGACATAACTTTGACACTTGAGTCACAATGTATCAATTAAAAATACATCAGGGTATAAGTATAGTATAAGAGAGTATAAGTATAGTTTAAGAGGGTGTGAGTATAGTATAAGAGGATATGAGATGGTATAAGAGGGTATAAGTATAGCATTAGAGAGTATAAGTATAGTATAAGAAGGTGTAAGTATAGTATAAAGGGGTATAAGTATAGTATAAGATGGTATAGGGGAGTATAAGAGGGTATAATTATAGTATAAGAGAGTATAAGTATAGCATAAGAGGGTATAAGTATAGTATAAGATGGTATAAGTATAGTATAAGAGAGTATAAGTATAGTATAGGGGAGTATAGTATAAGGGAGTGTAAGTATAGTATAAGATGGTATAAGTATAGTATAAGGGAGTATAAGTATAGTTTAAGAGGGAATAAGTATAGTATAAGAGGGTATAAGTATAGTATAAGAGAGTATAAGTATAGAATAGTATAAGGGAGTATAAGTATAGTATAAGGGAGTATAAGTATAGTATAAGAGAGTATAAGTATAGTTTAAGAGGGTGTGAGTATAGTATAAGAGGATATGAGATGGTATAAGAGGGTATAAGTATAGCATTAGAGAGTATAAGTATAGTATAAGAAGGTGTAAGTATAGTATAAAGGGGTATAAGTATAGTATAAGATGGTATAGGGGAGTATAAGAGGGTATAATTATAGTATAAGTGAGTATAAGTATAGCATAAGAGGGTATAAGTATAGTATAAGATGGTATAAGTATAGTATAAGGGAGTATAAGTATAGTATAGGGGAGTATAGTATAAGGGAGTGTAAGTATAGTATAAGATGGTATAAGTATAGTATAAGGGAGTATAAGTATAGTTTAAGAGGGAATAAGTATAGTATAAGAGAGTATAAGTATAGAATAGTATAAGGGAGTATAAGTATAGTATAAGGGAGTATAAGTATAGTATAAGGGAGTATAAGAGGGTATAGGTATAGTATAAGAGAGTATAAGTATAGTATAAGAGAGTATAAGTATAGTATAAGAGGGAATAAGTATAGTATAAGAGGGTATAAGTATAGTATAAGAGGGTATAAGTATAGTAAGGACACCACACTGAGTGTTAGCCTGATTCATCTCCATGCAAGATCATGTAAACTGAATAAAGAGGTCTAGCGTGTGAGCAGTCACCAAACCACTCTGAAGAATGGTGGCCTATATTCACCTCTAATGGCTCTGACACTGATCACCTCAGACACAGTGTTTCATGACATGCATGTGTTTAGACACACAAACATAAGGGTTTATGATGACGGGAACATGAAGATGAGGCTCACCGCTTGTCCCGTGGTGGGATTTATGAAGTCGGCCCAGAATCCACCTCTCCACAAAGTGAAGCATAACTCCTTAGCACCGCTAACAAACTGCAAAACATCCCAAAATCAGCACATAGATGCATTATCTTCACAGGACTGATGACACATCAGCCATTTTATGTTTATTCAAATATAATCAAGCTGTACAAGCATAACATCTGAACATTACTTAAGAGATGACAAGCCATACTTAGTTATAGTGAAATGGATTTATATGAAACAATTGCTTAAAACATAATGTTTCAGTTCATGAATCACTGTAATATAAAATCTTACATGTGTTACAGACTGCATCGTTTGGAGAAAATCCAAGATGTCCGTCTACCTGACCCACCTTATCTGAGAGCTGTTGTCTTTCTAGGTCCAAGTCCTCGCCTTCTATTCCCTGGGTCTTCTGTGTCACCGTGACAACCATGAGACTTCCAGCAGGTGCTGCTGGGAAAAATAACTCCAGCTCTGGAGACAGGAAACACAAAATGGAGGACTCATGATATTATCCAATGAATCAAATACTCTTCTTAACCCAACTTACTGACAGTCATCCATAGGCTGGTAAGAATGACAATCAAACACATAGCGAGTTTAGGTGTCATCACCATAATCCCACACCTTCATTGATAAGAGTGTACTCTTGTGGTAGACTACGATACTGCATGTTTCAAGAATTGCATCATACTTGTTTTCAAGTTGACTTCTGGCATATCACAGATCCAGAGCCCACATTGATAAAGTGTGTTCATACTATCATGAATCATGCTCTCTTTCCTCTCACAAAGCATATAATTAGACTTTTCCTCGTTCAGCAAAGTTTCCAGTAACAACACAGAGATAAACGACAAACCTTTTTTTAACAGCTCTGGGCATGGATGCATTGAGCACTCGATGTTTGAGTGGTCAAAGTACTGTTCCGCTCTGCTTACCCTCTGGGCGACCAAAGGAATCTCTTTTCCCTTCAAAAACACAAAACATTCATGAGTACCTCACTGCAAAAAAACAGTTCACAAGAGGATTGATTAGAGAAGACCTGGGCGGCCCCAGGGCCATTTACGGCCCCTTGGCTGTCCCTGACCGGCCGACGGAGGTCATTGGTAAATTAGGAATCAAACGTTAAATGATAAAAATTGATATTACTATTAATTTGTATACTAATACTATTTCATTGCAAGCTTGCTCTCGTGTGTGTGTGTGTGTGTGTCATGTATATTGGTCGTCTGGGCACACCTTTAATACTGCAAAAACATGCTAATTTTTTATGCTGAATTGAGTTCATCCTATTGGTCTGGCCCTCCACGACAGTCCCACTATCTCATGTGGCCCCTTGGGGAAATGAGTTGCCCACCCCTGGATAAGAGCATTAATTCTCACTAAATGCATCTGCACATTGAGACTCTCTCCTACCTGAAACTCAGACACAAACTGTGCCAGCACAAACTCGTGTCTCTCACTGTTGGCCGGGGCGGAGAGGACATCGGGGACCGTCCGGTGGACTGGGCCCTTCTTCGAGGGTCCTGTGCCCTCTAGATGACAGGCAAAGCCTACGTTGCCTGGCAACTGAAACCGCTGATCCTTTTGACCGAATGGGCCCATGTGCTCATCGGGCCATACAGTTCTGGGTCCTGCTGCCACAATAAAACAAGAATGTAAACAATAAACAAGAATGTTAACAACATGATTTAAAGTCTTGTCTCACACCAACAAGAAGAAAAAAAATCCACCGACTTCAATGCATCTGTCAAATACAGTCAGCCTTGAAAGTTGGCCACTCTGCTTGAGTTTACATGTAAAAAAAAAAAAACGACACTCGTTTGTATTTCTATGTTTAAGCCTATGTAGCCACTTGCAATACAAAGAATAGCGACACAACTGAAGGGATAGGTAAGGAACTGGCACCTGTATCTCGTGACGATACAACAACATAGGGTTCGTCCGACCCCGATGACCCTGCGGCGGAGAAAGCTCGCGCAGGAGGCACCCTCTGGGTTCCGTGAATCCCGGAGATCTGTGACACCAGTCTCGCTCTACGGCACAGCACCTATGGACACATCGTGGGGGGTAGGGATGTAACACATGCGCTGACAGACACGCTGCAGCTCATATTATTGTTAGTTATGTGTACATGGTTTTGGAAACTTACACTTGCCATCCTAGTGAAGCTTCTCCTTCAAGCTCCACAGAAAGTGCAAAAGAATAGTGTTTCGATGCTTCAAAATAAAGAGAGATGTGTAAATCAACAAATCACTAGCAGCAGTATAAATCCTAACCCTATGTAAATATACCAAGAAAAAGCAACATGATGTAACATGATGATTAGCGTTAGCTAACTGGCTAGTAAGGTTAGCTAGCTATGCTAGGTCACACCCAGTGAGAATTACTCTATCCGAAGACAATTAACGGAGATTTTAGAATATGTGATTCATAAGCAACATAATACCTAGATAATGCAAATGTTATTTCGATATCATGTTTGACGTTGCTCGCTGCCACACTTGAGGTTAGCTAGCTGCTAGCTAAAGTTAGCTTAGTTACATAATAACAAAACACTGCTATCCTTGCTCACTAACCACTTATAACAACAGTATCTATAATGTTTGACAATACTCGACGGTGAATCTCTAAATCCATTAACAAGGTACGCTTAACTCCCTATACACTTTCAGCGTGAAGCATAAACTTTAAACGACTTGTCGATACCAGTGAAAGCTGGTGCAACTCTTGTTTTTGTTTCGATCATTTTCACTCCCAGTGTCC
This sequence comes from Sprattus sprattus, assembly GCF_963457725.1. Lineage (NCBI taxonomy): Eukaryota > Metazoa > Chordata > Actinopteri > Clupeiformes > Clupeidae > Sprattus > Sprattus sprattus. The sequence continues at coordinate 25,873,909 of NC_137922.1, read as the reverse complement.
GTAAATAACTTCAAATTATACATGACAAATCGAAATGACACCCATTTACAAAAAACTCCAAATATGTAACATGATTTCCTGATGAATAGAATACGTTATTTATGACTTACATTGGTAAGATTACATGTAAAAGAACATAATGTTCTCACCTTGTTTTCTCCCAGTGCAAGTTACGTTCTCCCACTTCTGCTATGCCATATGCGCACATGCGCTCTCATGACTTCAGACAGCAGGATATTACGAGGGTCAAATTTAGCCACCCACTGAAGGTTCTTTACAGGGGGAAAAACATATTCTGATCTAAACGATGGTATGGTTAGATTTTACGCCAGTCTCAAATAAACGTTGCCACTGTCATCACGCCTTTTCTTTGTCTTAATAGCACAGTGACGTAATTCCCTTTTACGGCGATATTTTCACCAATCAGGAATTATATAGATATGCATAGTGTGTTCACACACGATGCCCACAAGATGGCAGCAAAAGCAAAGAGGAGCATTTAACTTAAATCTTTAACAGAACTCCAGCATCATTGAACCCAGTCTCTTGTTCCATCGATCCCTCCCAGCAATCAATCCGAATGAACCGGAGGAAGACATTCACAAGCAAAAACACTACAGTCAGAGGTTGACTCGCTAACATATTATGATAGTAGGGCTAGGGTGAAGCTGCAAGAAGGCTGTGAAGAGTTGTAATGGAGGGTTATAAACAGTTACTGCAGGGACCCTATGCATTATTTGGTTGGGCGTGGATAAGACACCTAGAATATATATAATATATAAATATTGTAGGAATATAGAAATATTGTGGGGTGTCCAGCTAACTGGATTGATGGTGTTAGCTAGCGGAGCTGAAGGAGACTGAACTTTCTCAGGGAATACGTCCTTAGTCACATCTAAGAGTGTGCTGATTGGCACGACAGTTTGGTCTTAATACCCCACTGAATACTACACATATTACTCTAAATACCCCACTGACTACTACACATATTACTCTAAATACCCCAATGAATACTACCCATACTACTGAATACTACAGATACAGTATTACTCTAATAAAAACACTGAATACTACACATATAACTCTAAATATCCCACTGAATACTACCCATACTAATCTGAACACCCCACTGAATACTACACACACTACTATAAATACCCCACTGAATACCACACATATAACTCTGAACACGATATTACTCTGAATATCCCAATTAATGTCCACTCATGCTATGATTATGCTTTGACTGTTTCTCTACATCCTCACTCTTCCACTAATGATTGGGGAACAATTTTCAGGTCCCGTTAAAAAAAAACATGCTAGCGAGGCTATGCAGGTGACATTCTCCTGAGCCAGCATACCCCATACAAACCCTCTCATTACTTAATTTAGAAGGCATGAACACACGCAGTCAACAGATGGTTGTAATTGTGCATTGAGCTTTGAAGTGGCCCAATAAACAACACTGAATGGAAGTATTTCCTCGTCATGATGGAGACCATATATTTGTGTTTGCTAAATGAAACATAAATGTCACAGTGTGTGTGCGTGTGTGTGTGTGTGTGCGTGTGTGTGTGTGTGTGTGCGTGTGTGTGAGGGAGAGAGAGTCCGCCACATCCGAGAGGAGAGGTGTGTGTGTGTGTATGTGTGTGTGTGTGTGTGTGTGTGTGTGTGCATGTGTGTGTGTGTGCGTGTGTGTGTGCAAGTGTGTGTGTGTGTGTGTGTGTGTGTGTGTGTGTGTGTGTGTGTGTGTGTGTGTGTGTGCATGCATGTGTGTACTTGTGTATGTGTGTATCTGTGTTGGCTAAATGAAAACATAAACGTCACAGCTGCTTCTGCTTGCAGGTTCTGCTTGCAGGTCTCCTAGGCGGAGTTCTCCCATGGCTGCTTCCATACATTATTAAACTCAGAGTCACTCAAGCAGCCGAGCCCGTCTCTAACTCAATGCTAGAGCCACAGCCTCTGGCCATAGGTAAGTCTGCCCGTGGGTAAACAGGTAAGTCTGCCCAGGGGTCCACAGGTAGACCTCACCGGGGGAACACAGGTAGACCTGTCCGTGGGTAAACAGGTAAGTCTGCCCGGGGGAACATAGGTAGACCTGTCCGTGGGTAAACAGGTAAGTCTGCCCGGGGGAACATAGGTAGACCTGTCCGTGGGTAAACAGGTAAGTCTGCCCGTGGATAAACAGATAAGTCTGCCCAGGGGTAAACAGGTAAGTCTGCCCGGGGGAACACAGGTAGACCTGTCCGTGGGTAAACAGGTAAGTCTGCCCGTGGATAAACAGATAAGTCTGCCCGGGGGTGTTACGCCCTCCTACTGTCTCTAGGGGTCGTGGTTTGTGTTTCTCGTTGGCTGTGTTTTTTGTGTTCCCCGTTATTGCATGCAGGTGCGGCTGGTGATTGCGGGCGGAGCCAGATGCATCTTAAGCCGGAGTGGCAGTCCGGAAGGGTCTCTCCCTGCTGCGTGCCGTCACGTCCTTCGGGCCTACGCTTATTAGTGTTACCTACATTGTTTGTAAATCCGCGCTATAATAAACCCCTAGACACGAGCCCCGCTTGACTTGCCGTCATTGTGTTACCTATCAGTGTGCCTGGTTCGTAACAGTTGGGGATCTCGTCCGGTAGTAAGGATTGTGTGTATTGTGGTAGGTGAGTAGGCCATTTAGTGTTTGCGACGGTAGGTGAGTACCGAGAGCTTGTGACTTGACTGGGTGGGTAGCGTTGCATCGCAATTAGCAGCCGCCGGGCGGAACGATCCGTCACTTTATTATTTTAGTTTGTTGTTTTCTGGTTGTCATCCTTATTCGGTGCGTTATCAGAGGTTTGCAGTAGGCTGTACCACTGGCTTGCTGCATCCTCTCGAGCTAAACGGACAAAGTATACCGGGTAGGGAACCCACTGAAGATCAGTGAGAGGGATCAGTTTAGTTTTTTTGTTTTTGTTAGGGGTTGCGGTGCAGCGCGGACCGTCCAGTCACTCACCAAGTACTTAAAGGTCGCTTTAGTGTTGTTGGTGCATTGCGTGTTCGCGGTGCTACAGGTGGGGTTGGAAAGGGTTAGACGATTTGTAAGCTGCTATAGTGTTTCGGGTTATTGCCCATTTTGTGCGTCTAACCTAACCTGCACCTGTTAAGTGTAACGTGTCTTGGCACGGTAGAGAGAGCCAGTGGTCATTTCTGGAGGATTTGGTGGCCACTTCGAGTTCAGTGTCGCCCTGTTGCAGCCACCCGACACTGGAACTTCTGTGTGTTTGTTTGTTTATTGGTTGGGTTGTGTCATCATGGCACAAGCACAACACTTTGAGGAGGGGTGTGGAACTCTGTCCTCTCCGGTTGAGTACGATTCATCCGACTCTTGTACCATATCTGATTCTTTCTGGTTACTCTTGACGATTCAGGGAGAGCGCCTGAGGCCGCTGCCCATAGGAATCTTGCAGGGGCTAGTAATAAATTGAATGAAGGCAGATACGGGTCGGGGAATATGGCTCATACAAACTCTGACGCTCTTTCAAGGGTACCGTTGTCTAATCTCCATGTCTACGATTAAGGCAATCGTATGTCATGACGTTGTTTTGTTTGTTAGTGTGTGCTAGTGGGTTTGCTTTGAATTCTTGTAGGCATGTGTGCGTGCATACACTGGGAGTTCGGAGTGGTGAGTATGAAAGTGATACGTGTGCAAGTGTATGTGTGTTTCCTGATTTACGTTTATTACAGCATGGCTGTATACCCTTCGTTTTTTGAAATTGTGCTGCTGCACGCATCCCTGTCCGTGGGTGTGATGCCTTGCACGAAATAAATATGAGGTAATATGTTTTGTTAATTATGGAGACTGGAGTCACCATCTTTGCGGGGAGGTGTTACGCCCTCCTACTGTCTCTAGGGGTCGTGGTTTGTGTTTCTCGTTGGCTGTGTTTTTTGTGTTCCCCGTTATTGCAGGTGCGGCTGGTGATTGCGGGCTGAGCCAGATGCATCTTAAGCCGGAGTGGCAGTCCGGAAGGGTCTCTCCCTGCTGCGTGCCGTCACGTCCTTCGGGCCTAC
>NC_137922.1:25854874-25864874 GCF_963457725.1 Sprattus sprattus | reverse complement strand
CTCAGTCAGTGAGTGGCATTGAAGTCATTCATTGGCTAGGAGTCGTGTAAGTACATTCATTCATCGGCTGGCCAGCCCACACACACACACACTCACACACGTACACACATGCGCGCTTGCGCAGTTGTTCGCTCAGAACACGCGTTGTCTGACTCGCGGGGAAACACAGACAAGAGAGCGCTTGCGCAGTTGTTCGCTCAGAACACGCGTTGTCTGACTCGCGGGGAAACAAAGACAAGAGAAGTTAATAATCTGGTTACAACATGTATGCAACACAGAACACAGAGAGTTAGCAGAAGTCTGCCTCCTCAACATTCACTGGCTTTATTTGATTACCAGACAGCGACAGATCACTTGAACAGCGAGCGCATTTGATTTTACTTAAAAGGGGCATTCTAACATATTGTGGGCCCAGCTAATGTGTCTACACATTTACGTATGTTTTTCCGAAAAGGCATCTTATTTCCATGTATCTTAAACATATACACCCAGGATGAAGGCTTTGTTAAAAGTCTTCACTCCTCTCCTTCTAACTGGCTAAGTTAGATCAATTTAGACAATGGGATAGATGGTGCTGTTTGAATCACTACTGATAGTCAAGCCTGGCCACTTTAAGAACAAAGACAACACAGATTGACGCACACAGGCTTACACAATGAACATAAAACACGGAACAGACAGACATATAGCACACTGAAACAAACCAACCGAAACTGACCCGTCCTGGTCCTTATAATGAATAGTATAAGTTAATTATAGCGAACGGGACTTTTTCTATGTGCAGAGTTGTAAATAGAGCAATCTTAAAAATACGTCCGAACAGGTCCACCTAGCTACCCCCACGAGAGCACCTTCGATGGTAGACTTACTCCAAGCTTGTACAGCGCTACAAACCTGGACCACCGACGTGTGATTCTCTCAGACCCAACGTTAGTCTACAACGTTGGTATCCCGAGACTTTATATAAATATTATATCATTTAACCAGTCTTTTATCCTTTAGGACTAGGCTTCCATCCCTTACACAATTCGCTATAGTGCCGGATATCAGTGCCTAAGAATCCGTGTATCATTCGTTCATTTGTTTTTCCGATTTAGACGAGAATTGAACAAATGAAAACAACGTTTGATTTCTCGTTTTTCCCTTTTCAAAACCAAAGCCAGAAATCGGATTACGGTTCGTTTTCTCGTTTTTTCCATTCTGCACCCCCAAACGGAAAATGGAAAATGAAACATTCGAATAACAAATCCTGGCCGTATTGGTTGTCAGGGAAACGAGGCAGCTCACAGGTGTCCGAGAATAGTGCACCGTCACTCGGACAGCCCTGAGCCTCTACACCCCTGTATATCCTCCAGAAGGACCAGGATTTGAGGGACAGGTGTCCGAGAATAGTGCACCATCAGCGGACTGGCCCTGAGCAGCTAGACCCCCTCTATAACCTCCAGAGGTGGCAGGATGTGAGCAACAGGTGTCCGAGAATAGTACACCATCAGCGGACTGGCCCTGAGCAGCTACACCCCTGTTTCCATCCTCCACAGGCACCAGGATGTCAACATAATGTGTCCGAGGACAGTCCACCTGAAGCGGACTCTCTACCAGCTATAGGCCCTTGTTTTCATCCTCCACAGGCACCAGGATGTCAACATAATGTGTCCAAGGACAGTCCACCTTAAGCGGACTCTCTACCAGCTATAGGCCCTTGTTTTCATCCTCCAATTGGTTTCCCTGACAACCAACACGAGTTCTGCCTTGCGCAAGCAGCGTGGATTTGTTATTCGAATGTTTCATTTTCCATTTTCCGTTTGGGGGTGCAGAATGGAAAAAACGAGAAAACGAACCGTAATCCGATTTCTGGTTTTGGTTTTGAAAAGGGAAAAACGAGAAATCAAACGTTGTTTTCATTTTTTCAATTTTCGTCTAAATCGGAAAAACAAATGAACGAATGATACACGGATTCCTAAGAGATACCAATTGATCAACTCAAATTCAGTAACAGACAGCAAGTACAATAAAAGCCGGTCTCGCATACCGTAAGCTTTCTCTACTGTCCCAACTCTTAAACAGTTCTGCACATAGAATGAGCGTAATTCGCTTACCCGTCTCCGTTCAAAGTTTTTGAAGCGTCGGCTTGTATTCCCTGCTGTTTCTGAGAGTTAATAACTCCGGCTCGAAGGACCATCTAATAGAATAATAATAGCACGCTAAAGTTGAAGAATGGACCGGAGGCAGAGTCAGTTTCAGTTGGTTTGTATTTCAGCATGGAGACCCCTCTCGCTGTTGGTTCAAGAACGGTCTAACCTGGTAGCAGTATGCAATGGCATTTATACAATTCAGGTTACAGTACAAAGGGAGAGGGCCACACCCTTTTAGGTGAGAGAAGGGGGGTGGGGGTTACAGTCAGAGGTTCACCTATGGGGGGAAGATGCCAGGACACAAGGCCTCTAGCAGGAAGAGGGGGAGGGGAGGGTCACATGTCATTTGCTTTGGATCTCAGTGAGAGACAGACCTAGTACACAATCAGAGTGAGTTGTAGATACAGAGCAGTACATCTTTACCTATAATAATAACAATAATTCCAGTTCCATCACATGCATTCTCCTCAGTATATATTTCCATGCATTCTCCTCAGTATATATTTCCATGCATTCTCCACAGTATATGTCCATGCATTCTCCTCAGTATATATTTCCATGCATTCTCCTCAGTATATATTTCCATGCATTCTCCTCAGTATATATGTCCATGCATTCTCCACAGTATATATGTCCATGCATTCTCCTCTAGTACAGTATATATGTCCATGCATTCTCCTCAGTATATATGTCCATGCATTCTCCTCTTGTGCAGTATAAACTGCATATGCCTCTGCCTGCATGAGCGAGTGGAGAGGAGTTGACTCTGCCCGCCCTGCTGATTGAGGTCGGCCTGAGAGAGGAACTGCAGAAATTCCTTGGCCTTGGGAATTGCAGGAAAAGTTATGAGTCAGGCCTGTTTTTTTTTTGCTGCGCTGTCACGGGGGTGGGGGGGTGGGGTGTGTGTGTGTGTGTGTGTGTGTGTGTGCAGGCAGGAGGGCGCATGGAGCGGGGCAGGGTCAGCAATTCTGTACCCCCCACCTCCCTCAGTCATCAACGTAGAGTACTCACTGCCCCCAACCCCCCCCCCCCCCCCCCCCCCCCCCCCACACACACCACACCCCTCCCCAGTCTTCAGCCCTCTGTGCCCCCCCCCCCCCCCCGTCTCATGTTAGAGAGAGTGTTCTATCATACTCTGGGGGTTCCTGCAGGGAGCGAGGGCTGGTGTGGTGAGCCATTAACTGAGCTGATTAATTTCATACGAGACCTCAGAGGAACATTACGGGTGTGTGTGTGTGTGTGTGCACAGACCCCATCTGTCACAGGAACCAACCAGAGCGGAGGAAACTGGTGTTTTGAGCCAAACTTTAACACAGCCACTTACCAAATTCATGTCTTTTGTAAATGCACTAAGCATCTCTGTATAAGGGGCAGTCATACTTGACTTATGAATGCAATGCACAACCATCTGATCCTTAACATCGCTAACTAACCATCTACTCCTAAACATCGCTAACTAACCATCTACTCCTAAACATCGCTAACAAACCATCTACTCCAACACATCGCTTACCAACCATCTACTCCTTAACATCGCTAACTAAACTAACCATCTGCTCCTAAACATCACTAACTAACCATCTGCTCCTAACCATCACTAACTAGCCATCTGCTCCTAAACATCGCTAACTAACCATCTACTCCTTAACATCGCTAACTAAACTAACCATCTACTACTACACTGTAAGCCCAAACAGTTCTACTAACTTATTAGAATTGTGTATTCAGTACTTAAAACCTGCTATTTAGTTGACCCAACTTTAAATGTATACGTTTTCTGAGCAAGTGAAGACGTTTTAATTGTATTGGAATATATTTGTTTGAGTAAACTTTGCCTGATAACTCATATTTTTTTAGTATCTGACGTCATCAACGTCTTTGAGAACACCATTGCAGAGTTCTTGTGATGAGACCAGGAGACAGCAGACTTAAGGTAGAGGAGTCGTTTAGTAATCGAGAGGATGGAAGGTTGTTGCTAGTTCGATTCCCCACTCCTCCTTACCCTGAATCCCTAAACTGCTCCTGATCTATAAATGCAAAATTACTTGTAAAGCGCTTTGGATAAAAGCGTCTGCTAAATCACAGATGTAAATGTAAATGTACATCTGCAACACTGGGAAGGCAGTCGACCAATGACAGTTCTCTCTACAGTAAGAGCTTGCGCAAGAAGTTGGAATGTAAGGGAGATACCCTTTCAAAAACTTGTAAGGGCTTAATAACTAGTTTGTGAAAGACCCAGAGAAACACAACTATCCGACGAAGCAAAATCCTGGTAGATTTTGGAATAATATGAGTTCAGAGAACTAAAAATTATGAAAAGGATAACAAAATAAATTAGTATAGCCGATGTATAATTTGTAAGTTAAGTTTACGTAAAAAAAAATATATGTACTCAAATTTTATTATGTAATCGGTTACATCAAAAGTTTTAAGTACTCTGAACTTGTTCAGGTTTACAGTGTTAGCCTTGCTAAATAACCATCTACTCCTAAGCATTGCTAAATAACCATCTACTCCTAAGCATCGCTAACTAACCGTCTGCTCCTAAACATCGCTAACTAACCATCTGCTCCTAAACATCGCTGCCATTTACCATTGACCTCCTAGGGCCGGTCAGGGACAGCCAAGGGGCCGCAAATGGCCCTGGGGCCGCACTTTGCCCAGATCTGGCTTAGCATTTGGTGGACTCGGTAAGATAATGTAATGACAGTTTCAGACTGACGGACAGACTGCTCAGCGTGTGGAGGACTTGGTAAGATAATGGTGTGGGGCGCTTGGTAAGATAATGTAATGACAGTTTTAGCGATTTCCATCAGCTGGATCAGTGAAACATACCAACCCACACTGTCATAGCACTCATGGAAGCTGAATGCCTGTGTGTGTGTGTGTGTGTGTGTGTGTGTGTGTGTGTGTGTGTGTGTGTGTGTGTGTATGTGTGTGTTTGTGTGTGTGTGTGTGTGTGTGTGTGTGTGTGTGTGTGTGTGTGTTGGGGGGCTTCAGGGGGTGTCGGCGTGTGTGTGTGTATGTGTGTGTGTGTGTGTGTCAGCTGAGGTCACAACCACTCAACAAAGCTCTCTTTCTCCGCTCAGTCAGAGCACGTACCGCAGTAGCAATGCACTCCTCTTTACCCCATCATGGCAGCCCGGAATGCCAGGCCACAGACCTGGAAGCTCATCGTCTCCCTACTCCTCCAAAGAGAAGAAGACAAAGTCTCTCAACAGAGCATTAATTAAAGCCTGCTGTCAGCGCAGCCTGTGCAGTGGTTGCCATGGTCTGTCTGCATACCAACAAGCACACACACACACACACACACACACACACACACACACACACACACACACACACACACCTACACACACACACAAACACACACCTACACACACACACACACATACACACACATACACTGCATGTCTGCATACCAGCGAGCCCTTCCAAGGACAAAGATGGCCGTGTGTGTGTGTGTGTGTGTGTGTGTGTGTTTGTGTGTGTGTGTGTGTGCAAGAAGCAGGACCACCTACAGAGAACGGAAAACACACTTCAGGGGGAACTGAGATTTAATATCACTTACAAGCCCTCTATCTATCATCTAACCAGCGCACAACTGTCAGGGACTTTTCCGGATCATGAGTGGGAGCAATCCAAATAGGTGGGTGCATACTTTCTTTGGAGTAAGCGGTTTGTTTTAATGTTGTTTTTAGTTTTTTTGCCACTATGAAAAAAATGCTGTCAGTTTAAATGTAGTCAGCTGCCACAAAACTAGGCTGGGTGTGTGTGTGTGTGTGTGTGTGTGTGTGTGTATAAATATGTGCGTGTGTGTGTGTGTGTGTGTGTGTGCGTGTTGGGGGGCTTCAGGGGGTGTCGGCGTGTGTGTGTTTGTGTGTGTGTGTGTGTGTATACGTACGTGTGTGTGTGTGTGTGTATATATATATATGTGTGTGTGTGTGTGTGTGTTTGTGTATATATATGTATGTGTGTGTGTGTGTACGTGTGTGTGTGTGTATATATATGTGTGTGTGAATGTGTGTGCGTGTTGGGGGGCTTCAGGGGGTGTCGGCTCAGCTGATTTCCCATCATGCCTCAGTCAGGCCCTGGGCTACTGAGAGGAAGTCTCACATCTCTGGCTTTGTTCTTTCCCTTTGATACCCGAGGAGTGTTTCAGCATCCACCTGCAGTCTGTGTGTGTCTGTGTGTGTGTGTGTGTGTGTGTGTGTGTGTGTATGTGTGTGTGTGTGTGTGTGTGTGTGTGTGTGTGTGTGTGTGTGTGTGAGTGCAGTCTCTATCAGTGCACCAGACAGTCATGGCGGGGACGGCCACTCCCTGTTTCCGTGTGTGTGTCTCTATATGTGTGTGTGTGTGTGTGTGTGTGTATGTATGTGTGTGTGTGTGTAGGTGTGCATGAGACTCTTGAAGTGGATGTGTGTGTGAATGTATGTGAGTGTTAGTGCATGTATGGGTGTGCGTGAGACTCTTGGAGAGGGTGCGTGTGTGTGTGTGTGTGTCTGTGTGTGTGTATGCATGTGTGTGTGTATATATGTGTGTATATGCATGTGTTTGTTTTTTTTGCCACTATGAAAAAAATGCTGTCAGTATTAATGCGCAGTTGTGTGTGTGTGTGTGTGTGTGCGTGTGTGTGCGTGTGTGTTTGTGCGTGTGTGGGTGTGCGTTAGACTCTTGGAGAGGGTGCGTGTGTGTGTGTGTGTGTGTATGTGTGTGTGTGTGTGTGTGTGTATGCATTTGTGTGTGTGTGTGTGTGTGTGTGTGTGTGTCCCTGTGTGTTTGTCTTGAGTAAGAACAGTAAAATGCACTCATTATCCGCTGTAAGACATGACAGAAACACTCTTGGTAACCAGTGAAAGCCTGTTATGGATGTGAGGTTCACTGTGTAGCACAGAAACGTCCCAGTGAGACCCTCTCATTGGTCAGATTCAGTGAGACCCTCTCAGCAGACCCTGTCATCGGTCAGATTCAGTGAGACCCTCTCAGCAGACCCTCTCATTGGTCAGATTCAGTGAGACCCTCTCAGCAGACCCTCTCATTGGTCAGATTCAGTGAGACCCTCTCAGCGGACCCTCTCATTGGTCCATGTCAGAGAGAGCCTCTCAGCGGACCCTCTCATTGGTCAGATTCAGTGAGACCCTCTCAGCAGACCCTCTCATTGGCCCGTGTCAGAGAGAACCTCTCAGCGGACCCTCTGATTAGTTCATGTCAGAGAGAGCCTCTCAGCGGACCCTCTGATTGGTTCATGTCAGAGAGAGCCTCTCAGCGGACCCTCTGATTGGTTCATGTCAGAGAGAGCCTCTCAGGGGAGCCTCTGATTGGCCCGTATCAGTGAGACCCCCTCAGCGGACCCTATGATTGGTTCATGTCAGTGCAACTCCTTCCTGCCGCTGAGTCGCTTGATTTCAGTATGTCACTTATGACACCATCCCCAAAGCCACCAACCCAGAGGGACACACACACACACACACACACACACACACTCTCTCTCTCTGTCACACATAGACACACAGACACTGTCACACACACTGTCACACACACACACACCCACACACACACACACACACACACACACACGCTCTCTCACATATAGACACACACACACTGTCACACACACACACACACACACACACACACACTCTCTCTCACACACACACACACACAGCTACAGGCAACACTACTGCAGAAAGCAGTGGTATTTGAGTGTGTCACTGCATGTGGTATTGTTTGTTGGTGTGTGTGCATGTGTGTATGTGTGTGAGTGTGTGAATGTGTGAGCAGAGGAACACTCCAAGTCCAGTGACATTTCTAGGGCTGCATGTGTCAGGGGCGTTTTTTGGCACGACTGTCAGTTTGGATCACAACAGCAGTGTTGAGTGTGTGTGTCTGTGTGTCTGTGTGCGTGTGTGTGTGTGTGTGTGTGTGTGTGTGTGTATGTGTGAGGGGCGGGGGTGTGTGTGTGTGTGTGTGTCTGTTTGTGTGTGTGTGTGTGTGTGTGTGTGTATGTGTGTGAGGGACGGGGTGTATGTGTGTGTGTGTGTGTTTGTGTGTGTGTGTGTGTGTGAGGGGCGGGGGTGTGTGTGTGTGGGGGGAGGTTGGAGAAATGTAGGTTTATCACCTCAGATGCTCTGCCGCTGAGGAGAGGAGCAAAGGCCTCACTGCTCCTGTGTGTGTGTGTGGGGGGGGGGGGGGGGGCGACACACCCAACTACTCTACTGGTGATGGGGATCATTGCTAAAAGACTTACAGAGGAATTGCATTTGCATTGAAGTCACTTAGCAGACCCTTTCAGACATTATACACACACACTCACACACACACACACACACACACACACACACACACACACACACACACACACACACACACACACAGACCCTTTCAGACATTGAACTCTAGCACCTTGTTCTCAACTGGAACACAATTAGTGTTACTAAGGGTTACTCAGGGTTACTAAGGGTTACTAAGGGTTACTAAGTGTTACTAAGGGTTACTAAGGGTTACTAAGTGTTACTTAGGGTTACTAAGTGTTACTAAGGGTTACTCAGGGTTACTAAGGGTTACTAAGGGTTTGTGTGCCAATCATTTGGTGATAATGTATAGGGTCATGGCAGAGTCCCTCATTCTAATCCAATACACTTTTGGATCAATATCAGCTAATTGTTTCTCATGGTCCTCGAGCGAGTGTTGTGTGTGTTTATACACAGTCCAGGATCCGGCAATGGGGAACAAATTCAGTGGCACGGACTGAGCCATAAACAATTTCAGCCAATCAATACTTGAGCTCAAATATCAACAACCTTTTGCCAAAATCAGATGTACAAGTCTACCTTTAAGTGAAGTTTTTAGGAGTTTGTGTTGTTTGTGACCTCCGAAAGAAACTTATAGTCAATGTGACATTTGCAGGAATCAATATTTCATCATTTCAAAAAAAAAAATTGGCATGAACAAATGTGACAGTGTAAGAAAGTGTGAAAATGTCTATGAAGGTAAGTGCGTGTGTCCGTGTGTGAGTGTGTGTGTGTGTGTGTGTGTGTGTGTGTGTGTGTGTGTTGTGTGTGTGTGCGTGTGTGTGTGTGTGTGTGTGTGTGTGTGTGTGTGTGTGTGTGTGTGTGTGTGTGTGTGTGTGTGTTCATCTTCATGCTTGAATGAGATTGATGTTACTTCACACCCTTGTCATGTCGTCCCACTGGTAAAACAACAAAACAAAACACAGCAGTCTGTTCGCTCTCCTGAACCTCCCAACCTCAGACGCTCCTCCCAGCTGTCCTCTCTCCGTCACAGCCTCGACAGCGGTGTCTGAACCATCACAGGAAACGCCTCTCAAACACCCCCCCAGACAGAACTAAGTAACTATCACTGGTCTCTCCCAGACAGAACGAACTAACTTTCACTGTTCTCTCTCAGACATGACTAACTAACTAAGCAGGGATCTCCGCACCGTCCCAGGAAAACTCCCTCAGTCACCCCGCCGGATAGAACTAAGTAACAACCGGGAGGTCATTCTCTCCCTGCCACGCTTTCAGCCACCGTATCCAAGCAGCCACTCTCAGTCCTCAGCTCACAGCCCAACCAGCGAGCCACCTCAACCAAGCAGCTGCTAGCAGTCCTCAGTTATGAGCCCAACCAGTGAGCCACCATACCCAAGCAGCAGTCCTCAGCACACAGCCCAACCAGTGAGCCACCGTACCCAAGCAGCCGCTCACAGTCCTCAGCACACAGCCCAACCAGTCAGCCACCGTACCCAAGCAGCAGTCCTCAGCACACAGCCCAACCAATGATCCACCGTACCCAAGCAGCTGCTCGCAGTCCTCAGCCCAACCAGTTACCCACCGTACCCAAGCAGCCGCTCACAGTCCTTAGCACAC
>NC_137922.1:25846040-25849674 GCF_963457725.1 Sprattus sprattus | reverse complement strand
ATTTGCTGTGAGTGATCAGGTCAGTCAGTGCAAGGTCACACAAATCTATTATAGTCCCAGGCCTCACACACACACACACACACACACACACACACACACACACACACACGTACACACACACACACACACACATACACACACACACACACAAACACACGTGCGCGCAGGTGACACACAAATGAAAGAGATTTTTCTGGGGGGGGTTAAAGAGGTGTTCGCCTTAGACCTGCTGATAGGCAGAATCCACAGTGTAGCAAAGGTTAATGGAAAGCTGTGGCGCTGTGTGGGGGAGTTTCTGTTTGTGTGTGTGTGTGTGTGTGTGTGTGTGTGTATGTGGGGGGGGGGGGGGTTCTGCTGTATAAAATGGCACTGAAGCTGCCTCAGAAATGCAACGTGTACACAGTGTGTGTGTGTGTGTGTGTGTGTGTGTGTGTGTGTATACGTGTGTGTGTGGGGGGGGGGGATTTTCTGCTGTATGAAATTACACTGAAGTTGCCTCAGAAATGCAACAGGACGTCTACGCAGACACGCAGACACACACACACACACACGCACACACACAGCGGACGCCTGGGATTGTGTTCCCTATTACTTTGTGGTTTACCTCAGTCTTTAAATGAACTGAAGTCTACAATCCATTTCCTGCCATTGTTACCCTCTCACACCTTTAAATTGATCTCTTTTTGATAAAATAAGCCACCGCATCCAAAACCCGATCTCATTCACTTCACCAACTCATGTAGATAATTTCTGCTGAAATGCGTCTCAATCTGTAGAGCGACCGCAGACATCATTAGCATTTCATTAGCGTGACTGGAATACCATTACTCTCGGGCTAAACCAGTTGAGCTCTGCCAAACACTTACACACTCTGGAGGGCATCTGGTGTGGATCTCACCGGTCCATGTGCCACATCAGGGCCACATCAGGGCCACATCAGGGCCGTATCAGGGCCACATCAGGGCCACATCAGGGCCGTATCAGGGCCACATCAGGGCCGCATTAGGGCCACATCAGGGCCACATCAGGGCCGTATCAGGGCCACATCAGGGCCACATCAGGGCCACATCAGGGCCACATAAGGGCCACATCTGGCCCAGATGAAGGCAGGAGTCAACTCTCATCAGCTCTCATCAGCTGCAAGCCAGGCGAAGCAGAATGCAGCTTTGGCACCTGAAGCGGACAGCCTGCCCCTCACCGAGGGCAACTGCATGAGTAATTTTCTCTTCTGAGGAGGTTGGCTGGGGGGCTGTGGGGGTGGGTGGTGTGGGGCGTATTGATTAGTCCGAAGGGCCTGGGGGTCAGGAATATTCTGCTTGCTCAATCGATGGCAGCCCCCTTCCAGGCGTGAGCGCTCAATATGGGGTTTATCTTCCCTGGCCACAGGTGAGCACACCACACACACACACACACACACACACACACACACACACACACACACACACACACACACACACACTCACATCACACACACACACACACTCACACACACACTCACACACACACACACACACACACACACACCTCTCCAAACACAGAGCGTGTGTGTGTGTGTATGTGTGTGTGTGTGTGTGTGTGTGTGTGTGTGTGTGTGTGTGTGTCGATAAGAGCCTGAACTGCATCAGACCCAGCGGACGGACCCAGACACGGAGCTCCAAATCAGCCCGGGCCAGAGCACCCTGGGACCACCAGCAGCCAATAATCAAGGAGGGGGAGAGAAAAGTCACATATTGAAAGGCACACAAGCACGCATACACACACACACACACACACACATGGATGCACTCAAGCACACTGACACACACACACACACACTCACACACACGCACACATGGATGCACACAAGCACGCATACACAAACACGCACACACACACAAACACACACACACACACACACACACATGGATAAACACACACACATGGACGCACACAAGCACACACACACACACACACACACACATGGATGCACACTGTGTGGAGGATAATTAATCCCTTCAATCCCACAGCCATGGCTCAGATCACACTGTGCATGTGGGATTCCATCAGTGAAGCAGAGACTGGGAGGACAGATCAGTGTCATGAAGAGACGGCACTGAAGACAAAGACATCAGACTACAGACATACACATCCACATAAGACATAAGACTACAGACATACACGTCCACATAAGACATAAGACTACAGATATACACGTCCACATAAGACATAAGACTACAGACATACACGTCCACATAACACTACAGACATACACGTCCACATAAGACATAAGACTACAGATATACATGTCCACATAAGATATAAGACTACAGACATACACGTCCACATAAGACTACAGACATATACGTCCACATAAGACATAAAACTACAGACATACACGTCCACATAAGACATAAGACATACACGTCCACATAAGGCATAAAACTACAGACATACACGTCCACATAAGATATAAAACCACAGACATACACGTCCACATAAGATATAAAACTACAGACATACACGTCCACATAAGACATCCACACTGAACTAGGAGATGCAGACTGAGTTCCCCCTGCTGTAGAGCCCAACAGAGAGCACCGCAGCCCTACAGCAGAAGACCAATGCAGTGACCCCCCTCTCACCAGCTGAGCTATATCCAGTGCCAATGCAGTGACCCCCCTCTCACCAGCTGAGCTATATCCAGTGCCAATGCAGTGACCCCCCTCTCACCAGCTAAGCTATATCCAGTGCCAATGCAGTGACCCCCCTCTCACCAGCTGAGCTATATCCAGTGCCAATGCAGTGACCCCCCTCTCACCAGCTGAGCTATATCCAGTTCCAATGCAGTGTCTCCCCTATCACACACACACCCACACACATACGCACGCACACACACACACACACACACACACACACACCACACACACACACACACACACACACACACACACACACACACACACAGCACACACACACACACCTCTCACCAGCTGAGCTATATCCAGGGCCAATGCCAGCAATGTGAGGCCAATCCAGCACCGTGCTAATTAGAAATGGCATCTTGTTGGCATATCCTTCATTCATCCAAAGTGTGCCTGTGTGTGTGCGTGTGTGTGTGCTGTGTGTGTGTTCAGCTTAGAGATGTCACAGCCACAGGCCTTTCTAAAAGGCTAATATCATGACCTCCATTAGTGGCATTTAGTCATTTAGACTCAAATAGCCCTCCATTCATAGGAGTAGGGCAGCAGAGTGTCACAGTGAGATGCTGAACAGCCAGAATGGACTGCTTCATCCACCCCCCCCCCCCCCCCCCCCCCCCCCCCCTCTCTCTTTCTCTCCCCCTCCCTCTCTCGTTCGCTCTCCCTCCCCCTCTCCCTCTCCCTCTCTCTCTCTCTTTCTCCCTCTCTCTCTCTCTCCCTCCCTCTCTCTCTCCCTCCCTCTCTCTCTCCCCTCTCTCTCTCTCTCTTTCATTCTCGTTCTCACTCTCTCTCTCTCTCCTTCTCCCTCCCTCTCTCTCTCTCTCCCCCTCCCTCCCTCCCCCTGAAGCTGGCCGCTGTCACTACGAGGCCTCACTAGAGCAGACAGGAGGGATGGGTTTGACAAGGCGCTCCGGACTCCTCCCTCTCTCTCTACACACACACACCCACACACACAC
>NC_137922.1:25836040-25843540 GCF_963457725.1 Sprattus sprattus | reverse complement strand
CAGACCGCACGCGTGTCCTCTGCTTTCAGACCGCACGCGTGTCCTCTGCACTTGTGTCCTCTGCTTTCAGACCACACGCGTGTCCTCTGCTTTCAGACCGCACGCGTGTCCTCTGCTTTCAGACCGCACGCGTGTCCTCTGCACTTGTGTCCTCTGCTTTCAGACCGCACTTGTGTCCTCCACTTTCAGGTCAGTACCGAGGCCTTTAGGACCCGGCGGCACTGGGGTGCCATTAAGCCCTATCGGGCCCCACCTTACATGCCGCGGTTCTACTTTAGGTTTCTTCCTGATCAACAGGGAGTTATTTTCTTGCCCCTGTTGCCATTGTGCTTGCACTAAGGGGGTTCAGGCCCTGGGCTCTGTAAAGCACCTTGAGACAATTTTATTGTTTTGATGCTATATAAATAAAATGTAATTGAATTGAATCTGGAACGCATTAGTTGTGGGTTCATCTTAAATAAGCCTAAAACCACTCAACCTCCCTTAATCACACCTGAATCCATGTATGAATGTGTTTAATATTTCCTTGAAAATAAAGTATCTCCGTTTCCTGGTGTGTGTGTGTGTGTGTGTGTGTGTGTGTGTGCCAGCAGTTGATGAATAATGGCTTTCATTCCAAAGGATGTGCTCATCTCTCAGTCTGCCATGCAGCAGCTACTAATCTAAAGCACAATAAACCCAAATGAATATTAGTGTGGAGATTATAGTGATGTACCATCGCAGTGCCTCTCCACCTGTGTGTGTGTGTGTGTGTGTGTGTGTGTGTGTGTGTGTGTGTGTGTGTGTGTGTGCAGTGAGACACAGTATTTTATGTAGGCTTGTGTATATCAGTAAAACATTGGATAGGAGTAATACTATCAGCTAAACAGCAAACAGCTAAATAACAAGCTCAAAGTCATATAGCACGAACATACATCATACAACAGACATGGGGTGCTGTGCATTCAAATGTAGACAGAAACATACAAACAAACTACAGACTGATGTAATGATAGGGTTTGTTTTTAAGCTGCTGCTAATTTTAGGCAAGTTCGAGAGAGAATCAGAGAAAAAGAAAGAAAGAAAGAAAGAGTGAGCATTCTGCAAGGAAAGGAAGCAACATTGCATGCATTATCACGAGGAGATTCGTGTTTATTCTTCACACTGACAAAAGCAGGCAAAGGAGAGGAGCGGAGAGATTGGCCCATCCAGATCTCTAGAGTCTCGCCTTTAGTGCTTCTGCCACTGAAGATGCATCCGCTCTGCAACATGCCTGCAAATTATTTTTGACCACTCCACCATGCTAATGGCAGTGAATAAATCAAGCCAACCTGCAAGGAAGGAAGGAGTACACAGACTCTGTAAAATCCAATTATTCGCTCGACTCTTAAAGACCCCCTGAGTAATTATGCCATTAATTGGCAATCGCAGTCCGCTGGTCGCATTATCGAACGCGCCTGCATTCAGGTGGATAGCGCACTCAAGGACACACACAGCGTGCTCAGTCACCGTGGTTACAGTGTTGGGGGGGGATGGGGAGGATGAGGGGGTCAAGGACAGGAGAAGTTGTGTCAGGCAGAGAATGCTGTGTGTGTGTGTGTGTGTCTTTGTGTGTGTGAGAAAGTGACAGGGGGAGGGGGAAGGGGAGGTCAAGGACATCAGAAGCTGCGGTAGATTTTGCCTGTTTTTAAGAGAGTCCATGGGGGACGGTGGTGTGTGTGTGTGTGTGTGTGTGTGAAGGGTAGACGTGGTTGAGTGGTCGAGCAAGGTGGAAAAGACTCTCAGGAGGCGTTGCGGTGGAAGTTGGGAGTTTTTATTTTGTCCCAAAATAAGGCCGTGAAGGCAAAAATATGATTCAGAATAATAATAAACAAACAAACAAACAAAATAAGAATAAAGAAAAAACTTTGCAAAATAGAAAATAAACTTAAGTCACAAAACAAATAAGCAAATATGCTAGCAACTTACTTCGAAATTTGGAACAAGGTAGCTGTTCACCAATAGAGCAATCTTGGACGCATGTCCGTTTATCCTCAGCTCTCTCGATAGACTGAAGAATCTCGTTTAAGTAAGGCCTACCCGTGCCCTCAATTGGTTCATACCATTTACTTTACACAATACAGGGGTGTCACGACAGACTAAACACCTTGGACTAAAACAGCCACAAAACAATTCCACATAGCTGGAAAAATACATCAATAAATATACGAAAGATCCCCTGCTGGAAGGCATAGCCAACATATAAATTATTCAGCATAAAAATACGTTATACAAAAACTGGTTCCCTTCCGGTTATCCAGGAAGTCATTGACCTTTTAAAAATACCCGGTACGAGGGCGGCCATTCATTTATGCACAAACAAACACAAGACGCGACACCGACGGTAAGACAAATACAAATGCCATATGAAATTGATGTATGGTTTTATACTAAATAAACAGAACATTAACGAGACAAGACCTTGTATGTGTGATTATTGTAACGTAAGAGTGTATGGATAAGTATGTATTTAGACTGTAGAAGTGTAATGGTGGCTGGATACGATCGTTAAAGACCCGGTTGTGTATGATGTTAAAACGCGTGAATACAGCAACGGGACTAACAGAAATTGGAGGGTGAATGGCTGGGTTAACAAACATTTAGAAACTGTAAGTGTATAATGACATGGACAACGGACATGAAACACACATAGCAAACACATGCACATGGTGAATGTTCATTGAGGCAGAGTATCGCTGCCGTCACGGTAGCGAAGCGCTCCGTCACAGTGTGTGTGTGCGTTTGTGTGTGTTTGTCTGTGTGTGTGTGTGTGTGTGTGTGTGTGTGTGTGTGTGTGGAGGTGGGGGCAGAGAGAGAGAGAGAGAGAGAGATGTAACACACTGGAGGGAAGGGGCGGTCAAGAGAAGCTCAGAGAAATTTCTGTGCTGCTGAAAGCTGACAGGATGCTGCTCCACTCTGATGGCGGGAATGGGAAAGAGAGAAAGAGAGAGAGAGAGTGAGAGAGGACAGAAAGAGAGGGTGAGACAGAGACATCCGACAGAGAGAGAGAGAGAGAGAGAGAGAGAGAGAGAGAGAGAGACATCAGACAGAAAGAGACATCAGACAGAAAGAGAGGATGAGACAGAGACATCAGACAGACGGAGAGAGAGGTTGAGACAGAGACGTCAGAAAGAAAGAGAGGGTGTGTGTGTGTGTGTGTGTGTGTGTGTGTGAGGGTGAGACAGAGACATCAGACAGACAGACAGGCAGAGAATCAGGGTTGGCAGGCGGGCAGAGTTATCGGCATCACCACAGAGAGCCTGCCAGCGCAGGGGTGGGGGGGGGGATAAGAGAGGAAGTGCTTCCCTCTTCCCTGGCGTCGTCACACACACACACACTCTCTCACACACACACACACACACACACACACACACACACACACACACACTCTTCCCTGGCGTCTGTCAGGTGGAGATGCCCCATGTTGATCCGCCTCTGAACCATCCAACAGAGACTCTCCACTTTGGCCCGACGTCTCAAAGACACATACACACACACACACACACACACACACACACACACACGTCTCAAAGACAAGGCCAGTTTACTTATTTACTCGTCATCTCCCGGGGAGCTTCTTATTTACTCTCCTGTTGGGAGTAAGTGAGCTGGAACAGCACTCAACGCTCAACTTGAGGGAGCAGTCAGAGACAGGCTGACTAACACACATCACCGCTGAACACAACACAAACATTACTGGACACAACACAGCCCAACATAACATAATACAACACAGCACAGCACAACATAACATAACATAACACAGTACAGCACAGCACAACACAACACAACACGTGTGTGTGTGTGTGTGTGTGTGTGGTCCCTGAGACACCCAGTCACAGCCCAACGCATAACCCCATGTGTCATCCTTCACAGGGGAGGTCAGTGCTCTCTCAGGCAGTGTGTGTGTGTGTGTGTGTGGTTCTTAACTCATAACCCCACAGCAGTCCAACTGTCAACCCTGCACAGCCAGCCAAACAACATGGCCTCTCTCCCAGACTGCAGTTGGTCCTTAGAAAACCAAATCACCCAAGACCCTGTGGCCAATACCAGTGACACTGTCCTCCACACACACACAAACACACACACACACACACACGCGCACACACACACACACACCCAGGACCCTGTGGCCAATACCAGTGACACTGTCCTCCACAGGCTTTGTCTGAGCAATGACTAAACAAAATACCCTCTCCTCTTCAATTAGACACATACACACACACATACACACACAAACACACACACAGACACACACACAAACCAACACATACACCCACACAAACACACACACAAACACACACCCACACACAAACAAAAAACACACACAAACACCCACACACACACACACACACACACACACACACACACACACACACACACACACACATCTGCCGCCAACACGTCTGCAGCTCTAGATCTGTGAGAGTTTTCCCCCCGGAGCTGCAGCAGAGTGGGACTGAAGACACACCATAGAGAAAACTGAGAGTGCCGTGTGTGTGTGTGTGTGTGTGTGTGTGTGTGTGTGTGTGTGTGTGTGTGTGTGTGTGTTGTGTGTGTAGATGTGTGGATGTGTGTAAAAACAATCAGAGAGGGCCGGCCGGGGGCTCATATTATGCTTTTAAACACAAACAAATGCAGTAAAACTTCCCCTGGTCTTCCCATCGAGCATCGTCAGGTTTTAACACACTTCCCAGGTGCCAGAGGCGAAGAGGACATAAAGCAGATGAACTTGATATCAGTCCCTGAGTACCCAGTAGCGTAGCGGAGCGCTAGCCAGAGAGAGAAGCCCTCTCAGTGTTGTGTAACCCCCTTTAATGTGCTCGTTTAGCATAACCCAGAGACACTGGCAGTGAGAGGGATCCGTAATGGCTCCACTGATGGCTGCCTTGAGCCAAAATGGGTCCTCATTACAGAAGTGCATTAAACATCTGCAGCTCCTACAGGCAACAGCGTGGATCAGCCCCAAGTGCCTATGTGACGCTTTTCACGTTCTAACATAATCTGGGCCTAATCTGGGGGTCATCTGGGGGTCATTTGTTCTGGTTTCAGCTGTTCTCTGGGTGTGTGTGATGGTGATGATGTTGTATAAGAGATGACCTCTAACTCCCCTAACCTCCTAACCTCTTTCTTTCTGCACTCTCCACGTCACTTTTGTCAGATTGGTTAGAATTAGTCGGCTACTTTGTGTACCCTCTCAACTGGTCTCCTAGCTCCTAGCTGGAGCTGGACCACTGTTCCTCAATTGTATATCACTTTGGATGAAAGCAACAGCATGCTGAATAAAAGTGAGTGTTCATGTCAGAGCTGTGCAGATACCCCTTACACTGAGTGCTTTCTGCGGCTCAGTTGGTGTTTTTTTTCCATGTTCAGTTGCCAGAGGCTGTGTAGCAGGACTCACTTTCCCAGGGGGCACTGTGCGACCTTGCCCAAGATAGACGTGAAACAGGTCCTACTGAGCCCATTTGATGCATCAGGGGACATTTCTGCCTCGCTCCGCACCACACCACTCCTCTGCGCTCTGCCTTTATGTGAGAGCCTCTCTCTCTCTCTCTCTCTCTCTCTCCCTCTCTCTCTCCGGACCGTCCCCGGCGGTGCTGTCCATAGCTATAACATCACACGACCCACCGCATCCCTACATGCACTGCAACCGCGAATGACAGCAAGGCCCTCTCTGCATCTAACTGTCTCTACTGTTTACGTCAAGCAGAAAAAGTGCGAAAGCTCCCCCATCAGCAGAAAAACAACTTTAACTCCAACTGCAGCATGGTGAAGATTTATTCTCAATATTTTAGACAAAATTAAAGTTGTGGAAAATGTGCAAAAAGCCGTAAATGTGGATCGTGTCAGTCTAATGGAATGAGTGACCTCCCTCCATTGCAAAGACATTGTTAAAGAAAAAATATTACACTTGATATAAAACGTCCGATGTTAGACGAAATTTCCATTTCGATTTCTACGAGTAGATTATCGTTAGTTCTACATGAACGAGAGTTTGTGGTTGAGTATGACATGAGATGACTTGAAGGTGAGTTGGCCATTATTGGACCGGACCTTCATGAGCACACAAACAGACACCAGCACGTACATTCAGGCATAGATATCATATATTAAGGCTAGATGTCAGTGGATTCAGTGATATCTGAGGAAAGGTCAAATGATCTGCCCTGCTGCAAGTTGGCCGCCATGTGCGGACTTTTCGAAGCCGTCGGACAGAATATGTGATATCTATGCATCCAAGCTCGTAGGTATGCGCCTCAGCCCTCACCTCTACACGACCTCGTCAGAAATGGCAACCAGTCCTCTGCTCAGTATTCAGATCAGCGCCACCATCTCTGTGAAGAGCCTCCTCGTAGGGAGAAGCCACGGACCTGTCAGAGAAGACAGCAGGGTGCCACGCTCACAGCCAACATGGGGGGATACAAGCCCATGAGCCAGGAGGATTCTGGGAGCTGCTCTCCTCAGCACTGCTGCTTTGCAGCGCAGTGAGACGTCTGGTGTTCACACCGTTTCAAAGCACATCCGTGGTTTAGTATTCTCTCAGAGAGTTAGCAGCCCTGTCTGGGTAGTATTCTCTTAGACTCAGGGTTAGTATTCATGTCTGGGTAGTATTCTCTTAGACTCAGGGTTAGTATTCATGTCTGGGTAGTATACTGTTAGACTCAGGGTTAGTATTCATGTCTGGGTAGTAAACTGTTAGAGGTTTAGTATACTCTGAGAGGGTTAGCATACTCTTAGAAGGTTAGTATATTCTTAGAGGGTTATCGTAACGGTGTTAATTATCGGACAGCTTGTGTTATCGGCAAACTTTTGCGTTGTCATGTCAACGAATTATTAAACTGAGCATATCGATTGTTAATCCATTATTCAATTTAGCATTTTGATTGTTTAACAGAATGGCCGATGTTTGACACTGTCCGATAACTGACATAGCTACACTAGTATACTCTTAGAGGGGTAGTTTACTCTTCGAGAGTGAGCAGCACGAGCAGGGATTCCTGGGATAACTTTGTCTAATCAGGCTTCCTCAGTTCAACTTCTCTCTCACTGTATCTCTCTGTATCTCTTAAGTATCCCTAAAGATGAGGAGACACACACACACACACACACACAGAAATAGTCAAGAGCTAAAAATATGACAGAATTGCTGAATTGGCATTCAGTCCCTAACGGAAGCACAAATGAGACTTGATCCTGTTAACCGAATATTGAATTATTGGAGATTGGGTCGCAATGTGCACGTGTGTACCTGTAATTGCGGGCATGCATGTATGGATGTGTTTTTAATGCATGTGTGTGTGTGTATGTGTGCAAGGGTATGTGTGTTTAATGTGTGTGTCTGTGTGGTTGTGTGAGTGTATCCATAAGTTTGTGTGTGTATGTGTGCATGTGCAAGGATGTGTGTGTTTATGCGCATATACGGGGGTGTATGTTTGTGTGTGTGTGTATGCATACATGTGTGTGTGTATGGGAGTGTATGTG
>NC_137922.1:25803540-25823540 GCF_963457725.1 Sprattus sprattus | reverse complement strand
GTGTGTGTATGTGTGTGTGTGTGAGAGTGTGTCCCATAGTTGGTTCAGACACCAGCAGTAGCCACTGGGGTTCCTGTTCTATGTTTAGGATGGAGAGATGGAGGGATGGAGAGATAGAACAGCTGTTTACAAGCATTCTTTGAGGTACAGGAAGCTAACGCTTGTATAGTCTGTCTAGGGGGAGGAGGAGCAGAAAGAGAAAGGTGGGAGAGAGAGAAAGGGGGGAGGGAGAGAGAGATAGAAGGATAGGTTGGAGAGTGTGATAACGTAAGAGATAGAGAGAAAAGAGAGAAAGAGAGCAATAAAGGGAGAGAGAGAGAAAAGAGAGAGACATGAGAGAGAGAAGGAGAGAGAGAGAGAGAGAGAGAGAGCATTTATATGATCTGTCTTTGTCAGTGCCAATCCATGCCAATCCTGGACCACACCGTGCCCTCTCTGGAAGTGGCATCCCACATCCCAGACAGACGAGGGCAGATTACCCCAGCCAAGACAGACAGAAAAGGGCAGATTACCCCAGCCAAGACAGACAGACGAGGAGTGCGGGGCTAACTGCCCTACACTGTAAACCCAGACAGTTCTACTAACTCATTAACATTATGTATTCAGTACTTAAAACCTGGTTTTTAGTTGACCCAACTAAAAATGTATTAGTTTTCTGAGTAAGTGCAGACGTTTTAATTGTATTGGAATGTATTTGTTTGAGTTAACATTGCCTGATAACTCAAAAAATGTTAGTATCTGACGTCATCAACGTCGTTGAGAACACCATTGCAAAGCTCTTGAGATGAGAAACGGACACAGCAGACTTAAGCAGACTTAAGGTAGAGGAGTCGTTTAGTAATCCAGAGGTTGGAAGGTTGCTAGTTCGATTCCCCACTCCTCCTTACCTAGTGTATAAGTGTGAACCCCTAAACTGCTCATGATCAATAAATGCAAAATTCCTTGTCAAACGCTTTGGATAAAAGCGTCTGCTAAATCACAGATGTAAATGTAAATGCAGTGGCAACACTGGGAAGGCGGTCGACCAATGACAGTTCTCTCTACAGTAAGAGCTTGCGCAAGAAGTTGGAACGTAAGGAAGATACCCTTTCAAAAACTTGTAAGGGCGTAATAACTAGTTTGAGAAAGACCCAGAGAAACACAAATATCTGACGAGGCTAAATCCTTTACGATTTTGGAATAATATGAGTTCAGAGAACTCAAAAATTATGAAAATGATAACACAAAAAACCAGGGGCCGTTTTCACAAAGCCTTTTATCTTACCACTAGGAGTGCTCCTAACTCGCGCTAAAACCTTTTACGTAGGAGTAATTTCTTAAAAGTGATTCACAACGGCTCTGAGACCTACTCATACTAAGGATAATACCAACTCCTAAGCTTAAGATAAAAACTCCGTTGCTATGGATGACGTCGCTTCTCATGCACGAGTTTAGAAGGGGTGAGGACGGTGATTGGTTGTTGACAGGCTCTCTCATTAAAAACTCAGTCCTAACATCCCCCTAACGATCCCACTAAATAAACAGAAAATAAGAGAATAACCTAGGCTTCAAATTAAGTCATATTAAATAGTTATGGACAGTGCACTTAGCAGAATGCACACGCATGATGACAAGTTTGTGCATCCAACGAGAATGACGCTTTGCACGTTAAGAGAAAGAGAAATTGCCGAAAAAAACACGGAAATTGCATGAAATCAAAGAAGTAATAATTAAAGCACCCTGCTAACTATGCGTGAGGCATGGGAGGACATATGTGTTAACATAAATGCTTCATTCCCTGCCGTGTGTCGCTCTGTCGATGACTGCGAGAAGCGGTGGTATGCGCTCCAGTCACAATGTAGGATGGAGATTGCGGAGTGGACTTTAAAAGAGCCGTCGCGGCTACAGGTATTGTGTCACCAAAATAGGCCTCATGCGTATACTTGCATGTTGTAGTTCAACTGTGCTCCCGGTTGTGGATTGAGGAAGGGTGTCAAAAGCCATGTCTTGCATGGATGGCCACTGTCACGTCACCCAACAAGTGGCATCCAGCAGGTACATGGTGCCGCTCAAAAAGCTGGCGCAGACCGCGCTCTCCATTAAATGCGCGAATCGTGAGTAGATCCAGGCCACTTCGCAACAATATCCATGATTGTGAAATTTGGATCAAACACTATCTGTGTATTAATTAAATGTACCTTTTTGCGGTTTACAAAGACGTCCTCATCTCTGGATGGAGCAATTATTTTAATGTGTGTTCCATCGATGGCACCCACGACACCGGGCATTCCTGCAAAGGCCATGAAACTGACCTTGATCCTTTGAAGTAGGCGATTGTCCAAAGGGAACCGGATACACTGTTGTACAATGTGTGGTCTACAGAGTGCGGTGATTGTTTGATGAATTAATCGGCTTACTGATGATTGCGATATTCTGAAGTCGTCTGCGTTGCAAAGTTGCATTTTCCCCGTAGCCAAAAATCTTAATGTTATCAAACATTTAACTTCCGGACTGATTGGGTTGTTTCGGATAGTTGGAGACGTGATTGCATCCCGCACTAATTCTAGTAAAATGTTGATGCCTTCACGGTTTAAACGATATCTTCTCAACAATTCAGAGTCGTTCATTGTCTCCAACACGTTACGTCTGGCTTCAGCCATTTTAAGACTTTTTGTGAATAGGTCTTAGTGACTTAGGAGTCCTCATGAGGAGTTTTAAGCTGTCCTAGACTTAGGTGCTACTTTTAGGGATAAAATATTTTGTGAATTGCTCTTAGTAAAAAAAAATAGGAGTCCTAAATTTAAGACTGACACGCCCATTATTTTTAGGAGTTTCTCCTAAATTCGCCACTTATGAGCTACTTTTAGCCCTAAGATTCTTTGTGAATACGGCCCCAGATGTATAATTTTTGAGTTAAGTTTACTTAAAAAAAATTATATATGTACTCAAATTTTCTTATGTAATCGGTTACATCAAAAGTTTTGAGTTCTCTGAACTTGTTCAGGTTTACAGTGTACTAAGCAGATAGGCTAACTGCCCTCCTAAGCAGACAGCTCAGACTCTGACACCCTCTCTGGGGTTCAGCTGCAGAAGGGAGCGTGGATGCAATCCTCTCCCAATCACCCTGGACGAGCTCCATCCTCTCCCAATCACCCTGGACGAGCTCCATCCTCTCCTAATCACCCTGGACGAGCTCCAACCTCTCCCAATCACCCTGGACGAGCTCCATCCTCTCCTAATCACCCTGGACGAGCTCCATCCTCTCCCAATCACCCTGGACGAGCTCCATCCTCTCCCAATCACCCTGGACGAGCTCCATCCTCTCCCAATCACCCTGGATGAGCTCCATTTGTCTGGGGCAGATTGAATTGCTATAAATGAATCCAGCGCTTTAGCGTTGGTGTTGCCTGAAGCCTGTGAAAACTACTTCTGAGCCTCTCTGGCCCTCACTGAATGCAGCCGTGGCCTCCAGCTCTTACAGGCGCTTGCTTTAATCTGACCCATCAGGCCACTGAAAGGGGAAGAAGAGAGTTTTTTTTTGCCCCTGTTGCCATTGTGCTTGCACTAAGAGGGTTCAGGCTCTGGGCTCTGTAAAGCGCCTAGAGGCAATTGTATTGTTATGGCGCTATATAAATACAATTGAATTGAATTGGAATTGAATTAAATCACGTTTATCAGGGGATTGAAACCATCCGTCATACGACTCCGTAGAGTTGCTTAATACTGTACAGGCCTCACGGGTCTGACAGCAGTAAAATAGAGAGCTGTGTGTGTGTGTGTGTGTGTGTGTGTGTGTGTGTGTGTGTGTGTGTGTGTGTGTGTGTGTGTGTGTGTGTGTGTGTGTGTGTGTGTGTGTGTGTGTGTTTGTGTGTGTGTGTGTGTGGGTGTGTGTTGTGTACGTTGGAGAGCCATACATTCACATGGATACAGTGTGTGACCTTCTTGAGCAGTAAACCCATGTGCTCCATACATCATCACTGTCTCCACAGCATGACCAGAGTTTGTTGAACTGAAAGAAATACTTTATGTTTTCTTGCTTTACATTATTTATCATTCCTTTGGTGTATGACCCCTTCACACACACACACACACACACACACACAGACACAGACACACACACACCCTTCTCTATACCGAGGCTGCAATGATATATATGTCCTGCTCAATGCATTTTTAAACATGCCATAAGAGCAGCACAGTGTCCAGGGAGTAAGCGCATCTACAGTGAAGACACATACATCACAAGCTCTTACACACACACACACACACACACACACACACACACACACCGGGGGTAGGGGAGCTATACACACACACACAGTGAATGGAGGACTGTAGGATGAGCTATGAATTGTAATGTTACTACGGACCATTAAGAATTACTGGACATGGGTGACCAGAACTTGTTTAGAACGTAACTAATAGCGGTGGAACGTTAAACTGCGATCTCAGCTCTTTCGCACGTTCCGCTTGACTTATTCGCAAAACGAATTCCACCGCAAACCTCAAATACAGCTTCTAAAAGTTAAGTCGATAATTCAACATTTGTTTAGGCTTGGGACGACAAATAATCTGGATGGTATCTCCGGGTCTTAAAAGCGAGGCTTATCTTCAAACAGAGGCCAGGCAGGAGGAGTCGAATCAATAGCCTTGAAATCGCTGGAACACCAGCTATCCAATCAGGCTGGGGCTGATAGCAGTAGGAGAGGGCAGATGTGACAAGACAGTGAAATCAGCTTCAATCGAAATGCCTCAACACTGCTTGTTTAAACTCAATAATAATGCAATTAGAAAACAGCAACTGTGTTATTTTATAGAATATCATTATATAGAATATGTTATTTCATTAAAAATTCTACACCAGACTAGCCACCATTTTGAAACCGTTTATAGTGTTGTTAAAAGCACTAAGACAGCTTTCATTGATCCTTGGGGCTTCCATCACTGTGATCGTGAAAGAACATAGAATACAGTCCGTACCGGGGCTTTAATATGTTACTGGCTCGGTTCCGTCCTCCTCCCTCGCCGCTGGGCTCCTGGAGGTGTTTAGAGAAGCGCTGACAAACACACTTCTCTAACGCCGCTGACAAACACACTTCTCTAACGGCGCTGACAAACACACTATTCTAACGGGGTTTCGGGGTCGGGAGCAGGTGTGCCAAATCAAACAGACCATTGTGAAGGGGGACCCTGTTCCTTCCTGGATAGCACTGAATACAACGGAGGAGAGCGAGGCTTTCTGGCTGTGGAGGCACTCGCTGAAAGAGGAGTTCTGTCCTAGAAATGAACATTGTCAAGCAAACCTTTGACAGCCAGTATTTGTCCAAGTTAAATTATTTAGCACCAACAAGCTGACACTGAACATTGGTACCAGTAAGTGGTTTAGCTTGTGTGTGTGTGTGTGTGTGTGTGTGTGTGTGTGTGTGAGTGTGTGAGTGTGTGTGACTGGTGTGTGTGTGTGTGTGTGTGTGTGTGAGTTTGTGTGTCAGTTTGTGTGTGTGTATGTGTGTGTGTCAGAGTGTGTGTGAGTGTGTGTGTGTGTGTGTGTGTGTGTGTGTGTTTGTGTGTGTGTGTGAGTGTGTGTGTGTGGCCTTGCGGAGGTCCGTGCCAGAGGAGAGGACTCACGGCTTCTCCTGTCAGACGAATATAGTCTAGTCACTTTAGTTTGACTTGACTTTACCTGTACCCTCTGTCATATGACAGATATACATTGGTATAGTCACTTTAGTCGACTTGACTTAAACTGTACCCTCTCTGCATAACCCTGTATAACCATAAGAATGTCAGGGCAATGGCATGACAGCTTCGTGTAACTATTAACGGTAACTGTCATGACAACGTTTAATTCTGGATGCCACAAAAGCCTATCACAAGCTTATAAGCTGTCACAGCATTAAAAACTGAGGAAGCTGTCATGACAAATGATATGGTTGTGTCATGGCAACTACCCATACTATCTACTATGTCATGGTTATGACATGGTTATGTCACCACCGTCAAGTAAAGTGTTCTGAAAGGTTACACTCACCACAGAACGCCCCAGCTGCAGTGTGGCTATGTGTGAAAGACTGCTAATTCAGAACCATAACATTAGCAGCATTAGCGCTGAGGGAACTCTTATCAGTGTAGCTAAGCACAGCACCGTAAATGGGTTTCTGCCTCATGTTAATGCTGATTGCTTTCAGATTCATACAGTGTCTGTTAATGAAGCTTCATATGTTGATGCCTCACACACATTCATATGATGAGGCCTCACACACATTCCCTGCTGTTTCTCTCCCCACAGGAAGATGAGCCGTGAAGCACAGTGCTGGCATCAGCATTAGAGTGAATGAGCTCACAGTGCGTAGACTTCATTGCGATCTTTAATGGTTTTATTTCAGAGTACAGCAGAGTAGCCAAGGCCCGAGGTTCATGTTAACTGCCTGACTCACGCCAGGCTGGGAATGCTTAGGGTATTCATTCATACAGGCGAGCACAAATCCGCCATGCTACTGATTTGTGTTGTCGCGTCTAAACAAAGACCATAAGGTAGCCGAAAAATGGAGACGTGGAAGCAGCAAATGTAGAAGTCTTCAGCAGGATTTATTGCAATATTTAAAGAGCAATAAAGACAAGGATTCTAGAAAAGTTCTGACGAAATGAACCCGCGCTCACAACTTTAAAACCTAACCTGACACTTCCACTACAGCCCTGATTGGCTGACCCTGTTACCAATTAAAGGCTTACCTCTAACATAACTCCACCCAATCAGAAAGCTCTATCCTGAATCTAATGACCCACCCATTTTTCCTCATTAGAAATCGTCTTGTGTGTGTGTGATTAACCCTCAACCCCCTAATTAAATAAATTACTTCTGACTTATATTAAAATATCCCAGTATCGCTAATGGTGTTATTTTCCATAATTACAACAGTTGTTTACACAGACACATTGTATGTGTTTGATGTTAAACATGAATGTGTGAAAAATTATGAATTTAATAATATATGACCTCTAAAAGTGCATCGTATCTGCACGCAACGTTCCACATGACATTACGCTGCTGTGTTGTTCTCTGCTTATACTCTGACGGAGTCTTAAGCTGCAGGCGTTTTTTAATTTGCAAACAAAACTAGAACTATAAAAGAGTACAAATGATGGAGCCTGCTGTCTTGTTCATTGATAATCTGCACTATAAATCCAGGCTGGTGATTATGACCAACACGCAATCAGTGTGGTGAGAGTAGGAAACAACACCAAATGTCTCTTTTCCGCCACGACTGCCTGATGGGGGCCAGAGGAGAGAGAAGGTGCCGGATCGTTTCTGGTGTCGCAAGTGTGCCAGGCCAAAGAGAGGATGGCAGAGCGTAGGTGCCGGATCATTTCTGGTGTCGCAAGTGTGCCAGGCCAAAGAGAGCATGGCAGAGCGTAGGTGCCGGATCGTTTCTGGTGTCGCAAGTGTGACAGCCCACAGAGATGATGGCAGCAGGATAGTGTAGTCTGGTATGATTGGAACAAAGCCCAGGAGATCAATGTGTAGTTCTCCGATCCATCTTCATACTGGGGGGTTGATGAGTCTCAGCATCAATACTGCAGTAGCAGTCGAACAACAGCAGCGCATTAGTCTGACACAGTGTGTGTGTGTGTGTGTGTGTGTGTGTGTGTGTGTGTGTGTATGTGTGTGTGTGTGTGTGTGTGTGTGTGTGTGTGTGTGTGTGTGTCTGTGTGTGTACGTGTGTGTGTGTGTGTGTGTGTGTGTGTGTGTGTCTGACACGGCAAGGTATGATGGAGCAACACAGAGATAGGGATGAGAGAGATAGATACTGTCTGTTTATTCACAACCCTGTTTATGCCTTTCTCTCTCTCTCTCCATCCCTCTCTACTCTATCCCCGCCCTAGTTCTCTCATCTGCGTTCTCTCTCCCTCTCTCTTCCTCCCCCTCTCTATACCCAAACATATATCTCTCTATCCCTCTCTCTCCCCCTCTCTCTAACTCCCTCTCTCTACACCCTAACATATATCTCTCTAACCCTCTCTCTCCCCCTCTCTTTTCCTCTCTCTAGACCAGAATCTCTCTATCCCTTTCTCTCTCTCCCTCTCTCTTCCTCCCCCTCTCTTTTAACCCCACCCTCATTCTCTCTTCCTCCATCTCTCTAGACCAAAGTGTCTTTTTCTCTCTCTTCTCCCTCCCCCTTCATCCTTACTAGCGCTCTCTTCTTCCTTCTCTCTCATCCCCCCGTCTCTCCCTCCCTTGCTCTCTCTCTCTCTTTCTCTCTCTTTCTCTCTCTCTTTCTCTCTCTCTGATACCGTACAGATTCCACCACAATGCCAATCAGATCAGCACACCCTCTGATGTTTGGAAGCTGCGATTTCACACCCAGAGCCGCAGGATTCTACAGCAGCCGCCACACACACACACACACACACACACACACACACACACACACACACACACACACACACACACACACACACACACACACACACACACACACACACACCCAGAGCCGCAGGATTCTACAGCAGCCGCCTCTTTGCCAAGAAATCGGCGCTCAAGCAATGCTGCAATTAAAGTGACAAATTGGCCTCAGCATTAACAGCCTAATGCCTTATGCCCCCCCCCCCCCCCCCCGCATCTCCGAGGGCACCCCCCACCCTCCCCCACCCCACCTTGTTGTTCATGTAGCTAAAACACCATTCGGATCGTCTTCTCGCACAGTACAGATTTGTATTTCACACACTTAATTGGCCACGACAGCCTCTCACTCGGTCTAGCTAATGCTTCAGGAGTGAGAGCACATGAGCGAGCTAGCGTTAGCGCCAGCGCTGTGAAGAGTGGGACAGAATGGACTCGTCCACACAGAGCGGTCAGCGCAAATCATTTCATCCCTGACTGCCCTCACTGAACTGTGTCATGTCTAATGTGTGTGTATTAAAATCATCAGGACGAATGTGTGTGTGTGACTGAATCAGTTGCCATGCATATTATACTCTAACGAAACGGAACAGTTCTGTTTTCTTCACCAGGGCATCCATCACGCAGAGGCAGCTGAGTGGTGCTGATAGCTAGTTAACAGATATCATTAGCCTCCCTAGTAAGCCTTTAAATGAGTGATCGTTTAAACATGATTAGCCTCAGCGTGGCTAGCTGACATTAATGAATCGCTGTGGTGTGTGGAGGGAACGGAGCGTGTTGGGGAGAGAGGGACAGAGAGAGAGGGAGAGAGAAAGCATGGAGGGCGAGAGAGAGAGAGAGACAGAGAGAGAGAGAGAGAGAGAGAGGGACATATATAGAGAGAGAGGGATAGAGAGAGAAAGCATGAGAGGGAGAGAAAGAGGGACATAGAGAGAGAGAAAGCATGGAGGGCGAGAGAGAGAAAGAGGGACAGAGAGAGAGAGAGAGAAAGAGAGGAGGACAGAGAGAGAGAGAGAAAGCATGGAGTGCTAGAGAGAGAGGGACAGAGAGAGAGAGAGAAAGCATCGAGTGCGAGAGAGAGAGGGACAGAGAGAGAGAGAGAAAGCATCGAGTGCGAGAGAGAGAGGGACAGAGAGAGAGAGAAAGAAGGAAAGAGTGACAGTGAGAGTCGAGGCTCGGGGGGCCTGTCCTTGGCTGCTTTTGCTCGACGTCCTCGGCTGACGGGGGAAGGCTCGCAGGCGTCGCTTGTCACTCTCCTCCACCATTCTCCTCAGTTAAGGCCTGATACACTGCAGCTGTCACACACACTCATGTCACACACACTCATGTCACACACTCATGACACACACACTCATGTCACACACACTCATGTAAACCTCTGCTCAGGACACTCTCTAAGGTCAAGGCAACTTCTCAACAACAGCACAGACACTGCAGCAGGGCTTTTTAACAGTGCGTGGTGATAGTGGGTGGGTTGGGTGGGGTGAAAACACTAGGAGTGTGTCCACTGACACACACACACACTCACACACACACACACACACACACACACACACACAGACACACACACACATACACACACACACACTCACACTCACACACACACACACACACACACACACACACACACACACACACACACACACACACACACACACACATATGCACTCAACAGATGACTAGCATCACCAGACCACAGCCAGAGCAGCCCCAGTCTGAAAGCTTGTCTGGGACACAAGCTCTGGAGTGACCCAGCAGTTGTACTGGGGGGCTGGGGGGTTGGGGGGGGGGGGGGGGGGGGGGGGGGGGGCGGTTGCAGGGCCCTGGGGCCATTAGGGGCATTTTGGGGCTGCTGCCTGGATCATGTGCTACTCTCCACCAGAGTCTGGCTGGTCTGAAGGCAGATTAGTGTGGGGCGACCATTCGGAAACGTCTTCTCGAGCAGTACCGTACACTGGCAGAGTTCTGGCTGTAATGGGTTCTTCAGGAGCAGAGTTCTGGCTGTGATTTGTTCTTCAGCGCATAAATCCCGCAGCAGAGGAACTCACAGATAGGATCCACTCCATTGGCTTCATACTAGCGTAGAGTGCTGCGTCCCACAGCTCTGCATGGTGAGGTTCCATGGCTTTGTTCCAAACTGTGAGCAGGGAGGGGAAATGATTTAAGAGAACGTCGGTTCTCCAACGGGTCTCATTTGTACATGATCTGCTCCTTCCCCTCTCACTACTCTTCAGCTAACCTCTCCTCTCAAGCACTCCCTTCTCCTCCCCTCATCCCCTCCTCCCTCTCTCTCTCTCTCCTCTCAAGCACTCCCTTCTCTTCCCTCTCTCTCTCTCTCCTCTCAAGCACTCCCTTCTCCTCCCCTCCTCCCTCTCTCTCTCTCTCTCTCTCTCCTTTCAAGCACTCCCTTCTCCTCCCCCCCCTCTCTCTCTCTCTCCTTTCAAGCACTCCCCTCTCCTCCCCTCCTCCCTCTCTCTCTCTCTCTCTTCTCTCAAGCACTCCCTTCTCCTCCCCTCTTCCCTCTCTCTCTCTCTCCTCTCAAGCACTCCCTTCTCCTCCCTCCCTCTCTCTCCTCTCAAGAACTCCCTTCTCCTCCCTCTCTCTCTCTCTCCTCTCAAGCACTCCCTTCTCCTCCCTCTCTCTCTCCTTTCAAGCACCCCTCTCCTCCCCTCCTCCCTCTCTCTCTCTCTCTCTTCTCTCAAGCACTCCCTTCTCCTCCCCTCCTCCATCTCTCTCTCTCTCTCTCTCCTCTCAAGCACTCCCTTCTCCTCCCTCTCTCTCTCCTTTCAAGCACTCCCCTCCCCTCCCCTCCTCCCTCTCTCTCTCTCTCCTCTCAAGCCCTCCCTTCTCCTCCCCTCCTCCCCCTCTCTCTCTTGCGCTCTCATTTTTCTGCTTTCACATCAGCCCTAAACCCTTTTTTCTTTTCTGATTTCTCTTTCCTGCTCTTGGAAGCTGCGTTTTTTTTTCCCTCTCCCACCCTCTTGCTCTCTCTGAGGCAGTGTTTAATCTTTCTCCTCTCTGATGCTCTCTCTCTCTCTCTCTCTCTCTCTCTCTCTGTCTCTCTCTCTCTCTCAAAAAGACGCTGCCCTTAACCCTTTTCACTCTCCTGCTCGCCCTCTCTCTCCCTGCGGCAGCTATGAATCTGGGGCACTGGAGCAAGTCTTGTATTTGTGTGTGTGCGTGTGTGTGTGTGTGTGTGTGTGTGTGTGTGCTGACACAGGAGAGAAGAGAGGTGCTACTGATCTCACACTCCTCGCTGGTGGAACACAGACAGGATCGAGGAAGATGCTGCATCCTCCCTGCACCAATAGTGACACTATATCTGCTTGTTAACAATCTCACACACACACACACACACAAACACACAAACACAAACACACACATACACACCCCTGCTTAACACAGACGGGTAGATAGCCTCTGTTAACACAGACGGGAAGATATATTTTGTTAAAGCTGACCGCACTAACATCCTGTACACTGGGCCTGAAGTGCTTGGGTAGACGGGACAGGAGTTTGTGCTCAAACCCATCATCTGATTTCCTCTCCAGCTGCGGGGTCTCACTGGCCTGTGTGTCAATGTCCAAACATGAGCCAGAAACTATTACTAAAGTCATTTCCTTGTTATTGCTCCTCTCCGTGTTACCCAACCACAGAACAAATAAACTAATGGTGGGATGGGGGAAACAGCATTTTGCAAGAGGGATCGTGTGTTTCAAAATGACTTGAGGGGCACACACGTACACAAAAATGAACACACACACACACACACAGGTACACAAACATGAACACACACACTGTGGAAATGACTTGAGGGACACACACATACACAAGCATGGACACACACACACACACACACACACACACACAGGTACACAAACATGAACACACACACTGTGGAAATGACTTGAGGGACACCCACGTACACAAACATGAACACACACACACATACTCCAACATGAACCCAAAACACTGTGGAAATGACTTGAGGGACACACACATGAACACACACACACACACACACACACACACACACACACACACACACACACACACACACACACACACATCCTCCAACATAAACACACACACACACACACACACACACACACATACTCCAACATGAACACACACACACACACACACACATACAACAAAATGAACACACACACACACACACACACACTGTGGAAATGACTTGAGGGAGGTTTCGGCGTGCGTGGGAGCAGGGAGGAGGAGATTATTTTTCGAGACAAAGACACTCAACGGAATAAAACCATCATCACAACACAGCTCTTTCAAAATCAGTGTCAGGTTTCCTCATGACACACACACACACACACAAACACACACACACACACACACACACACACAAACACACACACTGTGGAAATGACCTCAATGACCCACACTCTTAGGGAATAACACATGTGATGTGTCTGACGTGTGTGCTCATGTGTGTGTGTGTGTGTGTGATCTGGTGTGTCTATCTCGATTAGAAAAACATGTTTTTTTACAGACCTTTGCCAACTGATAACTCCACGCGCTCACAGGCAAGACCTAGTCATCATCTTCCTCACACACTAAACTCTAACAGGTGGTCCTCTTTCTTCAATGCCAGCTGAAAACATTCTCCTTCACGGCCTTGTATGCACTGTGTCTGCTACAATTACAATACAACGGCTACAAGTACAATACAACAGCTACAATTACAATACAACGGCTACAATTGTATCGCATACACTGTGTCTGCTACAATTACAATACCACAGCTACAATTTCAATGTTGCAGCAGGAATGACAAAAAACACACATAACGTACAATGACATACAATGAGGTGAAAAGACAAGTACTATATAAATAAATATACACTACCGTTCAAAAGTTTGGGGTCACCCAGACAATTTCATGTTTTCCATGAAAACTCACACTTGTATTTATCAAACAAGTTGCAAAATGAATAGAAAATATAGTCAAGACATTGACAAGGTTGGAAAAAATAATTTTTATTTGAAATATTAATTTTGTTCTTTGAACTTTTCCTTTGTCAAAAAAGGGTCCATTTGCAGCAATTACTGCATTGAAGACCTTTGGCATTCTAGCTGTTAATTTGTTGAGGTAATCTGTAGAAATTTCACCCCACGCTTCTTGAAGCACCTCCCACAAGTTGGATTGGCTTGATGGGCACTTCTTGCTTACCATACGGCCAAGCTGCTCCCACAACAGCTCAATGAGGTTGAGATCTGGTGACTGCGCTGGCCACTCCATTACAGACAGCATACGAGCTGCTTCCCTTTATAGTTCTTGCATAATTTGGAGGTGCGCTTTAGGTCATTGTCCTGTTGTAGGAGGAAATTGGCTCCAATCAAGCGCTGTCCACAGGGTATGGCATGGCGTTGCAAAATGGATAGCTTTCCCTATTTAAAATCCCTTTTACCTTGTACAAATCTCCCACTTTACCAGCACCAAAGCAGCCCCAGACCATCACATTACCTCCACCATGCTTGACAGATGGCTTCAGGCACTCTTCCAGCATCTTTTCACCTGTTCTGCGTCTCCCAAATGTTCTTCTCTACCTCAAACTTTAAATTCGTCCAGAACACTTTTTTCGATTCTTCCTCTGTCCAATGACTGTGTTCTTTTGCCCATATTAATCTTTTCTTTTTATTGTCCAGTCTCAGATATAGCTTTTTCTTTGCCACTCTGCCTATAAGGCCAGCATCCCAGAGTAACCTCTTCACTGTAGAAGGTGACACTGGCATTCTGCGGGTACCATTTAAAAAGCTGCCAGTTGAGGACCTGTGAGGTGTCTATTTCTTAAACTAGACACTCTAATATACTTGTTTTCTTGCTGAGTTGTGCACCGGGGCCTCCCACTTCTCTTTCTACTCTGGTTAGAGCCCGTTTCTGCTGTTCTCTGAAGGGAGTAGTACACACCGTTGTAGGAAAGGTTCAGTTTCTTCGCAATTTCTCGCATGGAATAGCCTTCATTTCTAAGAACAAGAATAGACTGGCGAGTTTCACATGAAAGTTATCTTTTTTGAGCCATTTTGAGAGTATAACCGAACCCACAAATGTGATGCTCCAGATACTCAACTAGTTCAAAGGCCAGTTTAATAGCTTCTCTCACCAGCAAAACAGTTTTCAGCTGTGCTAACATAATTGCACAAGGGATTTCAAGGGTTTTCTAGTCATCCATGAGTCTTCTAAGGCGATTAGCAAACACAATGTACCATTAGAACACCGGAGTGATAGTTGCTGGAAATGGGCCTCATTACACCTATGTAGATATTTAATTAAAAGACAGATATTTCCACCTAGAATAGTCATTTACCACTTTAACAATGTATAGAGTGTATTTCCAATTCATTTTATGTCATATTCTTTGAAAAAAACAGTGCTTTTCTTTGAAAAATAAGGACATTTCTAAGTGACCCCAAACTTTTTAACGGTAGTGTATATATATATATATATATACAGCCGCGGAAAAAATTAAGAGACCACTTCAAAATTATCAGTTTCTCTGGTTTTACTATTTATTGGTATGTGTTAAAGTAAAATGTACATTTTTGTTTTATTCTATAACCTACTGGCAACATTCCTACCAAATTTCAAATAAAAATATTGTCATTTAGATCATTTATTTGCAGAAAAATGACAATTGGTTAAAATAGCAAAAAAGATGCAGTGTCTTCAGATCTCGAATAATGCAAAGAAAACAAGCTCATATTCATTTTTAAACTACACAATACTAATGCTTACACTTAGGAAGAGTTCAGAAATCAATATTTGGTGGAATAACCTTGATTTAAAATCACAACTTTCGTGTGGCATGGAGCATTGCCCTGCTGGAAAAAACACTTCTCAGAGTTGGGGAACATTGTCAGAGCAAAAGGAAGCAAGTTTTTCTTCCGGGACAACGTTGTACTTTGCCTGGCTGAGGTTTGTAAAAGACCATAAGGATTGAAAAAGCGGACTGGAGGTTCTTCTAAGTTCGTCTTCTCTGATGAGTCCGATTTCACAGTAGGTGCAAGACTCTCTGGCTTGTAGGCCTCTCCAGGTCTCCGTCTAACCATCAGACGACCATGTGTTGGGCAAAGCTGAAAATTGGACTCATCAGAGAAGACGAACTAGAAGACCCTCCAGTCCGCTTTTTTCAATCCATATGGTCTTTTACAAACCTCAGCCAGGCAAAGTACAACGTTGTCCCGGAAGAAAAACTTGCTTCCTTTAGCTCTGACAATGTTCCCCAACTCTGAGAAATGTTTTTTCCAGCAGGGCAATGCTCCATGCCACACAGCCAGGCCAGTAAAGGTGTGGATGGAGTACCACCAGATCAGGACCCTGTCATGGCCAGCCCAATTTCGAGACCTGAATCCCATAAAAAAAACTCTGAAATGTGATCAAGAGGAAGATGGATGGTCACAAGCCATGAAAAGAAGCCGAGCTGCTTGAATTCTTGCGCCAGGAGTAGCATAAAGTCACCCAACGGCAATGTGAAAGACCCGTGGAGAGCATGCCAAGACACATGAAAGTTGTGATTTTAAATCAAGGTTATTCCACCAAATATTGATTTCTGAACTCTTCCTAAGTGTAAGCATTAGTATTGTGTAGTTTAAAAATGAATATGAGCTTGTTTTCTTTGCATTATTCGAGATCTGAAGACACTGCATCTTTTTTGCTATTTTGACCAATTGTCATTTTTCTGCAAATAAATGATCTAAATGACAATATTTTTATTTGAAATTTGGTAGGAATGTTGCCAGTAGGTTATAGAATAAAACAAAAATGTACATTTTACTTTAACACATACCAATACATAGTAAAACCAGAGAAACTGATAATTTTGAAGTGGTCTCTTAATTTTTTCCGCGGCTGTATATATATATCTACTACTTCTATTATGCAAGATGAAATTAATCAAATAAAATGTACAGGGACACTTCCCCTTTCACCAGAAGGCTGAGAGAGGCCCCGAGCTCGAGGGACTAGTCCTGCAGGATGTGTGTGAGACCTGAGGGGGATCTTCATGGGCTGAGTGGATGGGGGAGGGTGATGATGGAATTAGGGTTATAATGGAAGACTACAAAGGTTTCCTTTAAGAGCGGTTGCTAACGTTAGCTTGATGAGCAGATCCTGCTTGCAGCAGCTCTGAGCACCACTGGGCTTCTGCCTGTGTGGGAGGTGCAGAGGAGAGCTCCTCTAACGGATCCTTTGTTTGCACCGTGCAGCAAGCAGCGAGCATCTGGCCAGTGACACTCCGGAGGCTGCTGAACTCCGCCAAACCGGAGAGTGTGTTCCTGCAGCTGACCGAAAACCAGATCCTCTCTGAGCTAAAGACACACACACACACACACACACAGACACAGACACACACACACACACTCACAGCACACACACACACACACACACACACACACACACACACACACACACACACAATATGCTCAGAACAACCAGCTCCAATGCCTGTGTGTCAGCCAAAAAGACCACTCAGTTGGAAATCCCCGCTGTAAAACACGGGATTCTACAACATCATTTCCATTTACCACTGGCCCTCCAAGGCTTCTCGTTAGTTTGTAGATTCAAGCAGTGTTACGGTCCTGATGAACAGATGGTACCATCTCAAAAGCATGATGCTTCCTGCCGTGCCAACACCGTCGGCAGTCCACGGTCTCTTCCCTGGCACTGACGAAGCTCTCGTGATGACTTGAGATCTCTTCCCTGGCTCTGACGAAGCTCTCGTGAGGACTTGAGATCTCGTATATTTGCCCCTGCATGCTCTCGCAAGGAGATGATAACAGTTCCAGAGCTTTGGTTCAATTACTGCAGCTCCTGGTGTGGCGTTATTGATGCCTGTTTAATATTTATGACTGCCTCTTCTCCTTCTAAGACTGAATACAAAAAAGGCCGTTTGAATATCAGTCTGCCGGCCGGCGGACGCGATGCCAGTCTCTCTGGGCGTAATTGCCTTCAGAGTCCCATCTCTCTGCTCACAGACATTTGCATATAGATTGGGCCCTAGACAACCACCACAGCAGCAGTGCGTTTGGTAAACGAGTAAACGAGTAAACGAGTGGCTTCCACTGGTTCATCAGCGGTGATGAAGTGCAGCTGTCGCTCCAGCGAGGGCCGGTGCGAGGAGGAAACTCCATCTCCACCAGCTCGGCAGAGAGCGGCCTCCATCTTAGGAGGAGAGGCAGGCAGGGAGACGGCGGAGCCAGGGAGGGAGACAGCGGAGAGCGGCCTCCATCTGAGTAGGAGAGGCAGGGAGGGAGACGCGGAGCGTGGCCTCCATCTTAGGAGGAGAGGCAGGCAGGGAGACGCGGAGCGTGGCCTCCATCTTAGGAGGAGAGGCAGGCAGGGAGACGGCGGAGCACCGGGCGTGGCCTCCATCTGAGTAGGAGAGGCAGGGAGGGAGACGGCGGAGGCAGCGAGGCAGGGAGGGAGACCATGGAGAGCGGCCTCCATCTAAGGAGGAGAGGCAGGGAGGTAGACGGCGGAGTGAGGCCTCCATCTAAGGAGGAGAGTCAGGGAGGGAGACGGGGGAGCCAGGCCTCCATCTAAGGAGGAGAGGCAGGGAGGTAGACGGCGGAGGCAGGGAGGGAGACCATGGAGAGCGGCCTCCATCTAAGGAGGAGAGGCAGGGAGGTAGACGGCGGAGTGCAGCCTTCATCTAAGGAGGAGAGGCAGGGAGGTAGACGGCGGAGTGCGGCCTCCATCTACGGAGGAGAGGCAGGGAGGTAGACGGCGGAGTGAGGCCTCCATCTAAGGAGGAGAGGCAGGGAGGGAGACGGGGGAGCCAGGCCTCCATCTAAGGAGGAGAGGCAGGGAGGGAGACGGCGGAGGCAGGGAGGGAGACGGGGGAGAGCGGGAGGGAGACGGCAGAGCCAGGCTCCACTAATGGGGCATCTTTGTCTTTATCTGTGAGGATGCTGCTGACTCCCAGTTTTACGGGAACAGGGAAGAAGAAGAAGAAAGCCAGCACTGTCTCTGCAACACAACTCTACCCAAGTACCCCCCCCCACACACACACACACACACACTCCACCAGCAACCAACCCCCCTCCCCCCCATAAACACACACACACACACACACACACACACACACACACACACACACACACACACACTCACAATCGGCCAGCAACCAACCCCCCCCCCCCCCCCCCTCCACACACACACACTCCACCAGCAACCACCCCCCCTCCACACACACACACACACACACACACACACACACACACACACACACACACACACACACACACACACACACACACACACACACACACACACACACTCACAATCCGCCAGCACGCCCCCCTGAAAGCTTTCTGTGGCTCCACGCTTGACTGGCCTCTCCACTGGGGCTCAGTTTGAGGCTGCGATGCTCGTTTTCGGTCACAGCTCTTGGCTTTTCGGTACCCTGCTCTACGCCCAGCGCTGTGGGAAATTAAGGCCAGTCTGGTATTAGGGGAGGGAGAAAGAGAGGGAGAGGGAGAGAAGAGGAGAAAGAGGGAGAGAGAGAGAAAGAGGGAGAGAGAGCAGGAGGGGTGAATGGCATATCAACTGCATTAGGGCCATAAAGGTCACCCCGATACCCACTCCTGCGTCTGAGAAGCGGCTGTAAAGTGCCCTAAAGTGCTGTGCTGGGGACCTGTCTTCTAGGAAAGCATTCTTGTGAGGTCATTAAGTACCCCAAAATGCTACATCAAACTCTGGAAGACGTCGGTGTAACAACAGAGCACTTAGAACACGGTGGAGCAGAGGCAGTCACGGCTTGGTCATCTGTGTTGTTCATCCTCATGTTCAAATCCTCCCTGTCCCCCAGGTGGAAGTGGCAGTGTGTGTGAGTGTGTTTCACAAATAGACTCCGAGTTGGTGTAGTTACTCTCAAACCCTCAGGGACGGCCGCCTCGGCACGCCAAGCCAAACCCAGAAAACGAACTCTACTTTTTTTGTGCTTTTTTTTTTTTTTTTTTGCCAATCT
The DNA here is from genome assembly GCF_963457725.1 of Sprattus sprattus. Classification (NCBI taxonomy): domain Eukaryota; kingdom Metazoa; phylum Chordata; class Actinopteri; order Clupeiformes; family Clupeidae; genus Sprattus; species Sprattus sprattus. The sequence continues at coordinate 25,804,169 of NC_137922.1, read as the reverse complement.
GTGTACGCTTCCCAGACTACAACAAACATACACCAGGATCGCGTGCACGTGTGTCTGAGTCTGATCTCTTTCTGTGCCGGGGTCGAAGTCGAAGCCACACACTCTCAAATATTTCTGATGAAACACAAACGAGTATTAAATGCAGGCCACGGTTTTGAATTACACATGGTACACAGATGTTTGTTTTGTGTTATTTCCCTATGGATGCATTCTCTAGGCTCTTGGGGTATATACTGGTACACACACACACACACACACACACACACACACTCATACACACAGAGACACACACACAAACACACACACACCAACACACACACACACACACACACACACACACACACACACACACACACACACACACACACACATACACGGACACACAAACAAACTCAAGCACAAACAAAAATCTGAACATGACTGAAATATTGGAATGAAGTCAAGAATGAAGCGACGCCCACAGATGCGAGCCACATGCAGCCATCTGCTTTCCTGATCCACTCCCTGGTCTGGGAAACGAATCAATCAGTGGTGTGTGTCTTGTGTGTCGTATGTGTCGTGTGTGTCGTGTGAGTCGTGCGTGTCGTGTGTCGTCTGTCTAGACAGGGGCGCGGAGCGTAAGAACACAG
>NC_137922.1:25793540-25798540 GCF_963457725.1 Sprattus sprattus | reverse complement strand
CTCACTCTGCTCCGCCATGGGACGCTGCTGTACTCTCCACCTGGTCTACCTGTAGAAACCCTCGGCCAATTGCACCCACCACCACTGCATTGCTGTACACTTACTCTACCCCATACCCTATGCTAGCATTTATATGCAATATACATTATTGCCACCATTGAAATGTTTATCTGTCCCTACATCCCTTACCCCTGTAACAGTAACCCTATGAGTACAGTATATACCCACTTGACTGGTCTTGCCTGTATCATGTATTTACCACCTGATGTCTGTATATAAACTACATCGACCAAATGCTGGCTGTGTACAACCCCTGTTGTTTCCCTTCCCCTTCTGCCATACAACCCTCTCCCTTCCCCCCTTCCTATCTCCAACCGGCCGACCTCAATCAGATGGGTCCCCCCTTATGTGCCGTGGTTCTGCTTAAGGTTTCTTCCTGCCTAACAGGGAGTTTTTTCTTGCCCCTGTTGCCATTGTGCTTGTACTACGTAAGGGAGTTCAGGCTCTGGGCTCTGTAAAGCACCTAGAGGCAATTGTATTGTTATGGCGCTATATAAATAAGATTTAATTAAATTGAAATTAATTGAATACGTTCACATGAATTACACAAACTAGTGCATCTACGTTCACATGAATTACACAAACTAATCACATTGTTTCTTCCAGTATCCAAAGCGATGTAACAGTGAGATTTTAACACATTTGTTGTCAGGATCTGTACCTCTATGTAACCTAGCCTTTACCCACCCAACCCACCACCCACATATACACATGTACTCTCACACACACACTCCCTTTCTCTCCTAAGATTTTACACATACACAAACACACACTTCTGCTATACCACATCCACACACACACACACACTCCCTTTCTCTCCTGAGATTTTACACATGCACAAACACACACTTCTGCTATACCACATCCAAACTCACACACACACACACACACACACACACACACACACACACACACACACACACACACACACACACACACACACACACACACACACACACACACACTGAGGCTCCAGATCAAAGGCACTCACAGGCGGTCCAGAAGCACGTTAGCCGGCCACACGGGGGGATGAGAGATGACGTTTACGAGCGCTAAATGACTGTGTGTGTGTACATGTGGGTGTGTGTACATGTGTGTGTGTGTGTGTGTGTGTGTGTGTCTGTGTGTGTGTGTGTGTGTGTGTGTGTACATGTGTGTGTGTGTGTGTGTGTGTGTGTGTGTGTGTGTGTGTGTACATGTGTGTGTGTGTGTGTGTGTAAGTAAGTGTACATGTGTGTACATGTGTGTGTGTGTGTGTGTGTGTGTGTGTGTATGTGTGTGTGTGTGTTGTGTGTGTGTGTGTGTGTGTGTGTGTGTGCATGTGGGTGTGTACATGTGGGTGTGTGTGTGCGTGTACATGTGTGTATGTGTGTGTGTGTGTGTGTACATGTGTGCATGCCCAGAGTGGGGTGGCAGGAGTGGAGGACGCTTTTTTATTGGCTGTGGGGAACAGTGTTTCCATTGTTAGAACCCTCCAAGAAAGAAGGAGAGGCAGAGAAGGAGAGGGAGAAGGAGAAGGAGAGAGAGAAGGAGAGGGAGAGAGGGAGAGGGAGAGGGAGAGAGAAAGATAGGCAGAGAAGGAGAGGGAGAGGGAGAAGGAGAAGGAGAGGGAGAGGGAGAGAGAGAGAAGGAGAGGGAGAGGGAGAGGGAGAGAAGGAGAGGGAGAGGGAGAGGGAGAGAGAAGGAGAGAAGGAGAGGGAGAGAGAGAAGGAAAGAGAGAGGGAGAGTGATGTGGTTTGCTAGAATGCTTCATTTGGGGTCATAAACACCTTCAGGGGAAGAGGTTTGGCAGCAATTGCATAATGACAGACATTAAGGGCCCTAATTTCGTAGGGCAACCAGCACTGTGAACGGCTTCACGCATGACCAACCCTGCAGTGGGAACAGGCCGGCATACTTGTATTTGCTAATTTCATTGACACCAAGCAGGGCCAATCAAGCTCAATAGGTTGAATAATTAGTAAATGAAGTAATTAATTATCAGCCAATCACAATGATGTGACCATACCTTATTAACGTTCACACGGAGCTCAGCACATTAGCGGTCCCAAACAGAGCGCTCTGCACCAGAGGAGATGTGTGTGTGTGTGTATTTGTGTGTGTGTGTATGTGTGTGTGTGTGTATGTGTGTGTGTGTGTGTGTGTGTGTGTGTGTGTGTGTGTGTGTGTGTGTGTGTGTGTGTGTGAGTGAGTGTTTACACCAGAGGAGATGGGGGTTCTTGTGCGATGTTTTGTCCGAAATGAAATAAATTAGAAATTTCACCAAAAAAGGGGTTAAAAAAGGGGTTGCTTTGAAGGAACTGCAGTCATTTCTACATGGAACTCCCTCAACTGTGCGCGGACCTATACCAGCATTGCCCAGACTTACTGCTTAGAACATGTAATGAAATTAGCTAAATTTGACCTCTTGAGTTCTAAATGAGCTTCAGGTCATGCGTGTGGACTCCTGCTTTAGGTCATGCGTGTGGACTCCTGCTTTAGGTCATGCGTGTGGACTCCTGCTTTAGGTCATGCGTGTGGACTCCTGCTTTAGGTCATGCGTGTGGACTCCTGCTTTAGGTCATGCTTGTGGACTTCTGCTTTAGGTCATGCGTGTGGACTCCTGCTTCAGGTCATGCGTGTGGACTTCTGCTTTAAGTCATGCGTGTGGACTCCTGCTTTAGGTCATGCGTGTGGACTCCTGCTTTAGGTCATGCGTGTGGACTCTTTAGGTCATGCGTGTGGACTCCTGCTTCAGGTCATGCGCGGTATACTTTAGGTCATGCGTGTGGACTCCTGGTTTTGGTCATGTGTGTGGACTCTTGAGGTCATGCGTGTGGACTTCTTCTTTAGGTCATGCGTGTGGACTCTTGAGGTCATGCGTGTGAACTTCTTCTTTAGGTCATGCGTGTGGACTCTTTAGGTCATGCGTGTGGACTTCTTCTTTAGGTCATGCGTGTGGACTCTTGAGGTCATGCGTGTGGACTTCTTCTTTAGGTCATGCGTGTGGACTTCTTCTTTAGGTCATGCGTGTGGACTCTTTAGGTCATGCGTGCGGACTCTTTAGGTCATGTGTGTGGACTCTTTAGGTCATACGTGTGGACTCTTTAGGTCATACGTGTGGACTCTTTAGGTCATGCGTGTGGACTTCTTCTTTAGGTCATGCGTGTGGACTTCTTCTTTAGGTCATGCGTGTGGACTCTTTAGGTCATGCGTGCGGACTCTTTAGGTCATGTGTGTGGACTCTTTAGGTCATACGTGTGGACTCTTTAGGTCATGCGTGTGGACTTCTTCTTTAGGTCATGCGTGTGGACTCTTGAGGTCATGCGTGTGGACTTCTTCTTTAGGTCATGCGTGTGGACTCTTTAGGTCATGCGTGCGGACTCTTTAGGTCATGTGTGTGGACTCTTTAGGTCATGGGTCGGGAACCTATGGCTCGCGAGCCACCACTGGCTCTTTTGCTGACGGGCTCTTGGACGAAATGGGTTGGAGAAAAAAAACGTGTAATCAAGGGATCAGCCTAGGCCTAGTAGAAGGCTTAAATAACAGTCAATACTAGTTATATTAAAATGACAAGGCTTCGTGCCAAATACGTAGGTCTATCTGAGTTATTTAATTTAACTTTCCACCTCACTTGACTCCGTAACCATAGCCTGCAAAATATTGTTACATTCGCGGCTGGTTGCCATGCCAATATCTAACAAAATCACAGATTTCCCTACATTTCCGTCAACGAGAAAACTTCCATTGTTAAAGTTGATAGGCTAGAGAAAAATATCGAAAAGGAAAAAAAACATATTGTGCATCCCTGGTGTTTCTATCGGCGATTTCGAAATAGAAGTTGCCAACTTGACCTCGTCTGGCATCTGGGTGGGCAAGTTCAAATCAGTGAACGATCAGCTGGAAGGAATCGCACGTCAGCGAGCACAGCTTGCGAGCAAACACAAGTGGACTGACATGGGAAAGCTTCCATCTCAAGACGAACTGCTTCTAATAACTTGGAATGAACTGCCCATTACATAACGCACATTGCAATATGTTAGTATTGCCGTGTTACCCATGTCCGGTTCCACTTATGCATGCGAGAAATCTTTCTCACATATGAACAATATAAAGACGAACCTGCGCTCGCGTTTAAACAACGAAAGCCTCAATGCTAGCATGAAGCTTCACCTCACTGAATATGTGCCAGACTACAAGGCCATCAGCAAGTCTATGCAGCACCAGAAGTCGCATTAATCTCTGGTAGGCCTAATGTTCAATTTCGAGTGTTGTGTTGTCAACGTTGTTAACTTCATGTCGTTGTTACGCTGTAACGTTGTTAACTTCTGTCATTTCCCAAAGCCATAACATCTCGTACAATAACTTTTAAAACTAGTAGAAAATGTATTTAAAAAACTCTGTTGAATAAAAGTAACTGTTAGTTAAATATCCAAACCCCTTCTTGTAACTGTCTTTTTGTGGCTCTTCTGAGATAAAAAAAAAAAAAATGGTAAAAGTGGCTCTCCAGGCAAAAAAGGTTCCCGACCCCTGCTTTAGGTCATGCGTGTGGACTCTTTAGGTCATGTGTGTGGACTCTTTAGGTCATGTGTGTGGACTCTTTAGGTCATGCTTTAAGGATGTATTCATCTGGGTGAAGACAGAATGTAGCTTGGTAGAGATTAGCTTTTGTGTATCAGCAGTGGATTGTGGGACAGACCCATGTGTGCCAAAGACATGGTCCGGTTCTGGACCCCATCATTATCGGATCAGAGCCGGGTCCGTGGGAGAGTCTGATGCTGGCATTAGATGTTATTTAATCCCAGGCCCAACTCACCTTGGCATCCAGCCATAAGTACATATGAGAAACTGTAGAGATGCACTTCTGATCACAGACCAACTGATGGAGATACAGATGTTTTTAGCAGCACTTCCTCCCTAAAGACATACAGGACCAGAGAGAGGCACTGCTCTATGCCTCA
>NC_137922.1:25771040-25776040 GCF_963457725.1 Sprattus sprattus | reverse complement strand
CACACACACACACACACACACACACACACTGAGCCGCGGCGGTCCAAAGCTCTGACTGGTTCTCTTTACACAGCTGTCTGTGTAACTCACTTAATAAAGCATGCCATTCAGATTACAGGGTTAGGCTCTCGGTCTGTGTAACTCACTGAATAAAGCATGCCATTCAGATTACAGGGTTAGGCTCTCGCTTCTCACTGGAGGCAAAGATTCAGCAGCACATGAGTAGATCCTGTCAGTGAGAAACACAAAGCAACATGGCTAGTGTTACATAGCTACACACACACACACACACACACACACGCGGCTAGTGTAACATAGCCACACACACACACACACACACACACACGCGCGCGGCTAGTGTTACATAGCCACACACTCACACACACACACACACACGGCTAGTGTAACATAGCCACTAGGGTAGCCTGTGATCCTGGGCATCTCAGCATGAGTCTAGCGTGATGCCCACAGCGCGATGCTTGATGTTCACATTTACATTTATTCATTTAGCAGACACTTTTATCCAAAGCGACTTACAAAGATGTATACACATTTTACATTTACACTGATGGCACACTGCTCATCAGGAGCAATTAAGGGTTCAGTGCCTTGCTCAAGGACACTTCGACAGGGAATCGAACTAGTAACCTTCTGATTACTAAACAACTTCTCTACCTCCTGTACCACTGTTGATGTAACCCAGTGTAAGGCTGTCCATGCCTCACCACTCACACACACACACACACATACACACACACACACACACACACACACACACACACACACACACACACATGATGGTTGATGTAACCCTGTGCAAGGCTGTCCATGCCTCACCAGCTGTCCGGTCCAGTTGGTTGTGGTCACTAACATGGCTGAAACCCAGAATATGGGAGCAGTTTCTTCTGCTGATTTCAGTGGTATCCATGAACAGTAACACTTTTCCTGAAGCATGACGTGTTAATGAAAGACTCGTAAATATGTCTTAAACATGTTATGAATATGTCCAAGGACAATCTGATGCGTTCATAAATGAATGGACAGATTATGTCCAATCACATAACAGTTTCAGTTTACTGTATTTGACACTGTTGGAAGTTAGGACAGCTTATTAGTATGTGACATGTGGCTGTTACGGCATATAATGTTATAAGCTCACTCATGACCAACATTGACAAGGACAACACTAGATTACACTGCATTATTGATCTAATATCACTCAATTCACTGATTTAGGTTTGGTGAAATATTAGTGAGTGAGGTCATGTCGGGAAATACCAGACTGAGGCTTTAACATATCGACAGAGCGATACCAAGGTTGATACGCCAAAGCTGAAGTTTGATATTTCCCGGCATGACCGAAGTTGTTCATTTTATGGCATTTTTCGCTCCTTTCATTTTGTAAATGAAAAGAAATGGTAATTGTTAATAGAAAACATGTTGTTTTGTTCAGCTCTCAAGTCTTCTTACGAATGCTATGGTGGTCTGGGTGCCAAAGATCTGTTTCAGATTGAGAATGGAGCCGTGATGTCATTGTGCTGTGGATGCCATCTGGAGTGCCATGCTCAGAGTCAGAGACGGCCAACGCCCACCGCCAACGCACAGACATGCCAACGCACCGACATGCCAACGCACAGACATGCCAACGCACAACACACACACACACACACACACACACACACACACACACACACACACCAATACACTAACACACCAATACACTAACACAGCAATGCACCAGCACACTCACCAACCCACTAACACACTAATGCACCGACACACACACAGACACACACACTCCAACACAATACACTAACACACCAACACACTAACACACACACACACACACACACACACACAAACACTCCAATATACTAACACACCAACACTCTAACACACATACACACAACCACACACACACACTAACACACTACCACACAAACACACACACACACACACTAACGCACCAACGTACAGTGGCTTTCACAGCCAGCCAGTGAACGGGGTGGAATGACCATGATGTCACTTGTATGGGCTTCAGATACACATTGTCTTCACTTCACACACCACAGGAAGATCATTCATAAACCCACCTATGGATACGTGTCTGACACACACAGGAAGATCATTCATAAACCCACCTATGGTGACAGGTCTGACACACACTGCTTGGCTGACACGCTTCCTTTTTTTTTTTACTTCTTTTTATTTCCTTTTATCAATTGCAGTCATACAGTACATCACATCATTACAAGAAATTAAGTGCAACGGGTACAAGTCTTAGGCTAGTTAGCAGTCCATGGAGGTCTTGGGCCAAAACCATCCGGATCCAGGCATATCAGAATTGAGTTACTCTTTAACATTGTCTACAAACACAACACATCACACATGACACTTCCTTTAAACAGACGTGACTCCAGACCCGAAACAGCTGACATAATGATGTCACCTCGTGTCACCTGACCGGACAGACAGCGGACAGGACGTTCATCAGGTCGTTTCCTGCCGAGTGTGGGACTCTAAACAGAGGAAACGTTACTTCCCAGTTTTAATTCAAACTTTTCCTGTTCCGTAGGGCGGCCAGTCAGGGGAGGTCTGCGGGCTGGAATCCGACCAATCACGGACCTCACACTTACATAATGCTTATCACCGTGGAGACAATGGAAATGGAAATCAGATGGTTTAGGTGTGGTGGTAATATGGTTAATACACACACACACATGCGCGCACACACACACACACACACACACACACACACACACACACACACACACAGACACACACACACACACACAGACACACACACACAGGTGTGGTGGTAATATGGTTAATTCACACACACACACACACACACATGCACACACACACACACACACACACACGCACACACAGAGACACACACACACACACATGCACACACACACACACACACACACACACACACACACACACACACATACACACACACACACACACAGGTGTGGTGGTAATATGGTTAATACAGACACACACACTTCTTCTGTAAAACTGGATCAGGCACAAAAGAAAATACACATCACATTTCACATATCACATTTTGCAGTTGTACAGTAATAATACATATTATTATTTATCTATGTTCATTGCATTTCAATTTCATTACTGTGTCTTTGATAATCCAGTGTGTGTTTATCACATAAATCCTCTGTGATGAACTGGCCCCCTCTATTTTCAGTGTGTTGAAATGTGTGTATCTGTACGCCTGAACATTGTGCTCTTACAGTCCAGATCACTGGCCTTCCTCACAAGAGCTGTTCTGCCTTGACTCTAATGATGCAATACACACACACACACACACACACACACACACACACACACACACACACACACACACACACACACACACACACACACACACACACACACAGCTATTCTGCCTCGACTCTAATGATGCAATTTCTGCATCAAAGACCGTCACTGGAGCCAATGGAGTGTTTCTCCTGCCATGTCTCTCCTCGAGTGGCTGAACAGCACAAACGACAACGCGTTGCACATCTCAACGCCTGTCCCACACCGCACCCCCCCACCCCCCTGCCAACACACACATACACACACACCGACCCCCCCCAACACACACGCACACACACACCAACACCAACCCGCCCCCCCCCCCGCCAACACACACATACACACACCAACCCCCCCCAACACACACCCACACACACCGACCCCCCCTCCAACACACACGCACACACCGACCACCCCCCCCCACCCCACACACACACCCACCCACAAGGCTCAACGCCTGTCTCCACACCCCCACTCAGCCCAACAACATCACCACCCCCCCCCCAACACACACACACATACACACACACACACACACCGACCACACATCACCAGTCTCCCCAGTCCCACGCCTCTCCAGCCGGAGTCCAATGGCCTTATGGGTTCATGCTGCCTATCACCACCACCTATAACCACCATGTAAAGCGCCGACACGGATCGATGCATCGCCAACACTCCATTCCCCCTCGCCTCCGTCTCCCGCTCCCATCGTCTCCCTCTCCCATCACCTCCCTCTCCCCTCGCCTCCGTCTCCCATCACCTCCGTCTCCCGCTCCCATCACCTCCCGCTCCCATCGTCTCCCGCTCCCATCGCCTCTGTCTCCCGCTCCCATCACCTCCGTCTCCTGCTCCCATCACCTCCGTCTCCCGCTCCCATCGCCTCCGTCTCCCGCTCCCATCGCCTCCGTCTCCCGCTCCTATCTTCTCCCGCTCCCATCACTCCGTCTCCCATCGCCCTGTCTCTCGCTCCCCATTCCTCTCTTTTGATCCATAATTCATGGTGCTGAGGTATCGCTATGAAGCGAACACAGCATAGCTTTAAGCCATCCGCCTGACTGGTCCGGTGAAGCAATTAGTTGCCAGAAGATGAAAAAGGGCGTTGAACGAACGTGGTGTTCTGCGGTTATGGAAGTGGTGGTGGGGGGTGTGTGTGTGTGTGGGTGTCTGTGTGTGTGTGTGTGTTTCAGGTAGGCAGTACCAAAGACTGGCTGATGAGATGCCTGATCTACAAAGACCAGGGGGGGGGGATGGTAGTGGAGAGGAATCCAAGGAAATTATTGAAAAATTGTGTCAGATTTAGAGGGCTCCACCGTCTGGGAATTCGAAAAGCTGTTTGATATTTCTGAAAAAGCTATTTGACTTATTTTTGTGTGATCACTGAAGCAAAACAGCACATTCATGAGCACACACACACACACACACACACACACGCAACTATGGCCCGTAAAACAGCATTCATTTTTGTGCAAATTGCGCAAAGGGCCGTGCTGATGAGGAGGAAAAAGAAAGGAAAAGAAAAAGCTGGGCAGCAGCCATGTCCTTAACTCCCAGAACAAAACACACACACACACACACACACACACACACACACACACACACACACACTTACACATACATACACAGCAATGGCCTGGACTCCCAGAGCAAAACACAGACACACACACACACACACA
>NC_137922.1:25743540-25746040 GCF_963457725.1 Sprattus sprattus | reverse complement strand
GTCATTCTAATACACATACCAGTCCTGGTTGCTGCTTTCTAAAATAAAAAAACAAAGAACTTTAAAACAACTTGAAGAGGTGTACATATCGCACAGTGTAATACACACACACACACACACACATACACACAAAAACATTTTCAGCAAAGCGTGATGAATCGTTAGTGATGCACCTACTTTTTGGAGATGCGTTGGGAAACTGAAGACTGATGGTTTAGTTCCATCCCTGTGCATCCTCCGAGAGCAACTTCTCCCAACCATCCAGGAACAGTTTGGTGATGAACAATGCCTTTTCCAGCATGATGGAGCACCTTGCCATAAGGCAAAAGTGATAACTAAGTGGCTCGGGGAACACATTTTTTTTATTTTGAGACCATTGGTCAGGAAACTCCCCAGACCTTAATCCCATTGAGAACTTGGTCAATCCTCAAGAGGCGGGTGGACAAACAAAAAAAAAATATTTCTGACAAACTCCAAGCATTGATTATGCAAGAATGGGTTGCCATCAGTCAGGATGTGGCCCAGAAGTTAATTGACAGCAAGCCAGTCTGCATCGGGAAAAGCTGTCAGTGTGTCTGGGATGAAGCCGTTTGTCCGGGCTGACATCGGCACAGATGATGTGTTTCTCCTCAAGGAGCACATTCAGGACACACAGTTCGGCATTGACAACCACCACTCTGAACTGTTGTCATTGGTTGTGTCTGAAGGCTAGGTTGTGTCTGAAGGCTGTGAAGGCTATTTCTCTTCTTTCAATTATGGTCAAAACACAGTACCTAAAGAAGCACTATTCCGGTAGTTCAGTTATCCACTCAGTATTTTCAAGATGCACGAGCTGTGGGTGCAAGACTGTAGAATAAGTAGCGAGAATTCAAAGTAACATGGATACTTCACGTAGATCATAAACCCTTGAATATAGAAATGACTCAGTGAAATCGGTTGCGAGGTGGAAAAGGTTATCGTGATTTTTGTTCAGAAAAAACCCCAGCTGCTCCCGGCAACTTGCGTTAGTGGCAGGCGCAAATAACGTCACTGAGCCCTCTCTCAAAATGGCCGCGACGATTTTCGCCGCGGCAATGGGCTGAAGCAGTCAAGGAGGCGTCTGGTATGGTCCAAAGCACCTACTGCTGGGCAAGGCATGGAGCATTCTTGGAAATGTAGTGTGTGCCCAAGCGGCCATTTTGTATTGTGGCCGCAAATCATGTAGGGCCTACATGAGGAGGGGAATGTAGCACCCCTCTACCACATGACCCCTTGTGATGACACAACACACACACACGCGCACACACACACACACACTCTAGTCCAAACCTACCATCACCACGTTCCTCGCATATGTTACATTATGTTGTTATGTGTTAAAGGCTGTACTGTGTAATTTACGCTCTGATCCACACACACCTGCTTACTCCTTTCACACACACACACACACACACACACACACACACACACACACACACACACACCTGCTTATTACTGTGTCCATCAGCTTTGTACTGTTTTCACACACACAGCCTGACTGACAGCATTTTTCTGTGTGTGTGTGTGTGTGCAGGGGCGGTTCTAGCCAATTGGAGGCCCTGGGCAAAGAACAATGTTGAGGCCCCCCCCCCCAAAATAAAACATCGTTTTAATGTTATGTGGAACTGACATTTATTGTGAGTATATGACTTTAACAATTAAACAGTTGTAAATTATTTGAATTATGAGGTTTTGAGTGCAGTGTTTTAGACGTGTTACTTTTGTATTACTTAATCAAAACAATGTGACTTGTTACATTTGATTAATGCTTTATAGTTCTGTTTCTGAATGTTTTCAACTGAAACCTCCAAATGTGTAGGCCTACAGGTCCTGCTTTAACCATTTCAATTCTCTCTATATCTGTTAATTTGTCATGCCATAGGGGTCTTCACTAATCACTGTATCACCACCATCGATGTTACTCACATTGTTGACATCACTGCTGTCGTTATCAGCCAGCTGTGCTTGAGCTGTGTTCATGGCAGTATCATGCGAGTCGTCAGTAGGGGTGTGACAGTGTCTCGAATATGGGCAGCTGTGGTACATGATGGCTCAGCGTTTGTAGAAGCAAAGCCAGCAGAGCTAGTTGGTGTCACTACAAGCTGTTTGTCTGCTGCTGCTGCTAGCAATCGCTAAACTTGACTTAGCCGCATTTATCAGATGAACTCGACACATTATCAGATATTTCTTCCACTTCAACGGACTAATTCCTTTATTGGAAATTGTGTGTTACCTTAGGCAATTTCTCCCTGAACTTCTCATCCTGTCCTTTCCTCTTTCCTTTCTCGCTGCCACTTAAAAAGCGTTTCATGCAACCACACACGTCACCACAAGAAAAATTGTCAGTGACAGAAAAGTCACGTGACCTGGACTAATTTTTTCCATGATGGAATTAAGATACATTTTAAGCTGATACTGAAAAGAAAATAATCGTTTTTCATGCTTATTATGAATTGTCATTATTTTACAATGACAAGTGATT
>NC_137922.1:25726040-25736040 GCF_963457725.1 Sprattus sprattus | reverse complement strand
TTGTATCCCTCTGGAAAATAAGACACAGAGACACACACACACACATTACAAAACAGCCCATATACTAAGTATTGCCATGGTGTTTCTTCCTCAGGCTAAGATTCGGGAGGTGTATCCATGACGACGCTGTCGCTGTGTTAGCACTGAGTTACCCCCGCCCCTCTGCACATACACTCCACAAAGGTCAAAGGGTGTGGCGGAGGCTGCCTGACGAGGCTGCCTGACGAGAGCACTTCCTGGGCATGCCGTCACAGCGCTCAGCAGCGCTTTCTCAGAAAGACAAAGGGGAGGTGTGGCTGGTCAAAGGGGGCTCAATTACAGTACAGAACCACTGGTAAAATAAATAATAATAAAAAAATATATATATAATTCCTTTCCTTTTTTTGGCCAAAAGTATTTGTAGTTGTAGAGTTGAACCCTTTGGATGCCTTTCTCTATCTTGACCCTACGGGATCTAATTCAAGGATTCATGGGATTTCAATTGTATACTGTCTATACATGTCTTGTTTGCAATGAAATGGGAAAAATCAATAAAAAGACAATTGATCAAAAGAGTTTACCAGCAGTACAACACTGAAGGCCTACCTGCCAGCTCTACTTCAGGTCAGTTTGTAGGCCTACACAGACATAAATAATAAAACCTCATAAACATTCCTTTTCTCTGTGTCACATCCAGCCAAAGCCTGAGCACACAGACGTAGGAAGTGTCTCACACCTGCCACCTCACATCACCACGCTGCTGCGCTTTCTTTCTTCTTCCGCTCCTCTGTGTTTTGTTCTGCGGCCAGAATCCTAATAGTTCTGGCGTGACGCCTGCAGTCGTGCTGATGATTAGATTGTGTTTACACAGATTGATCACGGCCCCCGCCCTCCGCAAACACAGACACACACACACTCCGCAACTCACACACACACACTCTCGCACACACAAACACTCACACACTCACACTGCCGCATACACACACACTCACACACTCACACTCCGCACACACACACACACTCACACCCACACACTCACACTCCGCACACACACACTCGTCCTCCTGGAGCTCGCTTAAGCGCCACAGGGTAATCCTTTACCACAGCCTTCTCCAACTCTGGCACGGCTGTACGTCTCACACACACACACACACACACACACACACACACACACACACTCACACATCTCCACCACTGGCCCGGATGTCGTCTCACACACACACACACACACACACACACACACACACACACACACACTCACACATCTCCACCACTGGCCCGGCTGTACGTCTCAAACACACACACACACACACTCTCACACATCTCCACCACTGGCCTGGCTGTACGTCTCACACACACACACACATACTCGCACATCTCCACCACTGTCCCAGCTGTACGTCTCAATATCATTCATGTAAACAGCACCCAACTTCCTGCTCCCCCCTATATAATACATGCACATGTCACTGTTTGATTTATAGGCCGCCATATAAAACACATTATGTGTGTGTGTGTGTGTGTGTGTGTGGTATACATATTATGAATGTGAAAGAGGGGTGTGTGTGTGTGTGTGTTTGGTATACATATTATGAATGTGAGAGATGGTTGTGTGTTGTGTGTGTGTGTGTGTGTGTGTGTGTGTGTGTGTGTGTGTGTGTGTGTGTGTGTGTGTGTGTGTGTGTGTGTGTGTGTGTGTGTGTGTGTGTGTGTGGTATACATATTATGAATTTGAGAGATGGGTGTGTGTGTGTTTGAGTTCTGCTTGAATGGCCCAGAGTCATTTTGCTTGCTTTGTACGTGGAATTGTCAAACAAAAGGGGTCTAGTTCGCTCAGCAGGCATCTAAAAAAAAAGATCTACGTGAGGTTATTCCATCGATTCATATTTATGCAAGCCTTCAAGCAGTCATAGACTCTAGTGGAAGTCTCTGAGTGTGTTCCGTATCGACCCCTTGAGCCCTTCGAGCCCCGACTTTCAGGGCTTAGGGGGCCACACTGACAAAATCAGCAGAATGCAGGGCACTGAAAATGCCCGTATCATTCCCTGAAAACGGTCGATTTATGTAGTGTTATTTGATGGTCACCACTCGCCCCAACGGCCATCATCTTGGCTACATACGGAAGAGGAGGAGCCAAAGCTAGCTTTTCATTTTATAACGAAAACAATGGCGGACATGATGGTTAACGGTGGCTAAGGTGGCAGAGGCTGTAGATCACCAGGCTACAGACCGTAAATGTAGTAATTAAACAACTGTACTGATATTAAATGTACTACTAACATGCCATTATCAAATTAAAGCCAGTGACACCAGTATTTTGGTTGATTTCACGATGTATAGGCTACCGACAGTTAGCATACCAAGCTAGGTAGCATTACCATTAGAATTGCATGGCAGATATGCTAAGCTATCGGGCTATTCCCCCACCCAGTGCCTGTGGCTAGTCCGAAAAGGTGCATCTAAATAAACGACAGATGGCTATGTCAGTCATTGGACAGTGTTAAACAACTGTACTGATATTAAATGTACTACTAACATTAAAGCCAGTGACATCAGTGTTTTGGTTGATTTCACGATGTTTAAGCTACCAACAGTTAGCATACCAAGCTAGGTAGCATTACCATTAGAATTGCATGGCAGTTAGGCAAGATAGCTGGCTATTTAGTTTTCCCGGGAATCGCGAGCAGATTTGCATCTGTCACTTCCACCAGGTGTTCTATTTGATAAAGCACCCCCTGAGCGATGAGGAGTGCACTGTAGATGTCAGGGCCCTGTACTACAGGACCCTGTATTACAGGGGTTAGTGCATAGGGGTCGATACGGAACAGACTCTCTGTCTAGGGAAATTACTCTTCCTATGAAATTATTGTATTTTAATAATTTAATATCTTCCAACCTCAGTAGCACAGTAAAATGCAAAACAGTAATCGGGGACAGCAGAGTTTCAGTCATACCTTCTCTTTGATTGCGGATGGCTTAATACAATGTCCACACACACACACACACACACACACACACACACATGGACTGACAGGACCCTTCGTCTTTGGTCTCATTTGCACATCCTAACTTCCCACGTGGCTCATCCTAACGGCCCCTTAATGTGACCTCCCTAATGTCATTATCTCCACAGGGTCAGGGAAACAGCTTGCCGGGATGCAATGGACCCTGCAGAGGCAAAAAGGCCCCTTTGTGTCGCTCTGCAGGGGGGGGGGGGGGGGGGTCAGTCTGGAGGGATGAGAGGGATGAGAGGGGCGATCATGCACCAGGCACCGCGGACCAGTGAGCTCCACACACACACACAGGACACACCACACAGGAGGCTACAGCCTGGGACAGCGGGCACCACACACACACATACACACACACACAGAGGAGGCTACAGCCTGGGACAGCGAGCACCACACACACACAAACACACACACACACACACACACACACATATAGGAGGCTACAGTCTGGGACAGCCTGGGTGCTGGGAGGATGGAGGACCAACCATAGGATTAGAATGAGTTAAGTGGATTCTATGTGATGGCCTGCCATGCGCAAAACTTTCTGCTTTTCTAGGGATCGCTGTAGAATGACTAAAATGGACGAAAGGTTGGTTCCTCTATACGCAGAACTATGGTACCAGTGACCTCCAGGATCCTTGTTGCTACGGAGACTAGAAAGTCCACAAACACATTTTCTGTCCTTAATTTATCGTGAAGGAATGGTCCATTCCCTGTTTGACATGGAAAGTCGGAACATAGCCTTTGCGGGAATATGCACGTCTATTCAACTCTGATTCTCCGGGCCAGGCAGAGGGGGCCTGTGCCTGGCTCCTGATGGGGCTGCGATCAGCACAGCTGTTTCCTGCCGCCCCTGGGGTGGGGGGCGGGGGGTGGGGCGGAAGGAGGAAGTCCAGCCGACTCATTATGGAGCTCAGTGTCAAGGAGGAGACAGGGATATGGAACGAGAGGCCTGTATGTGTGTGTGTGTGTGTGTGTGTGTGTGTGTGTGTGTGTGTGTGTGTGTGTTGCCCGCTGGGCCTCGGTGCCTGGAGCGAGAGGCCTGACGAGAGTAGATGCAAAGCGAGAAGAGCGATCAGATAGCTGCGCTGTACGACTCGACCCAGGACGGCTATGAGCATCGATATGAAAATTAGTTCTGTAACTGCTGATGTTTAAACTCAACATAAGGAAACGTCTGGAAGGAATATCTTACGCTACGCAAACAGTGCTTCAGACACACACACACACACACACACACACTTACACAGTGCTTCAGACACACACACACACACACAAACACACACACACACTAACACAGTTCTTCAGACACACAGACTGTTGTTTTGCCAGCGCAGAATGACAGGGAGAATATTCTTGTTTTGTCCCTGTGGGAAAGTAGAACTGACCATTCAAACCATTAACCTGAATTCCTCCTCGCCTCGTAGCTCACACACACAAACAAATCCCCGACCTGGACTGTTGAGTGCGGGTGGGATGTTTATGTTTTCAGCCATGGGTTTGGGAAAGTCAAACGGCCTTGAAGGCTATAAAGGTCTCTGAGGCAGAACTGGGTCGGTCCTTATTGAGAGAGAGCCTTTGACAGAGAGATGGGGGAAGCTGTTGTCATTGGGCTTCAATGGGTGAGGTTGTGTGTGTGTGTGTGTGAGAGAGAGATGGATGGACCTGGCCAGAAGTATACCAGGCTTCCAGATGGAATTTCAGGATGTTGTTTAAACACACACACACACACACGGGATGGTTTAAACATAGCCTTGGAGGGAATCATCTTTTCCATCAGCACGGAAGCACAGAGCAACTCTGCTCCGAGGCGCATTCCCAAGTCCACCTACCAAAAGGCAGAGCATCAGCGTACAGGACCATGAGAAACATGATGGATTTGACATATGTTATCGTACTAAGATGAATGAATGTAGCATTAATATCACATTATCTTGGAAGTGGTCATATTTGAGGTAGTGTGGCTGAGGCCAGATGTGTGGACCACAGTTACAACATGCTGAAGTTGGAGGGAAACTTTCACACACACACACACACACACAGGTCCTTTGTGTTCACCGCTGTAGAATGACTGGTAGCACATGTTTTCTTAAAAGCCACATCTTTAACATAATTATCAGCTTGATGTGTACTCCCCCCTCTCTCTCCTCTCCTCTCCTCTCTCCCCCCCCCCCCCTCTTCTCCTCTCCTCTCTCTCCTCTCCTCACCCTCTCTCTCTTCTCCTCACCCCTCTCTCTCTTCTCCTCACCCCTCTCTCTCTTCTCCTCACTCTGTGCAGGTATGCTCCTCTGGGTGTAACCAGTCAACCACAAAGCAGTTTAAACCAGATGTTCAGGAAACAAAATTATATTTTTGCAGGTGCAATGTTTTTCTAATGTTTAGGAAAGTAAATTATATTTTTGCAGATGCAATGATTTTTTTTACATTTCGGAAACTAAATTATATTTTTGCAGGTGCAATGTTTTTTTTAATGTTTAGGAAACTAAATTATATTTTTGCAGGTGCAATGTTTTTTTTAATGTTTAGGAAACTAAATTATATTTTTGCAGGTGCAATGTTTTTGTAAGTGATGAAACAGCTGCTTAATGGAGGTCTTAACTCTGGAGAACAAATTGAGATCGCTAGACTTCAGCAGGGCAAGCCATGCTGGGAGTACACAGAGCCAGCACAGGATTCAGAAATAATGTGTGTTTTAAGGGACAAAGATAGCAGGAAACAACTTTTTTTTAATGTACACTTTTATTTGTTCAGCTTTTTGAAAGGATGAAATATATAAATTCAATAAATACTATGGCAACATCAATGGAAGAGAAACGCATGGACATTAAAACAAACCAACAAAAGACAAAACAAACAAAAAAACATAGAGAAAGGCCTACATTTTTCATTGCCTAAAAGAAATCTTCCGTCAACACTGAATAGAGAAAGCTGTAAGCTGTAAGATAATACTGCCCATGAACGCGCCAGCACTAACTGCTGCTGGGCATGGCATGGTGACATGGTGTAACCTGTGCTGTGTAGAGAAGCGGTCTCGAACTCGCAACCTCTGGCATGGGAGTCGGGCATGCTGGCAAGGATGCTAACGCCCATAAGTCCTAGAGTCTGTCGCTAGCAAACCTCTAAAAGGTGTCGGGGAGGGAGGTTAACTCGCGGCACAGTGCTGTCTCCCCTGGCTAACGTTACAGTGGCCCAGGTGCAGCACAGGTCAGGACCAGATGCGGCTGCAGTCCCAGATATGAAAATGAGTTCTGTAACTGCTGATGTTTCGATTCATCATAAGGAAAACTACGGAAGGAATATCTTATGCTACCCACACAGTGCTTCAGACACACGGACTTTGTAGGCCTGTGAGAGCGCTGCTCTCCCTCTAAGCTCTCTGAGTGCGCTGGGCTCGGGGTGAATTGCATAGACAAGAACAAGCAGAGGAACACAGGGGTCAAAGGTCATGGGGAAAGCCTTCCAGAAGCATCTCTCCCGCAGCTCCGATAGCGCTAAACGCTGACGCCCACACCAAGCCGAGAGAGAATCCGGATCTAGAGTGGCAGTTCTAGTGTAGCGGTTCTGGCACTGATCGAGAAGAGTCCAGAACCAGGCAACATCTGTCCTCCCCGCTCAACTTGCACCAAGAGAAGACCGCTTCCCCTATTAACAGCTACACTTGGCCTAGTGCATAGTGCTGGAACAGAGGACTCAACAGGACAGACATCAGCTGCATCTGGAGCAGAACAGTGCCTTCAACAGCTCAACATGGAGAACCGCTACACATAGAGAACAGCTGGACATGTAGAACAGCTGGACATGTAGAACAGCTCAACACCCTTATGGGGCGCTGCAGTGCTGATGACGACTGCCTAGATGACTGTTCATCTCTACCATTTAACAGTCTCTCACTTATGGCAGTGGCAGCACAACTCAAATCCAGCCAGCCCGGTCTCAAACTGAGATGCCACCTGTGGCAATGCATGCTCAGTACTCAACACAGCTGGGAAACTTGTGCTTCAGATGAGGGAGCATTTGAAGAAAGCTGAGCAGGGAAGCTAAAACTGGGCATTGGTCAGTGGCATTGGCACTGCTAGAACTGGGCACTGGTCAGTGGTACTGCTTAAACTGGGCACTGGTACTGGTACTGCTCAAACGAGGCACTGGTACTGCTCAAACGGGGCACTGGTTCCCAGGTTAGCAGGAGGACATCCTTTAACACATCAGCATACAGTCTCACTCCTCGTCCAACTCCTTACTCCCACTGCTGTTCTGACCACACTGCCAGGAGACTCTAGCTTCTCTTTGGTTTAGAAACCATGATTTTCTTCCTTCATGTTAGCACATCACAAAAAGAAATTACCTACAAACAAGGTTTGCAGTACACAGAGTTTTGGGAAGCTGTGCTACAACAGTGGAAAACTATGAAAAGAAAACATCAAAACTCTCCACAGTGAAACACAAGAGAACTGTTAGTGGAAAAGGGGACAGTGATACGCTTTTTGTTTCACTTCTTCTTCATTTGCCCGTGTTCGAGAGGCGAAGCCCTGAAGCTGGAGGGCTGAGAAAGCCTCACACACACACACACACACACACACACACACACACACACACTTGTCAGGACTTTAAGGTTTCCAGCAGTGTGTGAATGAGAGTCCAGAAAGGTGGAGGGGGGGTGTTAATGATGACATGTTTCTTTTGTTTTTGGATTTCCTTCACACTCTGTGAGACTCATCTGGAGGGCAAAACAAAGAGTGCAGAGTTGCCATAGTGACGATGCTTCCCCCTCTGTGCTCGCCTCACTTCCTGAGGTGGTCACAGGAGTTCTTCAGCACTTCCTGTCCAAACCTCCAACAGGAAACGTAACACTTCCAGGAGGAGTAACCCCTCCTTCTCCTCCTACGCAAGGCCCAAGCGAACGATCGCTTCCTCCACTAGTGTCGAGAGGTTCAAGATGGACATGGGGCGAGGGAGAATGGAGATTCACAAGTATTTAGTTTATTTTGTTTTGTTGTTTTTATGTCTTTTTTTCTCTCCTCTGTACATTTTCCTCATTGGCACTATGCACTCCTGCTATGTGGCGTGTTGCGTCATTTCAAATCCCCCGTGTTTGGAAGGAGTTTCGGCAAAGGCTCTAAAGTGCACATAGTTCCTCCGTCCTCCGCGCTAGCAAACGCTGTGTTACCTCCCGTGTGGTGTAGAGGGGCCTTGTTCCACGGTACACCCCCCCCCCTCCCTCCCCACCTCCACACTCCTTCAGCGTTTTCAAAGCCCTTTCCCTCTGTCGCGGCGAGCCAAAGGCGAGGCGAGCCGAGGCGTGCCGCTCACATGACCGTACAGCTCTTGGCTTTGTCCTTACGCAGGTCAGAGGTCACGGCAGCGAGTTCCGGGCGGCTAGGCATGTGGGAAATCCGCTTGTTGGCCCGGCCGGATTTGTTCCGCTTGACGTTCTTGTGGTTCTTGTTGACGCAGGCCAAGGTGGCCACGTGGAAAATGTCCCGAACACTGTTCTCCGACTGCTGAGCGGAACACTCGATGTAGGGCGCCGAGATCTGCTTCGCCATGTTGGAACCCTGCAAAAACACACAGAGAGGCAGTGAGAGGGAGAACATTCAAACACAGAAAGACAGAAACACCTTATTTAGAGCGAAACAGCACAGTCACACACACACAAACACATACACACACACACAGTCTGTTCAGGAGGTGGAGGGAGGGAGAAAGTTCAAACACAGAAAGGCAGAAACACCTAATTTAGAGCGAAACAGCACTATCAGTGTGTGCCAAATGAGAGCTTCAGTCCCCTTCACCTAGGGCTTGAGGGGATAAGAATCCGGGGTTGCTGAACTCTCATTTAATTTTAATATCAAGTCTTTTGCATCTTGGCTCCACATAATCATGAAGCTTATGAGATCTTATGAGACATTGAAGAAAAGTGTTCATTTTTGTGCATTTTTTTATTGAAGAGCTACAAGTGCCTACATCTCTAAAAGGAGTTTTATCATCATTATAAAGACACAACAGTTTGCACTCTACAGACTTTACAGCCGAGAGTAAGCATTCATTTAAGTTTCATCAGCTTATAAGCTTATAAACAGTGCTTTGGGCTTGATCCACATTTCAGTGAAAATCTGATCGCACGTTTCCGGCTGAAAAGCTTAAGCACACTTTAGGAAAGAAAAGCCAGACTTCACATGTAGAGCAGGCATTCTTTGACTTCCGACCAATCAAATTCCACGTACCTGATCATATGACACTGGTGTTTGCCTGTGATTGGACAGCTCCACGAGCGTGGTGAGGTCTGTCCGCAGGTCTGACTTGCAGCCCACAAGCAGCATCTTCGTGTTGGGGCAGAACTCCTGGATCTCCCCTTTCCACTGCGCAGAGGACAGGGCACACAAAGAGACACATTCAGCTATGGGCTCAGGTTCACCTGAGGGGGTCAGTTACAAAGCCTGCCCCCCCCCCCCCCCCCCCCCCAGAGGGAAAGCTCCAGAGTGCTTCCATTCTCACATGGGGCAGGGGGGGGGTCTAGGCACACAGAAGATGCTTCCTCCCGCGAAACAGGTAATCCGTACCCCTCCTGCTGCCCCCCTCCTCGCCAGCCATCTCTACAAACAATGAAAGGACTGTGGGAGCTGGCAGAGGACCTGTGTGTGTGTGTGTGTGTGTGTGTGTGTGTGTGTGTGTGTGTGTGTGTGTGTGTGTGTGTGTGTGTGTGTGTGTGTTTGGTCGCAGAAGTGAGGATCTAGTTCAGTGCCACACAGTTGAGTGATTGTTTTCCGGGGGAGTTCAGGATCTCGTTCCCATGATTCTCAGTGGCGCTGGGCCACTAAGGGCTACTTAAGTGGCTTCTTATGATTACACCCTGCGTCCAGTGGAGCACACACACACACACACACACACACACACACACACAGATTACACCCTGCGTCCAGTGGCTGATCAGAATGTTTTATCCTCTCAGGGTGACCCCTGCCCACACACACACTCCACACACACACACACACACACACACACACACACACACA
>NC_137922.1:25711040-25723540 GCF_963457725.1 Sprattus sprattus | reverse complement strand
GTACCCCCCACTAACCCCACTTTCAACCTTTTATTTGATTGATGTGGGTAAAGATGGCAAGAGAGACAGACAGAGAGAGAGAGAGAGAGGGATAGACAAAGACAGACAGAGCGAGAGAGAGAGAGAGAGAGGGTTAGACAAAGATAGACAGAAAGAGACAGAGAGGGAAAGACAAAGATAGACAGAGAGAAAGAGAGAGATAGAGAAAGACAAACAGAGACCGAGAGAGAAAGAGACAGAAAGAGAGAGAGGGGGAGAGACAAAGAGAGACAGAGACAGAAAGAGAGAGAGGGGGAAAGACAAAGAGAGACAGAGACAGAAAGAGAGAGACAAAGACACCTGTGCGTGCTTCTGCCCCCCCCCCCCACCCCCCGTCTCTGAATGCCATTACTGCGGCGGTATGCCATCAGGGGGTGGGGGGGGGGGGGGGGAGGGGGGGGTATCTCTAGGGAGCAGGGAAAGCTGTTTCCACAGACACCACATGGGCGGCCATTTTTCACAGAGGGGGATCCCTCGCTAGGTGGGCTAATTGATTCCTTGGCCATGCATGAGCAGGCGGGCTGTGTGTTACAGATCTCACACACACACACACACACGCCTGAGCAGACGGGCTGTGTGTTACAGATCTCTGCGGCTACGCTCGGCTACGCTCCCCCCCCCCCCCCCCCACACACACACACACACACACTGCTTATACTTATACTTTCACAGGACAGAAAGTTCGACTTGGTCACTTTTATTTTATTTGGCTTGTTTTTTTTGTCTGAACGGCCAGTAAGGATAAGGGTTGTTCAACTACTGCCTCTGCTGTGTTTCTTCCATAACCCCCCCATCTCCCCCTCGTGCAATTCAATTTCCTCCCAGGCTAACAAGGTACTAAACGATGCAGGAGGAACATCCACTCATCTCAGAGCAACAGGCTGCTTCTCTCCCAGCCGTGCCGCGGTGTGTGTGTGTGTGCGTGTGTGTGTGTGTGTGTGTGCCCTCGGCGCTCACAATGGCTGCTTTGTGAGGCGGGAGCGGCGGGAGCAACCTTTCGCCGGAGGAATGCGAAATACGCAGCTCAGATTTGCTCAGCGCAGAAATGCGATCCTAGGCACAATGGCTGCCGGGGCGAGGAGAAAGGAGCAGCCTGGGCTCCGAGGGGCTGGGGGGGGGGGGGCGGGGGGTGTTGGGGGAGACACAAAGGGCCACGGACGAAGCCTCAGGACCGGGCGGAACAAAAGTGTGAGTTGGGAACGGAGACGGAAGCGATTCATCTCTCATTCCAGAGATTGGTTCAAAGGGAAGTGTGCGGACCATCCACTCCAGGACGTGCAAATCAAGGTGACATGGGCATTTAGTTTACAGAACACACACACACACTCAGAAACAGCCAGACACAATAGCTGGGAACAAGAGGGGTGTGGTGGTTGTGGTATGTGTGTGTGTGTGTGTGTATGAGGAGCGAGGAGGGGGGGGGTGGGGCTGAGAAATGTGGCGGGATCTCCCAAATCGGCGGCACAGCTCACCATCAGCAGATGTCACTGAGAGCTAACAGCCTCCAGACTGGGACTGAATTGCCTCCATTTTGTTGCCACCCCCAGAATGGAGTGCTGAGCTCATTAACTCTTTCGCAGATAATCAGAGAACAATAAAGCCAGCCCTGCACGTAGCCAGGGTCAGCACAGCCTCCACTGACACCCCCATCCCCCTCTCCACCCACGACCCCCGCCCATGCCCCTCTCCCACCGACCGACAGGCATGCAGGGGCCCCTCCCATATTGATCGGAAGTGGCCTGGCAGATAGGGAGCCTTCAAAGGGGGACTCAACCCTAACCCCCCCCCCAGCTGAGAGCCTGCAGGCTCCTCCATATCAATCAGGCTGGTGGCCGGTGGGAAAGGGATGGGGGAGGGGGGAATGAGATGCTTGGAGGGGGGGGGGGACGTGTGGAGTGGAGTGGAGTTCAGGGGGGTGGGCATGGGCTGGGCCTTCCAACATGGAGAAATGCTCATCCATTCTACCCCCAATGCTAGACCCCCCTCCTCCAGGAGAACATTGACCGGGAGGCGGGGGGGGGCATCTGAAGACGGTCAGGCCTCCCCCGGGGGATACCTCCATCCCTGAGGCCTGGAGAGAGACAGGAGGCTGACGATAAGATCCCCATCACCATCAGATGGGAGGCTGCTTCAGGGCTGGTATTTCTGTCCTTCAGCCAGGCGTGATCACAGATTCAGATTAGACACTGATGAAATATTTATGCAGAGAGGACAGGAGAGGAGAGGAGAGGAGAGGAGAGGCCGTCTGTAATTTAAAAGGGGGGGAGGGGGGGGGGGGCTGACTCCATTCCAGATTTGACATTTCCAAATGTCAAAACAAATTGAAGTGTGAGGATGGCACTGGTGGGGGGAAACGAAAGGAAAGACAATACAATTCACACGAAACCAAAATAACACTTTGGGTCAGTCGACACACACTCCAGTGTTACCATGTTTACAATGGGGTGTTTACAATGAGCTGTAAACACATGCAACACCATGGTTCACCCATGATTCACCATCTCAGTTTTCAGAAAAAACCTCCTTTAAAAATTAAAAATAAACTTACAGAAAAAAACAAACACACACACATGAGTCTGCTAGCTGAGAAACGCTGCACTGAGTGTGAGCACCAATCAGGGAATGATTAAAGCACCCAACAGCTGCTAGCCCAACACACACACAGACAGACACACACACACACACACATGCCTGGCTGCTATTCAGCGCCTGGGCAGTGATTGATTGGCCCAGTGATTTGTTGACACTCCGGTCCATCAGACTGTAGCAGAGCTGTGCTGGGAGTGTGTGTGTGTGTGTGTGTTTCCAACAGACTGTAGCCGGGCTCAGGCAGGCGGAGCTGGTGGAGGGAGGTTGCAGCTGCCTCCATCACAACAAAGAGCCCTGTACTACTACAACCCCCTCTACACACACACACATACGATCACATTCACAACACACACAATCACAAACCTACACACACACATACATTTACATATTCAGCCACACAAACACATACACTGCTTACACATACTATACAGACACATACATCCATATCCAAACTCACACACCCTACCTACACACACACTCGCACAAATCCGCCTTTCTGTAAGAATACTCCCCCCACCTCCCACAAACACTCCCTGCCAATCATCAGACCCCAGGTGAGGTGAGTAAATAAGTGTTCATGAATAAATGCATCAGTCTGAGAGAAGACGCAAGGAGTGTGTGAGTGTGTGTGTGTGTGTGTGTCGGGGGCAGATTCAGGCCGGGTCGGGGTGTCTGGGGTTCTGGCCCGACGGTGCGGGGGCAGACGGGCTGTGCTGGGACATGCTCTCCACTCATGTGCGAGTGTGTGAGAGTGTGTGTGTGTGTGTGTGTGTGCTGGGACATGCTCTCCACTCATTAGCAGCCCAGAGCTCAGGTGGACTAGAGGGCGATGCTTGTTAAAGAGAGGGGGGGGGGGGGGGGGGGGGGGGCATCAGATACGAGTCCACTGCATTAAAAAGCAATCCCAGAAGAGTCTGACTGCAGGCACACGCACACGGACATACTGTACAAAGAGGCACACACACTAACACACACGCAGACACACACACACACACACACACACACAATTACAGACACATACAGACACATACACACTAACAAACAGCCACACACATACACACACACACTTGGAAAACCCAGTGGAGTGAACCAGCACGCGCAAAAACACTGTTTTACTAGAGAATGGTGCGTGCCTCTCTGTGTGGTGGAAACTCCCAGAGGTGGGCCGATACACAGCGGCTCTGGAGACTCAGCAGTCAGCTCAGTGCCCAGCTAGCAGCCTTGTCTGAGCTAGCAGCCTAGCCCCCGACACACACACACACACACACACACACACACACACACACACAAACACACACCTTGTCTGCGGCCTCAAATCACGGCCGGCCAGGTTAGCCCGCTGGGCCCGAGGAGGGGGCTAGGCAATCACGGGCCAGGCCGGAGAGGGGAGGGGGAAGGTAGGGGCTATGGGAGGTAATTACTTCCAGACTCCTGGATGAATATCTCCAGGGGTTCCCAGAGCCCAGCAGTGATAAACAATCTTTACAAAAGGGGTGGGTGGGGTGGATGAGGAGTGTTGGGTAGCCCGCAGGTATTTGGGGATAAACCAGCAAATGAAGAAAAAGAAAAAAAAGGATTTAAATCTTCAGAGGAGCTCCACAACAGGCGTTCCATTCATTTGTTTGACGCGAATTTGTGGTCAAGCCGCTCACCAGTAATGGTCGCAAGAAAACTACCATGATTCCACTCCTTGGGACTTTAATCAGCTGAGTCAGTGTGTACACTAGTGAAAAAAGGACCGGATAGGAGAGGATAGGTGGAGCCTGGCTGGTGTGGACACATTGGTCGCTCGTGTTCGCGTTCTTTTCGGACTCATTCCACAGATTCCGCTGCATGGCCGGCGCTCTGGCATCAGTGATTGTGTGAAGGGCGGGGAATGTCACTAATAAAACTAATAGGTTAATTAATTGCTTGCGTTTCCTCTCGCTGGTCCGATGACCGTGACAGGGGAGATCCGGTGCCAAACCCCAGCCCCCCCAAACCCCACCCCCACTTCACCAACAGACATACTCGAGAAACCCGAAAAGTTCAAACGCGTCCCCAAATACTCGTCATGGTCTCTAACTACAGAACATCTGTTACTAGGGCGGGGGGAGATCGTTAGAAGAAACTTGCTACAGTCGGCGCTCTGGAATGGAATAAATACAACACGCACACACACAAACCATGAATAACTTAACAAATGCTCAAACCAGTCACACCACAAAGCCTAACTTGCCTTTTGTGTTTCGCTCCAGGTAACCCTTTCCTAAATCCCATGCATGTTAAATCTTTCACTAATAACCCATCCTATTTGCATGCAACAGACAATCTCTTACCTGAAGTATCCCACAGACTGAGTTCAATCCTTTGGGTGTCGATTTCGAAACTGGCCGTGTAATTCTCAAACACCGTCGGGACGTAGTTCTAAAAACGCGTGAAAATTTAGATATATCAGTAACATTGGCAACATTGGTAACATTGGAGCTATAAATATGGATACAGTTAAAGGAGAGTGCGTTCTTAGAAGCCTAGCGCACAACACTATTCTTGATCAAGGAACACATGTGAGAACACAAGAAACATGCGAAAACGATGTAAATCTGAGTACTGAGTACAAGATTAATGAACTTTTAAGATTAAATGAGTCATTCTGCATTCAGTGACATTGAGGCAAACCCGTTGCCGGTGAGTTGATAAAGGAAACGCACCTCTGGAAAGCAATCCTTGGCAAATACGTGAAGTAAAGCCGTCTTTCCACACTGACTGTCCCCAACGACCACTATCTTGCATTTCACACTCTGCGAGGTATCCATCCCGGAATTCAGTGATGGCTTTTGGCAAGACCTTCTCTCCTTCATTGATTTCTTGTGTAGATCAGTCCGCAAGTCCACCAACGTAGATGAAAAAAAAAACAAGCTTACAATTAATTTCTTTACACAGTTCGTTCCCTTGGTGAGGTTCCTGTCCGGCTCAGGCGTGCGACAAGCCCCGTAAAGTCTATCACTACAGTCACTCCTGCTGAAGACATTCACCGGTTTATATATGCAGCCGTTAACCAATCGCTGTCCTTCACATTGCAAACGACCAACCCTCCCTAACGCCTTTTGGAAAACAGAAGACGCAAGGACAATAAGGGCAGCGCCCCCTTTTGGTCGCAAAGGGTCCAGTCAGATGGTTCTATTTGAAAGAAAATAATATTTCAGTCTCCAATGTAGATTAGAAGTTGTGAGAGAAATAAAAAAATATTCATATCATATAAACTGGATTGTCTGTAGTTAAGCATAGGCTTAATATGTTCGCATAGTTTATTATATGTGTATTATATGTTACTAGTGCAGTGCCCGTAGGAATTATGCATTCTGTAGTGTTAGCAGACGTAGGTGTAGCTGTTGGGTAGTGTAATAGCAAGACATATTTGCACTCCACATAGGTAGGCTGGTTACACTGAAGTGTTATTGTGATGCATGTTATATAAATTAATTATGCTAGGCTATGTATTGCTCTTGCACTAGTCAAAGGTGTTTCCATGTGGGTGAGGCTGATCTCTCACTCATGACTCCTCTCCTTTGGTGTGCCTTAAAGCTCCTATCTCAGGGAAAGCGTCACCATGGCAGCCTGATTATGGGCTTCATGATAACCCAGCGCAGATAACCCCATGACTGGGAGTCTGTCAATAAAACACAGATAAAGACGCCCGTGTCCGAAGACCAGAGCTAACCTGCTGGGGTTTGGCTGGCTCCTGGGTAAGCTGATTAGCTCAGCACACCCCTATGGGAAGCTTCTGTCTCTTAAGGTGTGGTTTGCCACGTCTGTTGACGAAAAATAAAAAATTGAAAAATCTAGATCTCCAGACAGTGATTAGGTTTTTTTCTTCCCTGAAAGGATGAAGAGTCAGAGCGGATGCAATGCATCCTGTTTCTCTGTGTCTAGGCGTGTGTGTATGTGTGTGTGTGTGTATCTGTGTACAATGTATGTCACGCATCTTTGTTTCACATTTCAGACCCAAATGCTTGGAAAAGCAGCCAGCTAAGCACCCAAAAGAGGCGGGGTCGTCACATTATCATGTTGGTATCTTCATGTTCGAAACAAAGACGGAGACGTGTATAATGTGTCTGCAGATGTGTAGCCGCCTCATCTGTTAACTCTTCATAAATGTGTCGTTATCTCAGGTCAACCATCATGTTATTTTTCCACAACAAAATCTGCAAACGGGACGATTAACACTCTGAGCCTAGCAGGACTGTTCTTCTTACAGAAACCCTGCTGTATAATAATCCATTAGATTTCACTGTGAACAGACCGACCATCTCTGCGTCCTTTCCTTTCCTCCTGCTTCTCACACAGACACACACCTGACACACACACACACACACACACACACCGCTGCGGCACCCCTACACAAAGGTCACACTTTAAAGAGAGCTGGCAGTCTGTCAATAACCTGGCATCAGCAGAATGCTGGTGGCACTCGGCTCACCCTGCACTGGCACACACACAAACACACAGATACACACACAAACACAGATACACGCACAGATACACACACACACACACACACAGATACACACACACACACACACACACACACACACAAACACACTCACAAACAGATACACCCACACACACACAAACAAACACACACAAACACACACACACACACACACACACACACACACACAGATACATACATACATACTCACCCACCACTGACAATGGGGCAAACAGGAGTACTGCTCGTTAGACACAGACCCACACACACAATTACAAACTCAAACCCAAACTCACAGACATGCACACACACAGATGCTCACACACAAACAGAGACACACACGCACCCACACACACACTAACTGACACAGACAGAGATGCTCACACACAGATGCACACACTAAAAGACACAGACAGACACATACACACGCTCACACACACACACACACACACACTCACACTGCTCGTTCCTGGCAAGAAAAGCAGTGAGCCATCTCTAAGCATCACATCAGGACCAGTGCCCTACCTGCTCCGACAGGGATGCTCTTAGAGAGAGAGAGAGAGAGAGAGAAGAATGAAAGAATGAAAGAGAGAGAACAGAAAGAGGGATAGGGAGAAAGAGAGCGAGAGACCTTTTCATGCTCCAATCGCTTGGAAATCCTTCCAGTCGAGTGCCAAGGTAAAAAGGTGGCATTTGGAGTCCGTGCCCCATGAAGGTTCATGTTCTTGCGTTGTGAGACAGAGGCTGGCGTGGCACGGCTCGCCTCCCCTGTGTGCCAGCGCTTGAAATGCCAACCGCCTGGGTTGGGCACCAGCGGGCCGGGTGGCATTGTTGACAGCAGCTCTCCCGTATTATTAAGACTCGATGAAATAGGCCTCTCTCTCTCTCGCTTGTGTTACCCTGCTCATCAGTGCAGCACATTCACTACACACACACACACACACACACACACACACACACACACACACACACACACACACACACACACACACGCACACTCAAACATCACTAACTATCAGGCTGAAAGGCTGCTCAGGTTACTGGGTGACTTCATTATAAGTTCCCTTTTCCTTAATAGACTCTCACTCATGTCCTAGTCAAACAAGATGTCTGACTGGTGTCTACAGAGATCCTCTAAAGACAAGACAGAGTGAGGAAACGCATCAATCTCCTATAGGCCTCAGAAGGGCCAGCCAATCACTCGCCTTGAACTCAGGAGGACCAGCCAATCACTCGTCTTGACCTCTGACCTCTTACAGGTCCACAGTCTTCCTGATCTGGGATGGAGATGCATTGTAGGTGGCAAGGAGATATCCCTTTTCCATTAAAAACCTGAAGTCAAGCACGAATGTTTAATACTGGGGTCTGGAATAGACCTTTCTCGCTCTCACTCTCACTCTCACTCTCACATCACTCCCACTCCCACTCCCACTCTCACTCTCACTCTTAATCCCATTCTTATTCTCACTCTCACTCCCACACTCAATCCCACTCCCTCCCCCAGACTCCCTGTCCCTCTTTCTGTTCTCTCTCTTTCATTCATTCTCATTCCCACTCCCACTCCCTCTCCCACTCTCACTCCCACTCCCTCTCCCACTCTCAATCCCACTCTCACTCCCTCTCCCACTCCCACTCTCCTGCAATAGTGATGAACCACATCAGAGTTTCTCCATCACCCTCCTGTTCCTTATGCAGACTGCAGCTCTGCACTCGTGTGAGTGGCCTGGACCTGGACGTATTGTTGCAGTTGGTGTGCAGCTCTGCACTCATGTAAGTGGCCTGGACATGGACGCATTCTTGCAGGTGGTGTGCAGCTCTGCACTCGTGTAAGTGGCCTGGACGTGGACGAATTCTTGCAGGTGGTGTGCAGCTCTGCACTCGTGTGAGTCAGGGACGTGCAGTC
Organism: Sprattus sprattus; assembly: GCF_963457725.1. Classification (NCBI taxonomy): domain Eukaryota; kingdom Metazoa; phylum Chordata; class Actinopteri; order Clupeiformes; family Clupeidae; genus Sprattus; species Sprattus sprattus. The sequence continues at coordinate 25,714,538 of NC_137922.1, read as the reverse complement.
ATAGGAGGCAGGGGAGGCAGAAAAAATTATAATAATAATATATATTTATGTATTATAAAAATAAATATTCATATTTCTCTAGTTATCTGTGTTACGGGTGTCATTTCTGCATGATTCCGATCATTTCGAGGATTTTTATTATCAAAATCGCGGAATTTGCGCATTTCCGGTTCCCAGTGACAGTGATCAGCCAATGAACCAGGGACGTGCATTCGATGCATTGGTGTCTATGTTGGCACTGCCTCCCCTGGGATTGCGCAATCACTCCAAACTGGGTTTTACGCATGCGTGCGCAAGCGTAGAACCTTTGAGTCAAGCTCAAAACTCATTGAAAAATCCCTTAGGGGAGGCAGGCAGTACCACTGCCTCTGGTAAGGAGGCGAGCGAGAGTGCACTTATCGTGTATAGGTTCTGACGTCGGTTGGACTCCTTCTACACTTCTACTTGACGGCGAAAATGGAACATCGTATTGCTAAGCTGAAGCAGATCTCAAAACTGGACTTTCAATCCAAACGTGAAATGAAATGTGAAATGATAAATAATGGGAGACCAATGCCAGAGCTAAAAGTTTTGCTTCAAACGACGGGACAGAATGTATTGACATTTGCATTGGAGTGTTTCACGTTTCCCAACGGGACTACATGCGCAACACGAACCACGCTAAAGGCTGCTTCTACAGGACAGTTGGCTTGAAGTTGTGAGCAGACTAGGTGAGCTAAACTAGCCACTGACTGCATTCGCTCAATACAAGGATGATCGTGGGAGAAGAGGACAACCTATTTCCACTGAACAGGGAAGTCGTGAGTGGATTACTTTTGTTTTTATTTACGAGCTCACAAGTGCACCAACTATAAATTATACTGGCCAGTAGAACATGTTGGTATTGTGTGCAATGTATGCGGTGTTTAACTGTTTGCTTTTTAATATGTTGTGTAAATAAATATGTAATTGTTTTTTCAAAACTGTGTCCGAGTTGGGTAAATGGTCATTTAAATTAGCATCCCACCACCGTAGTTATATTTTCTCCAGACAAAATGAAATGAGCCATATCATTAGTGTAGGGCTACATACTCTAGCTTGTAACTATTAATATCTTATTAATAACTCATCATAATACAATAAAAAAACGATTGTTTAAAAATAATGGTATTAGACAATAAAATGTAACGTTTTTTCAGTTCTGATCAGATGACAATTTTAAAACCATAGACATATACTGTATGTACGTATGTATACATTATATACATTTTCAAACAACTAGAGCTCAAAATTACGTAATCTCTTCCGGTTTCTGTGCCTCACCAGCTACGAACCTCACGGCACGTCACTGGTGTGAGTGGCCTTGACGTGGACGTATTCTTGCAGGTGTTGTGTACCAATCCTCTCAGTCAGACTGGTGTGTACCAATCCTCTCAGACAGACTGGTGTGTACCAATCCTCTCAGACAGACTGTTACTCATACATATGGAAGCTGAAGGTCTCATAACTGAGCTCTACTCACCTGAAATCATTTGTCACAGCATGACAATCTGCACCAGCCCTGTGTGCGTCTTTGTGTGTGTGTGTGTGTATGTGTGTGTGTGTGTGTGTGTGTGTGTGTGTGTGTGTGTGTGTGTGCGGTGTATATGTGACACACAGGGATCAAACTGCAGAAGAGCTGAGAGTGAAACACAGAGATATCGTGCAGACAGAAAGAAAGAGGAACACAGAGGCTGTATCTGTACAGAACATTGGTGTCGGTCCTCCACATATTTCTCAGGTTAACCAGGCAACCTATTATGCTAATAGCTTTAGTTAGAGTCTTTTTCATGGCTACTGGCTTTAGTGAGAGTATTTCTCATTCTTGGAGATGTTATTCTCTCAGGTATTCATCCCGACAGACTCCTTATTTCTCATTTCTCTGGCTCTTTCTACTCAAGTAAACCTATACTCTAAATTACCTCCTGTGCTGAATCCATTCTGATTTGGTCAGTAGTAACCATGACTCCCTCCTCTGTGTTTGATTGACACCGTCTTTAGAGTCATTCCTGCAGAAGAAGATTATTCTGGCCTGGATTGTGCATAATACACACCTAGACTAGCTATATTTCAACTTGTTTTAAGAAAACATGTTGTGGTCTGAATACATTTGCATTCATTGAGATGGGCATTGAAATACACATTTAAAAACAGTGTTGAAACACAACCATGAAGAGACATCTCCCTTGAAGGTATCTGCACAGACTAAACCATGGCACACATCAACTGGAAATTAAGGTCTCGCCAGATTGTTCCACTTCATCAAATAAACCAGGGCAAATCTCAAAACGCCTAAAAAAAATGGCAATTAAATCACCACAAGCGAGCAGTCCTGTCATGCATAGCACAATGCTGCAAATGAGAAGACTGCTGTTTATTTGATTGGGTTGCTGTGAATTGGACCCAAAGGAGGCCATTGGCGGAATCCATATGTGCTGTTTCTCATAAATGAGACTATCACCGTAATTGGCACACAGCGACCATCATAAATAAAACACTCACACACACACACACACACACACACACACACACACACACACACTCACACACACTCACACACACACACACACACACACACTCACACACACCCACGCGCACACACACACACACACACAAACACACACACACGCAGGTGTCCATCATAAATCCTTCTGATAGTAAATCCCATCAGGCACAAATCAATGTATTGGAAAACTCATTTCTTTTTCATACGGTGACACATATTGGGAACACACAACCACCCAGAGGAGGTTGTGGGTCCTGGTGCTGACACACACACACACACACCCACACCCACACACACACTAACACACACACACACACACACACAAAAACACACACACAGCCCAGATACACACATACACACACACATACACACACACAAACACAAACACATACACATACACATACACATACACATACACATACACATACACATACACATACACATACACATACACATACACATACACATACACATACACATACACATACACATACACATACACATACACACACACTGGGGCCATTCTTCATTCAAACGCAGATGCTATGAGCCCAGATGTCTGAAGTCACTCAAGACACAGAATTCCCATCAGGTTCGGCTACAAGAGGAGGTGTGTGTGTGTGTGTGTGTGTGTGTGTGTGTGTGTGTGTGTGTGTGTATGTGTGTGTGTGTACGGCTATAAGGGCAGCAGTCTCCCAGTTGTCCTGAGCTGCAAAGGGCATGGCGGAGTGTGCTCAGCAGTTAAACAGCGTCTCGCCATCGCCTCCTCTCTCACCACTCTCGTCCTGTCTGTTTGTTTGTTTGTTTATTTGTGTGGCTGATAAAGTAAATAAATATTCTGTGATTAATTTGTTCCTCCTCCGCAGTGGTCCTGGGGCGGCGGAGGCTAGATGTGTGTGTGTGTTTCTTTCCCAGCTGCCGTAATAGATCCCAAGACTAATCCAGCCATACTGTTTAATTGCTCCGTGCCCTGA